>NC_133771.1:65760977-65862681 GCF_003597395.2 Chelonoidis abingdonii
GCCCACGCCACTTCCAGCAGCTCCCATTGGCCTGGAGCAGTGAACCGCAGCCAGTGGGAGCCATGATTGGCCGGTCCTGCAGAGGCAGCAGGTAAACAAATGGGCCTGGCCCACCAAGGGCTTTCCCTGCACAAGCGGCGTCCCAAGTTTGGGAAACACTGCTCTAGTATCACTGACATGAAATAATCTAAAACTAATAAATATAAAAAAACAATAGAGCAGAACGCCTGGTCAAAAAGGGACCTTGTCGGCTCTGGTCAGCTCCGCTGACCAGGCCATTAGAAGTCTCCCTGCCTGCCCTGGCTCCACACGGCTCCCAGGAGCAGCTGGCATGTCCAACTCCTAGGTTGCAGGAGCCAGAGATTTAAGGCTGATGGTTTTGTCCACTGCTAGGCCTTCACCATAACACACACACTTGCTATTTGGTTTCCTTCTTTGACTTTTCCCTCATAGCTAAAGACTCAAACTCAATGCTGTCCCTTAGGTCTGATGGTAAATGTGCATGATATTCTAAGGCCGCAGGCCGAAAATGGGTGACATTAGGGGCTAGACTTACTCATGTTGTGGAATTATGTTTTCTTTACTTGTGAATGTTATTAATTTGTACTTTTGGACCAATATGCAAGAGAAGTAGAAAAAATGTACACTTTAAGAGGCCCATTATATATGATGCAAATTATTGTGTAGTCATGCATTGCACATTACATAGTGATCCAAAGGAACATACCTGATTTTCTAGGGTTTGGTTAAAGCCAGGAAATACAAAGCAAATGTTTTCTACTCCAGCCTTAACCTATTCTAGGATGTTTTTAAGGACAGTTAGTCAAAATGTTAATGAAAGTTTTGATCAAATTTTGCTGAAAAAATGTGGGAATAAAATTTCATAAACTTCACTCCAAAATATTGTAGTACATACATGAGGTAACATCACCTTCTAACAGTATCTCTGTCCTATTTTAGTCATTTTTAATGGATTGGCACTCCCTATAAAATACTCAGCACTATAATATAAAGAACAAGAATTACAAGGAAAACCGGAATGTTAAGAGTAATTCTATATTTAACCACTTACCATAGATTGGTCAGGAATAATTCAGGAAAAATCCTTGTATGAAAAGGCTGAGGGTAAGATTATGCCCTGCCCTGCATGGATATCCAAAGGGGAAAGACCACAAGAACCCTTTCCACCATGCAGATGTTTGCCGATGCTGGGCAGTGTGCACAGACAACAGGAACCTCCCAAAGTATACACAGAGAGGCAATGCCATGGCCTCACAATGACCTGCAGAATAGTGTTGCACATAGGCTCCCTATCCCTATGTACTCAGAGCTGTACTATGCCTAATGTAAGCACAAGGTTCCTAATGGGACAATGTGCTTCTGCACCTCCCTAATGCAAGGCTTTGCCCAGTGGTTAAAGTAGACTGAAACAGAAGGGAGGAAGCGCTTGTTAGACCAGCCAAGGAAGGGAAGAACCCCAAAAGAGCACTGCTCAACCAAGCCAGGGAGAAAAGAGGGTGCTCTCCCTCTGCTTTTAGTAGAGCAGGAGCTGTGCTCCCACACTGCACCCTCTTCTTTCAAACCCTGTCTGTTTCTTTACAGCACAGTAGAGCCTTAGGAGTGATATATTTTTACATAAGAATGGCCACACTGGGTCAGACTAATTGTCCATCTTGCCCACTGTCCTATCTTCTAACAGTGGTCAATGCCAGGTGCTTCAGAGGGAATGAACCGAACAGGGCAATCATCACGTGATCCATCCCTTGTTGCCCATTCCCAGCTTCTGAAAGCTAGAGACACCCAAGCAAGAGGTTGCATCCCTGACCATCTTGGCTAATAGCCATTGATGGACCTATCCTCCATGAGTTTACCCAATTCTTTTTTGAACCTCATTATAGTTTTGGCCTTTACAACAGCACTGTGAATTTTGTGAAGATTTACTGTTTTTTTGTTTTAATCGACTACCTGTCATGGGGTGACCCTCAGTTTCTTTATGTGAAGGGGTAAAAAATTCTTCCCTATTCACTTTCTCCACACCATTCATGATTTTATAGACCTCTATCCTATTCCCACTTTATTGTCCCTTTTCCAAACTGAGGAATCCAAGTTGTTTTAATCTCTTCTCTTATGGAAACTGTTTCATATTCCTAATCAATTTTGTTGCTTTTCTCTGTACCTTTTCCAATTCCAATATATCTTTTTTGAGATGGAGTGACCAGAACTGCATGCAGTATTCAAGGTGTGGGCATACCATGGATTTATATAGTGTCACAATATTTACTGTCTTATTATCGATCCTTTTCGTAATGGGTCCAAACATTCCATTAGCTTTTTTGACTGCCGCTGTACATTGAACAGATGTTTTCAGAGAACTATCCACAATGACTCCAAGATCTTTCTTGAGTGGTAACAGCTAATTTAGATCCCATCATTCTGTATGTATAGTTGGGATTATGTTCACCAATGAGCTTTGCATTTAGCATGCTATTCTAATTGTAGAATGACTATATAGAAGACACCGTTCTAAACAGTTTCCAGGGTAGAAATCAGATAAACTAAACAGATCTGTTACGTAGATGTCCAGTCAATGTAGTCAAACATCTGCTCAGGATAAGAACTAACAGTGACATGGGCTGGGTTTTTTGTTTTTTTTTTGCTTTTAGTTTTCCACATATTTAATATCTATTCAACACTAAACTGTGGAAGCACATGGTTTAAAAAGTGCACAAATTCCAACCCACCACATGAAAATTCTAACAAATGTTACAGGAATATAGAGCAAAGCAAATTAAAGTTAAGAGAAATATACATTCTTTAAGAATGTATAGGGCAGTGAAAAACAAGTCAGCAGTCAGAGGTGGAGAGGGAAGAGCTAGTGAGATGATTTTAAATATGCACTTGAGTAAGTCATGTTTTGCTCTGGTCCACTGGATGGCTCTCTGATCACTGGGACACAGTCTGCAAAAGTCTTCTTAAAGACTGGTCTGTTTAGTATATTCAGTGTCAGTACCTTAGATGTTCTTTACCTGGGAAATTTTTTTCTGTGTAACCCCAGGTGTGACTTTAAACTGATATTATTCTCATGTGGCTTCTTTTATTCCTGTATCAAAGCGCCTTTTTTTCAGTTTCATTTATGTTGCTTCAGAAGGGATTTAAGCAAAACTGAACAAACAAAACAAAATACACTCATTCCAGTATAAAAGTGCACCCATGGGAGATTACGCCACTATAACTATACCTGTGTAACCATACTGCCATAACTGGTAAAAGGTTCCTGTGTCAACAAGGCCTTAGGCTGCCTATAGTCGACAGGAAAAATAAAGCTTTTTCCTACTCCCAAGGGCAGTGGATTTGTGAGGAGCTGCATGAAAATAGTATTTTTCATATCAGGTACGTTGTTCAGGTGTCTTCAGTGACAATTAGGATAAAGTATATTTTGATCCTAGCAACCTATGAACAACATTTCTGTCAACAGAATACAAAAGAATGAATGCAGTGTTACTCTAGTGCTTTCATCCTGGGATTCTAGCCGTTCTCTTCTCCCCTACAATTAGTGAAAGAGTCGTGTTGCTTACATTGGAAATGATTCTTGATGTCCAAATGATTCATGTCAAACACAGGACTTCATGATGTGAGCAGTAAGCCAGCCACTCGAATGCCATCAAAAGAATCTCTCTCGTGCTATGTCTGCATTGCACAGCACTAGCGGTGGTGTGTACGGTTTGTGCAGCTACATGCCACAGTGAAAAGCAGGCTGCATCCACCCTGCAGTGTGTAGCACATGTGTCAGTCAGAGGCTCTGGCAGGGGAAGCAGTAGAGAAAGGCTCTGGTGGCAGGAAACTTTTCCTGTTACTTCTCCCCTGCTAGAGCCTTCCTTGTGCTGGAGACTTTCCCTGCAGTGGAGAAAAGCTGCAGCAGCAGGTAGGCAGAGAAACACTTCACTACTAAAAATAGCAGTGTAGATGCAGGAGGCACTACTTGAGTGTGTAGAGAGCCATGAAGGGTACATACCCAGGTATACCTTCTAAGGGTTCAAGCGTGTCTCTACTTGCCTAAGCAAGGCTTCATTGTCTACATCGGTATTATACCTGTGCTAGGGGAAAGTGTAGTGCATATACTCTACATGCCACCAAAAGAAGAGTGCAGTGTAGACATACCTTTACACACACACACACACACACACACAATATGTTACAAGATCCAATCTGCATAAGTACCCATTTATGACACTGCAAGTGTCAGTTCTGAGTAACCTGGGACAGGTAGTTGCACTAGTCTTATCTAGGGCTGGTTGGAAAACAAAAAATTCCATTCAGCAAAAAAAAACAACCCTTGGCATTTGGTTCCATTCTGATGCAGAATGAACCAAGACCTCCACAAATTTTGAGAGAAAGCAAGCCTCAGAATAGCCAATAGCATAGTAGCCAAGGCACTCATCTGGAAAGTGAAAGACTCAGGACTGAGTCCCTGGTCCAAATCAAACTTATCAGGGACTTGAAACTGGTCTCCCACATCTCAAGTGTATTCCCTAGCCACTGGCTATTCTGGGCTATTTTCCTTCTCCCCATCCCACACCCAGAAATTTTATCCTGAACCTGAGAAAAGAATTTGGGGAAATGAACATTTTCTGCTGAAAAAAAATGCTTCATCAAAAAAAAGTTTCCAAATAGCTCTAGGCTGAATTCACTCATGGAAGATTTTTCTTCCTGTTTCTCCCCATCTCTGGCAGGAAAAGAGGGCACAACTGCATTTAAATGCTCTTTTGGCATTTAAAAACGAGATTCAAATTGCCTGGACAGACCTATTGGGGTGTTTACACTAGCTGCTGGAAGACATACAAGGCATTTATTGTCCTATGCGTTATCCATATTTTTGGCTTTTCTAAAGAACAACTTTCTAGAAGGGCTTGCCATGTACAAAAATGAAAAGAGGCAAAGATGAACGTAAGTGCTCCAATACTTGAATCTCTCCAAAATTAAGTTTAAAACAGGAGAGAATGAAAGTTAGAAGAATGAGTAAAGGGAAGAGAGATTCCCTGAAGGAGTGATTTTTCCACACAAATAAGAATACTAATAATTTAGTTTTTTAAAAATAAAGTGTCTCAAAACAAAATACTGCCATAAAGGGGCATACAAATATGTCCCTATCCCTCTCTCTGCATGTGATCCGGCATTCTGCTGTAGACAGTGGGCCTCTAAGCAGTGCCTGTATTAGAGCTGTTTGTTTGGAGTGATTCATTCCAAAATGTGAACCAGGAAAAGTAGATTGACTGGTCTCTGCTGCTAAATGGAAGGGGGAGGGAGGAAAAGTGATCCATGTGTTCTGACTGCACTTATGTGTTTGGTTCTCTCTAAATGGGAGGAATCACTGTGGGGCTGATTGGTGGGTTTCAAAAGATCACAGCTTTTTAAACATCAGGGATGTTTTTAATAAATAGTGTGGAAGCTTGGCTCATAGTGTAATTCAGATTATGCATTTTAGTCTGCATACTATGGAAATCTGTCTCCACAACATACGTCAGCAACTAGAGCAAAACTCTTCAGCACTAGGGCAGCCTGAAATCTGCACCCTCCCCTTCTCTTACTGTTGGCAGGGGAAAGGGGAGGGTTGAGGTCACATGGGGAAAAACAGAGGCTGGGAGATGGAAGGTTTAACAAATGCTCTGTTGAGTATTCTCATGTGCACATAATCTTCCAGAGGACCCAATTTTTCCTCTCTTTCTGCTGTGATTCCTCTCCATACCTGGGATGTGCCAAGAATAGTGATTTTTCTTCTTGGAGACTTCACTCAGATTGAGAGACTTGTATAACTTGGCTTTTTTTCCCCCCCCATCTCAAACATTTATGGCATCTAAGGAAGGCCAAGGGTGAGCTCTGGCAGCATAGGCCCTGAAGATGAGCAGTGACAGTGTGGTTTTGGTAAAGGAGATTCACTGCCTTTCTTTCATTATCCTCTTCTTCATCTGGTTGCATTGCTGTTGCTCTCAAAATTGTGGCTCTCTCAGTTTCACTGGTCACTTATGCCCATCTGGAGACACTGATGGGATGTTTTCTACCTGATGTGCTGTAGACAAGTCATTCAAATACTTTACCACACTGCAAACAATTTTGATTAAAAAAAACTAGAATATAAAATGAACATGGCACACATGAAATAGATTCGAAGGTGGCTAACCGGTAAATCTCAAAATGTAATTGTAAACTCAGAATCATTCAGTGGATGTGTTTCTAGTGGGATCCAGCAGGGATTACTTCTTGACCATATACTCTGTTTAACATTTTTATCTACGTCCTCAAACAAACAAAAAATCATCACTGAAAGTTTGCAGATGACACAAAGTTTGAGGGAGTGGTAAATAATGAGGAGCATAGGTCATTGACACAAAGTTATCTGGATCATTTGGTAAGCTTGGCATAACCAAACAAAATGTATTTTAATATGGCTAAATGTAAACCTATACATCTAGGAAAAAATAATGTAGGCCATTCTTACAGGCTGGAGACTAACCTGGGAAGCAGTGACTCTTAAAAAGATTTGGGGTTCATGGTGAGTAATCAACTGAACGTGCACTCCCAGTGTGATGCCAAAAGGGCTAATGCTATCACTGGGTGCATAAACAAGGAAATCTGAATAGAGAGGTTATTTTACCTCTGTATTTCGCACTGGTGCGACTGCTGCTAGAATATCATGTCTGGTTCTGGTATCCACAATTCAAGAGGATGTTGATAAATTCAAGAAAGTTCAGACAAGAGCTAAGAATGATTAAAGGATTAGAAAACATACCACAAAGTGATAGACTCAAGGAGCTCAATCTATGTAGCTTAACAAAGCAAAAGTTTAGGGATGACTTGATTACAGTCTATAAGTACCTAAATGGAGAACAAATATTTAATAATGAACACTTCAGGCTAACAAAAAAAACTACAACATCCAATGTAATCAAATGGCTAGAAGTTGAAGCTAGACAAATTGAGACTGGAAAGAAGGTATAAACTTTTAATGGTGAGAATTATTAACCATTGGAACAACTTACCAAGGATCATGCTGAATTCTCTATCACTGTCAAATTTTGAAATCCAGATGGGATGTTTTTCTAAAAGCCCGGCTCTAGTAATTATTTTCGGGAAGTTCTGTGGCCTGTGCTATACAGGGTGATCACAATGGTCCCTTATAGCCTTGGAATTTATGAATCTAACCACTGTGATATCAAAGTCCGTGAGAAAACTCACTTCTGTCTAATCTGAGCCTAGCACACTCATTGACAACTACTGCTCCTTAACTGTAGAGGCGAGGTTGCAAAGGATTTATAGATTTCATTGGACAAAATGTAATAAAATATTATTATTAATAATATGCATTTAACAAACTGAATGGCAGACATGACAAATGTCATGAGTATATTTAGGACACTTTGTGGGAGATGAAGAGGGTTTAGATGTGGATCCCATTTTGTAACAGAATTTTGAAACATTGTGAAGACATGCCAAATGTGAACTCTTAGTCCCAGTGTAAGGCTATTGGGCAGCATGGTTTACTCTACCTAGACAAAGAGTCAGATTCTCAGCTGCTGTAAATTAGCTTAACTCGATTAACTTCTTTGGAAACGTGACAATTTACATCAGCTGAGGATCTAATAAAAATTAGTAATTTCCTCTACTTCCAAACTACTGAATAGCTATTTGGCATCTGATTGTCTTAGATATAAAGATCTCTCAGTAGATTTTAAGCCCAGTGGAGCAGGGACTTGTCTGAAATTCTGAGTACTATTAATACATCAGCATAAGAAACTAATAGTAAATAATAAGACAATTATATAAGAGTTAAGTATGATTCCCGTTAATTGTTTTTTAAGGTGCCATGTAAATTTGTGGTGATATGAAAATAATTACACAGTAAAGTGCCTCTCATGGGGTCTGCTTGCCACTAGTGTGCTTCCTCCTGGTCACTTGGCGGATTAGTTGATTCCAGCTCCAATATCTCCTTTCCACCGCACACTGCATGCCCTGCCTTCTTTTCCCAGCTCTCAGCGAGGCGAGATACTCTGTGGCTCAGCCCTTTGGCCAAGTCACATGTGTCCTCCCCTTCCAGGGTATCAACGTCTTCTTTTTACAAATGGACTCTGGAAGTCTTCCGACTCTCACTGCCAAACTGAGAGGTGGGCAAACTTTTTGGCCCAAGGGCCACATCCAGATGGGGAAATTCTATGCAGAGCCATGAATGTAGGGCTGGGGCAGGGTACAGGAGGGAGTGCATGGAGTGGTGTGCAGGAAGGGGCTCAGGGAAAGGGATTGTGAGTGCAGCAGGAGTGCAGGGTGCAGCAGGGGCTCAGAAGGAGGTTGGGGTGCAGGAGGGGTGCAGCACAGGGCTCAGGGCAGGGGGTTGGGGTACAGGAAGGGTGCAGCAAGGGGTTGGGGCACAGCAGGGAGATCAAGGCAGGAGGTTGGGGTGCAGGAGGGGATTGGATCCAGCCCATGGACCATCCCCTGGCCTAACTGGTACCACTGCCACAGTGGCTGGTTGGGGAACCCAAGCCTGTCCTCTATTCTAGGTTGCAGCTCAGCAACCAAGGTCTGTTCTATCCCAGACCTTACACAAGCTTTTTCCTGAGTCTTTCCTAACCTTCTGGTTCTCCCCCTTCGTCTGGATTTTCCAGTCTCAACACTATCTCCTCCCAGGAAGTAACTTACCCTACTTGCCTCTGTAGGTTAAAACACATCTCCCTTCTCCCAAGGAGTGACTGCAGAGTGCTTCTCTATTGCCCACTTCCTGTGTTTATATACCCAGCTCAGCCTGTTTCTCCTCATTATTCAGTCAGGGGATTACTTTAACCACCTGATTCCCCTCAGCTATGGCCTGTCTGGTTAATTGGCCCCCTTCTTAGCCTACATTAACCCCTTCAGGGCAAGTGTGGGGGTGAACACCCCATCACAGGGACCTAAAACATATGATGTTATGTGGCAGTAAAGATACAATAATTCAAGGCATCAACAACACAGTAGGATGGTATAGCAGCATTCATCTTTCATTCATATGAAGAAACAGGATCCGTCAAAGTGGGTATTCATCCACAAAAGCTCATGCTCCAAAACGTCTATAAGGTGCCACAGGACTCTTTGCGAGCACTGAGGAAGTTAATCTCATGTTTGAGGAAAAAAACTGACTGAACACAGATATGATACTATGTGAAATGTTGGAGGAGAAAAGGAACATGCTATGGTATTTCTTCAAAGAATACAAGGTTAGAGCAGTGCACACAATTCTATGGAAATTACACCTTAAGCTTAACGCACTTATAAAGTGAGCCAAATTCTGTTGCCAGTTATACCAGACTAACACGGGAGTTGCTGCATCTTAACACTGGTGGAACTGTGTGCAGACTTGGCACAAGGTCACTTCTTTCACTTGCAAAATGTGTGTACTCTAACCCCAATATGGGGTTTGGAATTTGCTAATTACTACACTCCATAAACAGATGAGCTTTTCTACCACAGTTCTAAAAAACAGTAAATGTGCAGAAGGCCTTGCCCCATTTTCACACTACCCTGTACTTACTGTTAATTGTACTATTATATTATATAAGCAGGGTCTGAATGAGGTCTGACACCTAGTCATGAGCTGGGAGAAAAGAATTCAGGAGCCGACCATGTTTGCATAGTCAGGACTACTCTGCCTAGATGTGCGGCACATTGAGCTGCTTTGCCAAAACAATCAATTTTGGCCTGTTTGGGTTACAAATTGTTCTAGTGTTTGAATGCAGGGGTAATGTTATCCTTATTGTAGAAAAAAGGGGCAGAAAAACAGTGCATAGCATGTCCTGAGTGGACGGGGATCACTCGAAAGAGTCCTAGAGACTATTTGATCAGATCCTCTAAAGTGTTCAAAGACAGAGCTGATTAGACTCAACTGAGAGTTCTTGTTTCTGGTGGGTGATTCTTGGAGCTGATATCACTGCTGAACAGGTCTAGCGGCTAAGCCTTAGACCTTGTGTGAGGAATGTGTTACAGCAAAAGACAACACAGAAACTGTACGGGTTGTGAGGTATCCCACTACCTGCTGAAATCACTAAGAGCTGGGTTAAGTAATGGAACCTCAGAACATGACAGAGAAACAGAGAAGACCAGAGAAACAGCAGCAGAAAGATAGAGGTGGACAGCGGCCAGTGGTGGCAGTGAGGCAGCTGCAGAGGTAGTCAGCAGCAGAGGCATTGCCCAGTGACCCTCCTCACAGCCATGGGAAATGAACCCGTCAACACACCTCTGAACTCTGTGTCTTCGCTAACCAAGGACTGCCAGCTGTGAATGGGATGCAGCAGAGGATAGGGGAATAGTATGTTCAGAGAGATTTGTCTGTCTGATTTTCACACCACTAGGCAAGAAACTGAGGTAAAGGACACTGCCCAATGCACTGTGGCATGGGTGTTTGCCTATAGTCACATGCTTTGGAATTCTGGTTGTGATGTTTTCCCAAATCAATGCTTCCCCCTACTCCCATTTTAATAAAAGTTTGATTTTGTTACACACAGACTCAGTGCTTCAGAGTGGGGAAATACTGCTGCTTAGAGGTGTCTAGAGGTAGTATTTAATTTTCCCCGATTACTGGTTGGGGGGCTCTATTCTATTTTGTGTTGTTAAGAGAAATGTCTAGACATTGAATCCAGTCCTTTTTGCTACCAACTCCACCGGGCAGAGGGGTTACTTTATTTCAGTGCTTCTTTCTTAATTTGTTATTGTTCCCCTTACCTTACCTCATACATTCCTGTCACTCTTTTCATTGAGACTTATACCCTCTGGATTTATATGCTACTTATTAAAAGCAAATAGGTGGGTTCCTAGTGAGCAGTTGTATGGATAAATCAGAATCTCAGTGATATTTCACAGGGCTGACCAATATACTGTTTTTTCTTTTATAACACTACATAATCCAGTATATGCACATCACTGTAACTGTTACATAACGGGCAAACATCATTAATGGCTGTGAGACAGTTTAATTTAAATTAATTAACTTCTTAGACTGAACAATGTACAAATTCCAGGCTCTAGTATTCATGTCTCTAATGCCAGAGGAAAGGGATTTGGCGAGCACTTTGCAATGTGTTGCTTTACGAAACAACACAGATTTTCAAGCTTCGCAAATGATTTTAATCAGAGTTAACCGTGCTCTTCTCCAAAAAAGAAGCATACAGATTTGGACTATAGCTTCAAGGAGATCTGTGTAGCTGGCTGACAGGATCAAATGATACTGCTACTGTAGGTGATATCAAATATCAATGCGTAGCAGCTTCCAGAATGTCATATTCTAGTGGAAAGGTCAATTTCCCAGTAATGCACAGTTTCCTGTACACAAAGATCTTTTCCTGAGTAACAACTGTAAGACTGAGCCCAAAGTATGAACATATGGTCATTCAGATCATAAAAGCTATTGAGCTTACACAGGGCTCTTCTTCAGGTCTTGGAAAAGTACTCAGAATGTTACAGCTAAATATAAGGTGGAACAGATTGCTTAGCATAAGTAACACATAATACATATTCCAAGGAACCACCATTCAAGGTGAGGTGGCCTGTTAACACCCTTCAGTCATATTTGATAACATACTAGCTGGTATGCTGAACCAGCTGTTCCACCTTGTATTTAGCTGTCGCACTCCAAATATATTTCCCAGATGCTCTGGGAAGAGCTCTTGTAAGCTCGAAAAACATGTCTCCTTCACCAACAGAAGTTGGTCCAATAAAAGATATTACCTCACCCACCTTGCTTCTCTGATATTCTGGGACTGACAGAGACATAACAACACTGCATAGAAAACTGTTTTCAAATACTCAAACAAAAGTACTCCAGTAATGCTGCCTTTCCATACATAATTTATTTGACAGGGCATAAGGATATATAATATTGTGGCATAAGGTTTTATAGGCATGAGTTTGGGGTGACTGCATTACCTGCAAGTGATAAAGATGTGAGTAACCTCATATATTCTATATATGCCACAAAGAAACAATTTTAGAGTTTGTTTTTGCAGTTTAAAATGTATTAATTTTCAGGTCTATTTTTCATATCCTGTAAAGTCAGGTGTCTTAGTTACCAAGAGTCCAATTATACAGGGCTGAAACTAAAATCATGGTCACTGATTGGGCAAGGTACTTAGTCTCATGAGATACCTTAAGCCCATAAGTAGTCCCCTGGAAGTCAACGGCACTATTACTTGTGAGTTTAAAGACTACCTGAATCAAGGACTTAGGGTCCAAAAATTGCTCGGGTATACGTAATGTCAAAATGTAAAAGTCCATTCGTTGCATCAGGCCCTTCCAGGGCTAATCCCCTGCCCACTGTAGTGATATGAAGGTTTTATACCTTCACTTATTCCTGTACAGGAAGGGAAATAAGTATACCATTACAAGGCACTTTTATACCAGTGTAACTGTGTCTACACTAGGGGTTGTACTGGCATAACTATTTTGGTTATACCAAATAAAAAAAGTCACACCTCTAAACAAAATAATTATACCAGTACAACTTTCAAGTGGACCAGGACTGAAATGGACCCATTAGGAGCTGGGACTCAGCCCTTCCAAAAGGTAAAAGGCTCCCATTTCTGTTCCTACAGTATCCCAAAAAAACAGATGCACAATTTTTTATGTGTAGAAAACCATTACCAGTCCAGGACTGAAACTTGCCTAATCTGGGCTTCTGTCAGGTGAGATTTTTATTTAGCAGGTGGTTGAGGGGAAATTTCAAATTCATGGATCTGAAGGAAGAAACATTTCTCTGGCATGTGGATTTTTTTTTAAATGGCTGCTGTTTGCAAGTGCTCCTGGGGAGATGTATTAGTGAACAGAGGGTAGGTGAGGCTTTCAAAGATAAATGGCAATTCATTTAGCATTGGGTTACATAGTTTACCAAGTGTTTTGTCCTGTTCTCCTCACCCCCTTTACCTTCCTCTTCTCTCCATTTAGTTATCAGCTCCTCAATAGCCCCCTGCCTGCTCACCCACCACCAAAAAATCATTGCACTAACATGATGTTTGCTCACATCCTATTGTTCACTCTTCTTGAACGTTCTACCCTCCCCCATTCTGAGGCTGTCTTGTCTATTTAGATTGTAAGCTTTTTGGGGAAGGGATTGTCTACCACTCTGTACAGTAGGGGTCTCATCCTTTGGCATGATTAAATAAATCTGAAGAATAATAATGAAATCCACCTTCATGTAAGATATGTGTGTGTGTGTGTGTGTGTGTGTGCGCGCATGCATGCAGGCATGCTCCAGGCACCAGCGCAGCAAGCAGGTGCTTGGGGCGGCCAATGGAGAAGGGCGGCATGTCCGGCTTTTCAGTGGCAATTCGGCAGTGGGTCCCTCAGTCCCTCTTGGAGGGAAGGACCTGCTGCCGAAGTGCTGCCAATTGTGCCTTTTTATTTTTATTTTTTTCAGCTTAGGGTGGCAAAAACTCTAGAGCCGGCCCTGCTTACCTTCACTAAGCTCTGTGAAATCCATTGCAAATTAGCTATTTTTTTGAATTAGTGAGACTTCTAGCAACAAAAAAAGTTCATTATAAAATGTACTTGTATCATTTGACAAGTATAGCTTACTTTTAGTTACTAACACACATTTTGTGTTTCTGAATTATGTGGTGTTCAGATTAGCAAGAGAGTGCATATATAGGTGATGGCTATATATATGGATATGAAAACACAAATATGTAATTATTCTGCAATATATAGTAGTAAAAAGTTACATTCCTATATTTGCCATGCAAATCATTCTAATCATTCATAGAAAATGAATTTAACAAAATTAAAAGGAAAATTAAGATAAGGCACCTACAACAGGGTGGAATAAATAGATGGCGGCAAGATAGGAACTGCATTTATTATTTTCACTCTTTATTAAATAGGGGTAATTTACAGAAACTTGCTTGTGGCTTTGCAATTCATTTTTACAGTTATCCCAGTTATGCAGTCATACTTAACACATGAAAACAGAAAGTCCACCATTAAGCTGTGTATCTGTACATTTTTTATACTGCATCCTAAATATGAAAAGAGGATTTTTATTCCAACAAGCATCCCTCAGAACTTCATATTGAAGTACATTGTTCTTGGGCCTAATGCTGCTCTTGAAGCCAATGGGAAATTTGGCATTTAAAGTATTTCAGAAGAAGCAGAACCACCTTATGGAAAAGTCTTATAGAATTTAATACAACCCAGGTGCAGGATTTCATAGTAAGCTTCAAGAGATGTTTTCATTTTCTATTAAATAATGCATATTTAGCAGTTACTATGCAGCCATGTCTCTCTCCCCAGAACAAAACACACAAACATATTTATACAAAACATACACAATGTGAAAATATGTAAGACTAAGTGTTCAGTTGGATTTATCATACACTCTGACCATTACATCTGCTTAAAAAAAGTCTTCTCTCAAGGACTTATTCTAAATCTCTGAGAAACTTCGAAAACACTGGTCATTTGGGGGGTGGGGAGGGGGTCAGTCTGCCACACAATGTTTTCTTCCTCTTTTCCTGCCCTAAACTTTCCCTCCAAAATTATAGTGGCCCTGAGGCCCAGGATGGGAAACATTCAAGCCAGACAAATGATGAAGGTTAAGGTCCTACATTTTCTGACCCTTCATAATGACAGCCCAGCCAGTGGGTTGCTGAAAATAATGGCTAAAACAACATGGAAAACCAAGTTTCAGTTCTCTGCTCAATTCCCACTCCAGAGGCAGTGAGGCATTTGATCGACGAGAGGCTGAAAAGAATCTCAGATGAGAGGTTGCCAAAAGGAAACCAGCCAACTCTCTCAGTGTACACTTATAACTGCAGAACACTGACAAGGGAGGAATTGATAAACCATCTCATGGAGGAAAAGGCAAAAAACAGCCTGCGATGTGCTGGGTGTTTGTGAAACACGATGAAAGAAGGGGATGGAGGTCAGTTGGAGGGATGGAAGCACGGCCATTCTAGGAAAAGGAGAAGGCACCAGAACAGTTGGAGGAGTTGGATTCATCATAAACAAGGAATAGTCTTCAAAAATCGTCTCATGCCATTTGAAGTCATCATGTATCGGGGTGCTTTACCTCTGATTGAACTGAAACAGCACCCTCAAAATCATCCAGATCTACATTCCCACAAGTGCATACGAAGATGATGATATGGAAGGATTCTATCAGGAGCTGGAGGAAAACCTCACTCAGAGTTCCACATATATGATTGTGATGGGAGATTTTAATGCCAAGGTTGGAAGAGGGAGAGAGGGTGAGAAGTTCATAGGAAGGTACGGTATCGGAGAATGAAATCACTAGGAGAATGACTAGCTATATTGGCAGAGACGAGGAGAATGTTCATTGGTAACACCTGGTTCTGAAAGAAGGCCGACAGGAGATGGACTTGGATCGCACTGAACATGAAGACAAAGAATGAAATCAATTTCCTTCTGATTGATAGATGACGCATTGTGCAGGATATTTCAATAGTGCTATCATTCAACATCGGTAGTGATCATCTCCTACTGAGAGCCAGACTCACATTCACTGTGAAGGTGGAGAAAAAGGTGGCAAACAGAAGGCACCAACCAGTAGCTTTCGATGAGGAAATCCTGAAGGAAAACATTTCCAGGGAAGACTGGAGTCTCCTGGATGACTATGACAACGATTATGAGAACATCAGCAAGAGACTGGAACGGTGCGTGAAATCAGCTGAGCTTGAAAGACCGAAAAGAGCTAGCAGAAGAATCCAGAGAATACAAAGACCTTATTGGAGAAGAAGAAGAAAATGAAAAGAAATGGCAGTGACAGGCTTGAGTACTCCCTTTTCTGCAAGTTCGTACGAATGAAACTGAAGGAAGACTTCGAGAAATTTTGAACTGAAAATCTCCTAAAGGCTGCTGAAGATCGTAAAAGTCTTTAAAAAATGCAAAATGGGAACCGGCGTTGTATAGATCATCATTATCGGCTTTGAAGAACAAGGATGGAGAATCAGTAACTGATCCAACAAAGATGGAGGCAATCTGCAGGAATTTCTCTACTTGGCTTTTTGCATCCTGTATAGACATTCCAATGCCATCACTTCAACAAACCAATGAACACATACTCCCGGTTCTCATCAGCGAAGTCTGTCACACAGTCCATCTCATGAAAGAGGGGAAGGCTCCAGGCAAGGACTGTCTGACAGCAGAAGTGCTTAAGGCAGGAGGTCAGGAACTCTGGAAAGCTTCCACTCAAAGGCTTAGCCATTACCTGGAAATCCAGAAGATATCATCCAACTGGAAAGAGTCCAATAACATCTTGCTGCACAAGAAAGGTGATCGAGAAAATCTAAAGAACTATCACCCAATCTGCCTGATTTTGCATGTCTATAAGTTGTTCACCAAACTAATAACAAATTGACTGTCGTGAAACATGAACAGCAATCTAGAGAGCAGGCCGGTTTTCGAAGAAATTATGATAGACCACCTCTTCACTCTAAACCAACTACTAGAGCGTTCAAGGGAATACAAGTTCCCTTTGTGCATTGCCTTCGTGGACTATGAGAAGGCATTTGATAGCATTGAGACTAACACTGTTCTTAAAGCTCTTTCAGAACAGGGCATCAGCACAAAATATATCACATTATTAAAGGAAGCAAACTCTGGCTATATCGCTGTTTGATACTCCCCTCTGAATCCTCATTGAGAAAAGTATGAAACAAGGAGATGCAGTTTCACCAAAATTATTCACAGCCTGTCTTGAATTGGTCATTTGACAAGCAGACCTGAAAGGCGGGATTAATAGCAATGGTGAGCAGCTAAACCATCTCAGGTTCGCAGATGATATAGTGCTGATAGCCGAAAATACAGTCCAGCTTGAGAGAATGGTTAAAGAACTGAATGCAAAAAGTAGTCAAGTTGGATTAAAAATGAACCAGTTGAAAATGAAATATATGAGATCAGATGTTCTGCCAAGAACCCAAATAACTCTTGGAGGAGAGCAAATCCAAGAGGTCGACAAATACATTTATTTGGGCCAGGAAGTCAACATGCGCCATGATCAGAAAGGTGAGCTGTTGCTCAGAAAAAAAGCTGGATGGTGTACATTCAACAACATCAGGGACATCCTCCAAGGAAAGATCAGCAAAACAACTTGTGCGAATCTTTGTAACTCGACTGTGCTTCCAGCGATGCTATATGGCAGCGAAACATGGTCGCTGACAAAGACTGAAGAACCTCAACTGTCTGTCACACAGAGGGCGATGGATCAAACATTTTTGGGCATTTCGATCTGCAATCACATCCCCAATGAAATAATTAGGCAGCAGTCTGGAGTGTGAGATGTTGTTGAAAGCAGGCTCAGCAAAATGAGGTTTGCGGGACATGTGGCCTGACTCAGTGACAACAGATGGACTGAGCTATATCTGAGTGGTATCTGTGAGAACTGAAACGGCCACGCGGTCGGCCTCCAAAGAGGTGGGATGATTTCCTAACAAGGGGATATGGACAAGCATGGCAAAGGATGGCCAGAGCAAGAGACAATTGGAAGATGTGTTGTGATCGGCTCAGTCTTAACTGATGAAGGACCAACAGTCTACGCATAATGTATTGAAAACATTCTGGAAACTTATAAAAATGGATGAAGATTATTTTTCCTCTAACTAAAAGCTTGGGTTTAAGTATATGAAAAAAATCAACAATCATTTTAATAAGCTTCAATGACATTTTTTATTTAAAAAATGAGAAATTCTGACAAAGTGTCACGGTAAACTTCAGAGAAAAAATGTATGTATTTTTCATTAAGAGTTTTTCATGAAGTTTTTCATTTTTTAAAAAAAATGCATTTTTCAGTGCAAATACTTTGAATAATTTCAACTAGAATAATTATAAATAATGCAGCCAACCCAAAGACATGCAATGAAAATCTTTATATTATACTATCAAGTTATCTCTCTCCTTTAAAGCAATAGCTCATTTATAAATAGAATATTTTAATAAATAGGAATTTATGACGTGTATGTCACCAGGTAAAGCAACCGCATGATCTTATTCTTGTTATCTGTGTTCTCTCCTCACATTAGGTTTGTTAGCAGTAGGTTATATCTACCAGCCCAATTCTATAGCCTTACACACAAGTGCTCCCATTGAAACACATGATACTGTGTAAATAATAATAATACTCTTAAGTATATTCTGTTAGCAGCTAAAATAGTTTCACAGTGACCTCTATACTGCTTGAATCAGATTTTCAGCTAATGTGAATTGGTGCAGTCCCATTGGGGTCAATTGAACTATGCCAATTTGTACCAGCTGAGGATGTGTCCCTCAGATTTTAACTTCTTTCCTAGCCTTCTTTTAGTCACTAATCTTGTATTGTCATTGAAATCTCTCAGAAGTCCCCTGCTACATACAGTTCCATGCTTAGAGAGTAATTATGGCCCCGATTTAACCAAGCACTTAAGCCCTATTTGTGTCAATGGAAGTTAAGCACATACTTAAGTGTTTCAATGAATCAGGGCCTCTACAGGCTTATCATTTAACTGCAAGAGGAAGACATACATATATTAATTGCAGTGCACTGTAAGCATCCTTTATCTGTTAGAAGGCCACCGAGAAGGGGGGGCAAAAGGAGCAGTTTGTCTCTGCTCCCCCATTTGAGATGTCCCCCAAAATAACAAAGGGTGGCTGGGCCAAATTTGAGTAGGAGTTGCAACTTGCTGCATGGAGTCACAGTGTCACTCGGGTTTGGCCCAACCACCCCTCTGTCCTGTCATGGGGTGGTTGGGCCAAATTTCAGTGCTGCAGCTGCAGCACCACTCAGGATTGGTGCCTGCCATTGACAGTGCAGGGAACAACTTGCCTGCCTCAGTCAGGTCAAGGTCCCATCATTGCCACTGGTGGTACTGTTGCATCAGTCCTGAGGGTGAGAGTCTGGAGGAAGGAACAGGGTTGGTGGTCAGGGATAATGCTCCCATGCACAGCAGCTCTGGAGTTCAGAGAGAGGTGGGACCAGGAGCAGCCCCCTGGCCACATGTAGGGCAGAGCTCCCTGCTACCTGCAGAGAGAGAACCGATCCCACAATTCTGGGCCCTCCCTGGCCCCCATCCACACCCCTCTTCCTCAATTCTTTCACATCCATGGTAAATTTTGGAAGTGTGGGGGCACCTCAGTTTTATATTTTGTCCCAAGCCCCCATAACCCTCTGTGTGGCCCTGCTAGGATATGCCTGTACTGCAAATTAAGGTGCATTTGTAGCCAAAAAAGGCATAACCACACTAGCTTTAATCTAGCTAGCAAGGTAACAAGTGTAGTGAAAACATGGTGTCACAGGATTCAGCATGGGCTAGCCACCTAAGTACAAGCCTACTGGGGACCCTGAGTATGTACTCGGGTTGCTAGCCCATGCTCCCACACCTGCACTGCTATTGTTATCCATACTAGCTAGATTAAACCTTAGTTTGCAGGGTAGAGGTTTCCTTTCACTGGGACTAACGTGGAATCTGGCAGTCTGAAGAGGAAGGAGAAGGCTATGAACTGGAATGTTAGCTGAATGTCTGAATACCATTTAACACTGCACTAACTCATCCTAGGATAATGAGATGTTTAAACTTTGAAACCTTTTAACTGTTAGGGTTGAATATTCACGTAAATGCTGTCTAGTCTGATCCACAAATAACAAACCCCAAAAATAAAACTTCCAAAAATACCAATGCAGCAGCATGGCTGCAGCTTTCATATCAGACCAGAAATATTTGGGCTTTAAGGAAAACAGGAAAATAAAACAAAACCAAATATTGTATAATTAAACAGTAATTGCTATTCAGGAATTTGCTTCTCCTACCCAGTGTTTAAGTCTGGAACATTTCACCTTCAATAAATATTTCTATTCCTACCTTGTCTGATGGAACAGACCCAGTTTAAATGAAAAGGCCAATTTCTTCTAGCATGCCACCTCAGTGACACAAAGTTAGCGGAAGGAAATATATATGCTGGATAAACTCAGTGTGAGGGTGTTTTTGTTTTGTTTGTTTGTTTATTTTTCCTTTTAATTTTGCAGTAAAACACCCTTGCATATTAGCGTTAGAGGCCTGGCTTAGAGAAAAGGCAGGGCAGCGTTGGGCATTTTTGGCTTGGCTTTAAGAAAGAAAAAGAACCTTTGGAAAGATCTTAACATTGCAGCATCTGAATCCAGACACCAAGGTCCGTGATCTCAGGTGACTCTTCAGGAGGTACAATTTGATAAATTAACTCGAAAGGCAAAAGGTTAATGTGGAACTGTAAAAACATTATTGTTAAGCCAAGTGCTAGGGATTTCCAGCTTTCAGACCCCAGAAAACAAATGGTGTGTTTATATTTCTCTCTTTTTATTGAGTTTATTTTTTTATTTCAGCACTTTGAGTTCACAGAAGTTCCAGTGGCAGCACTTAAAAGCAGATTTGCTATGAGATTCCCTCACCATGTCAGCTGTCATTCTCAGTGCTGCTAATGGACTAGATAGAGGCAGAACTGCTCTGCTGAGTGTAGCTTTTTAACAAGATATATCTAGAGATACCTGTACTAGATTTTACAGTTGCTTTTCTAACTTACACATGAAAGAGAGTTTTTTTTGTTGTTGTTTTTTTTTAAGACTCAATACACCTCTGACTGATCCAATCTAACAAGTTCGGACCAATGGAAGCCGCAGCAGTGTAAAAGGGAGAGTAATATTTACCTTTGTAAGGATGATCAGGTTGAAGAACTCTATAGAAGTACAAAGATATTCTTCTGATATACACTGCACCAAATCCAGATTGGTTTTATAAGCTTCAATCTGGAATATAAAAAGCTGAAATTCTCACCGAGGCAAGAGAGAGATCTAGAGAGAAGGATAGGGGTCCGGCAAGTAGATATCCCAAACAGACATCTCAGGAGGGCCTTTGGGGACTCAGGCTTTTGTTTGTAATCCAGTCCTGGCTTAGGGCTTTGTTATTTTAAGAATGAATATGGGCAAACATTAGGAAAAGGATTGAATTTGGATAATAGCCATTGTTTGTTATGTTAGGAGCAAGATGAAGAACACAACAATTATCTACAGGCCTACTACTGTGTATTCACTATACAGTACACCAATTACGTACACATTGGCCAGACCAATTAAAAAACTTACTACACACTACTTGTTTGATTTATAGGGAAGATTTTGGTAAGAGTGCCAGGAGTCTAGTAGACAGAAAATCCACAGGACATTAAAAAAGTTTCTTCTGCTTCTGTTTGCATGTTAGTTTCTTCCTATACTATACCAGCAGCCATTAATGCTAATAAGTAGAGACATTAGAAAAACACACCAAACAAATGATGTAGTGTGGGTTTGGTATCTTTGCAGAATTACTTAAATTGACAGTTTTCAAAGAATAATTTTGCAGAATTTTCCAGATATTCAGTGACCCCACTACTAAGTCAATGTAGCATGTGGTGAAACCCTAGCTATTCAATGCTGGATAACTTATCTGTATCCATGATCAGCCTTTATCTGCCTGTCATAAAAAAATTCTGCAGGTTGTGATATTTCAGGACCCTGATCTAGGATATTTTCAGAATATGTATCACTATAGTATCAAAGCATAGTCCTGGACAATCTTTAATCTATATCTTATAGAAGAATATGTTCTAAACCTTACAAATCTTATTTATGAAATCGAGTGTTTTTGGCTTTTCTGTGCTTGAAGTGTTAGCATGCGAGTCCTGGAGTTACCCTTTTCACAGGTGTGAAGATGGGCAGCAACCTATTTCATTTTGGTCAAGGGATAATAATTACAAGGGATGTAATTATTATTAGGAGTGTAAACAATTTGTGAATCTAAATGAAATAGCTCATTTTCCTAAGAAGTTTCTAGAGGGAGAAATCATTTTAAGCTTTGAGACACATTTTCCAATTTCCTGGTTCCGTAGTGTTGATAAAATACATAACTGTTAGAAAAGCATAAATTGATTCTCTGATGGCCTGCCCTAGTGGGGAATAAATCAGCTGAAGCTTATGTAAAAGATAAGAACTGTGGCTATTAACATGAATTTAAATTTCTCGCCTCATTTTACTTAATGTTTGTCTCTAGCTGTCTGACTCATATATGCAAATTCTTCCTTATTCTTCCTGGGGTGTTGGAACAGGCTTATACAGCAAATAGTTTTGGTAGGATAAGGTGCTATGGTCCTGTAGACAAGGAGAGATCCTTAAGAGTGTATTTCATTATGAAAATCCTCTTTGCAAATGTCATTACTAGCAATAAATAAACCAACACATCTTCAATTAGCTTGTTGGGGCTAGATCTTGCATTCATCACCCTAACACAGATATGTATGAGTTTGGCTAATATGAACTGTGGGTGAAATTCAGTGGAGATGTGGAATATAGTAGTAGCAAATGCTTTCATATTTTATGTATAATTAAACATACAGATGCACTAATATTAAAGATATTTGTTATGGAGAAACTACGTATAGAACCTAGGAGCCCCAGCCATGGAGCATGGCCCCACTGTACCAGGTACTGTAAAAACACAGAATCCTGTTCCAAAGAGCTTAAATCTAATAATATGAACTTCAGGTCCAGAACCATCTCTAAATTTAAAGAATATGGCATCACCCCTGAAAGTAAGTAATGGGCAAATAGAAAAATAGGTAACTGCTGCTTAGGAGTACTTGCTGTTACGGTTAGCAGTCACCAGATCTTTGAGGGCAGATTCTCAAATTTTGAACAGTCATATAAGCATTCAAATGCTCATTGAGTCCTTTGAGTCTGAAAATCTCAGCTAGAAATCTCACAAGAAAGCTAGTTATTAGGGTTGATCAAAACATTTTCCTTTTTGTGGAAATTTTCAGAAAAAAATATTTTGTTTTTATTTCAAAATGTATGTGGCAATATTTTTCTTTAATTGTTTCAAAACTATTCATTTCATTTTGGTGGGGGAAATTTCCTTCTTTCTCTCCTCACAGTAAAGAAAGGAGGTAGAGGGTTTAAAAAAAGTGAGACAAAGTGGAGGGAAAACACTGTTTTCCAGCTGGAAAAAAAAGATGAAAAAATTGAAATGTTATGGCAGTATAAATGTAATTAGTATTATCACAATAGTTTTTATATTTAACAAAGTTGAAATTGTCTACAAGCACATTTCAGAATGCTAAAGTTAGGGTTGGGGAAAGCAGTTTGGCTAAAATGAGAAATGGTTCCAATGTTGGCCCACACTGTGGATGAAAAAAATCAAACAGAATGGAATTGGTTTTAAGATTCAATAAATTTACACATCTTCCCATCTCAGCCTCTAATATCCTTATCTATCAGCTTCACAGCTAGTTCTGGGGAAAAACAGAAAATAAAATTGTTAATATGCCTGTGACTTAAACTCACCAATTTGGATTGCTGCTATTCCCGACCCCTTTTATTCACCTAATTGTGGGCGGTTCAGTTAGCAAGGTTATTTTTCTAAGAATGATCCCAGAAAGCAACAGCATCATGATTAGTAGTACGATTAAATATTCCTAGGAGTGTTCATGATGAGAATGCTATTACAGCCATTTCCTAGAGCTCTTTGTCAAATCCATTCTGTGAATAACAAAATTACAAAGATCATCACAGATAATTTGAAGACAGTCAAAAAGAGGCTCCTGTTTGCTGCCTGGATCATCCATTACAGGGCTCTAAATTAACCCAGAAGTGGTTCTAGACTGAATTACCATCAAATGCATTTCCATCTGTGAAGAAAATCTAACCTCCCCATTGTAATAGTCTTTGCCTTAACCTCAATGAAGCAAGGGAATCACTCTGTCTGACATTATTTGGAAGAGAACTGAAATCTATGCCTGGAAAAAAGCTCAGAAAATAGTAGAAACTAGTCATAGAAAATATCTTTTAAGTCCACCTCCCTTTCAGTGCAGGATTTTTTTTCGTATAGCACATTTTCAGGAATTTTGTCAGGTCTGCTTTTACATGTCCCAGGCAATGAGGCCTTTACCGCTGTCCTCGGGCGTCTCTTCCTCAGTCTAGCAAGTCTTATTACCAGGATGTTTTTCCATACTGAACTTTTCCTTTCTTCATTTTATCTCATTTCTCCTATTAATAGCATCTTGCTCCACATATATATAAATAAAGTGACATGTAACTGTATATGCTATTTCCAGTTATATTATTTATGAGGAAGTATTTAGCGTGCAGTGGCTGAGAGTGATTTAAACATGAAAAGGGCCATAAATATAAATAGTCAGGAAAATCTATTTCACTACTCACTCAATTTATAAGATGCTCTTGGTCTTAATGCTGAATTGCAGCTGACACTGAGACAGAACCATACTTTAAGTACCTTGAGTATGTAGCGAGCGAAGTCAGATTAGTAGTGCATTACCAAAACCTTCACGTTGGCATAAACCCAATAACATATGCTAAAGAGTTGTGATTAATTTTTAAAAGCTTTCCTCTCTAGACAGTTACATATAAATCAATTAAACACCACTTTGCAGACATATTCAACATCTCAAAATGTATATCAAGTAAAATTGTTTAAAAATATTTGTCAACATTTTCCCCCTTTATCCTTTAATTTCACCTCACTTTTTTCTTGGTTAATGCACTGAAGTGGGGGAGAAAATGGAGTAATATAATTAGTACCAAAAGCATCTGTTTTAAGGAAACACTACTCTGCCAAAGATACGAGCACATTTCCAAATATGAGTAATCACTTGCTGGATACCAGTCTTTGTATGTTTCTGCCAGGGATTAAAATCACTAAAAATGTGTGCTTTGAATGACTTTAGAGACTTTTAATCACTCTTTGTCTTAATTTAGTTATTTTCAAAATGAGCATTATACTACCAAAATTACTTCCCTCACAGCATTATCTTGTGGTTTAATTAATGTTTCAAGGATTAAAGGGTGTGAAGTATAAAACAATATTAGAATTATTTCCCTAGAATTAAAATAATGCCAAATAGTGCTTTTTGGACATGGACAAATAAGACTGTACATGGAAAACAGCAGAGCTGGGTGAGCTATTAAAATTTTTTAATTTATCCATTGAATTTAGCATAGTGTTCTGTTTGCAGAGTTTCCATGAAGGGACTGAACAGGTTTGTTTATTTCTATTTATTTTAGTGAAGTCTCCTTTAGCTGAAGACACACCCCACAGTTGGGCAAGTCAGACTGTAGTTTAAGTGTGCTCCTGGATTCCTCATTGATGCTAAACTTGCACATAACAGCATCCACAAGTAACTCTTTCCACCATCTGTTTGGCTAGGAGACTCTTCCCATCCTGGTGGACAATGGCTTGGCCTCAATTATATATGCCTTCATCTCCTTCTGTCTGGATTTCAGAAAGGCATGGCATACTTGGACATGAAATCACCAGATATTAAGGAACACCAATTATTACAGAGTGCTGCAGCAGGTCTCGTCAGCAACATGGGATATGCAAGCACATCAGACTTGTCCTGTGGTTTCTGCATGGGCTCTCCATAGAATATAGAGTCAAGTTTAATGTCTCAGTGTTTATCTTCAGGGGGCTAAATGAACTGGGCCCAGCATATCTAAAAGATTGCCTAAAGCTCTGGGGTGAACACCATGAGTCATGATGGAACTTTTTACCTTAAGGATAAAGTTAGTCTGTGAAGGAGACAGAGATTTCTCAAGAGTCAATCACAGACTGTCAGATGAACTTCCGCAGTAACTAAGGACCATCAAAAACGTCACTGCTAATGGTAAAATACAGTTCTTCAACCTGGCCTTTGCTATCAGAAACACAGCAACATATACATACTGTAAGGGTCCGGTGCTGGGGCTCGTCCCTCTCAGGCGCAGCAGGGAGCCAGGGCGCCTCGCTACAAGCAGCAATCCGTCCAGGGCCTAGACCCCTCAGCAGGAGCTGAGCAAACAAATAGTCTCTAAACAAGGCAGAGTCCCGGCCCTTCAGCAGGGGCCGGATAAGCACGGAGTCTATAAGCCCGGCCCTGAAACAGGGCAGGGCAGTAAGCAGTCAGTGCTCAGGCCCTTCAGCAGGGGCTGAGCAAACAAATGGTCTCTAGGAGCCCAGGCCCTGGGTCAGGGCGGGACAGTAAGCAGTTCAGCGCTCAGGCCTTTCAGCAGGGCTGAGCAACAAGTCAATAGTCTACAAGCCTAGGCCCCTGGGCAGGGTGGGGGAGCACACAGTTCAAGCTCAGGCCTTACATGAGGCGGAGCAAACACAGAGTCTCCAAGCCCGGCCCTGGAGCAGGACGGGGCAATAAGCAGTTCAAGCTCAGCTCCTTCAGCAAGGGGCTGAGCAGCAGTTCAAAACAGTGAGTCTATAAGGCCCAAGCCCTGGCTCAGGGTGGGAAACCAACAGGTACAGAGCTCAGACTCTCAGGTAGGGGCTGAGCAACAGTTAAAAGTGTAAGTCTATAGTGAAGGCCTCCTCAGGCCAGGGGGAGGGGGACGCAGGCCCTCCCACTCCACTGCATCCCAGCCCGGGGCCCTAGCAGCGGCAAGGGTTCGCTGCAGTCAGAGGGGAATCCCGGCTGCAACACACTGACATTGGTTCGGGGTCCCCTGGAGCCAGACTGGGGTCAGCTTCCCCTGGGCCACTTCCAATCTCCCCCTCTCTAGGTACCTGTCCTTTGCCGGTGTCGTCCGGCGGGTCCCAGACCATGGGTTCCTCAGGATACTGGGCAGAGGGAAGCTTAGGCAGCTCCTCTGGATACTGGGCATAGGGAGGCTCAGGCCGCTCCTCGGGATACGAGGAAGCTCGGGCAGCTCCTCGGGATATGGGGCACGGGGAAGCTCGGGCCAGCATTCCTCTGGGTACCGGGCACGAGGCAGGTCAGCCCAGCGCTCCTCCAGGTACTGGGCATGAGGCAGGTCAGGCCAGTGCTCCTCCGGGTAGTGAGCACAGGGCAGGCTGGGCCCAGCAGGAGCTTGGGCACCAGCGTCTGTCCTCTGTGGACAACTGAGCGCTGAGGCTGGGCTTTTATACTTCCTGTCCCACCCCTTGACTTCTGGGGGGCGGGGACAGGTGGCGGTGGCTCTGCCCACTGAGGCACCTGTTCTGGCTCGTCCTTCTTAGGCGCGACGGGGAGCCAGGGCACCTCCCTACACATACCAATAATAAAACAAACAACAAACAAAAAGACACACACAAAAAAACCCTTCAGAAACCAAACCACTACATGCAAACTCAATTTTCCTCTATAGAGAGGATGAGAAAATAAATCACATGTGAATGATGGTATTGTATACTTATACAGAAATTGGGAGGTGTGACTGTAGCACTTGTATGCATACTGGAGCTAGCTTTGATTGCACTCGATCACTAAAAATAGCGATGGTGCCTCAGAAGCATGGGGAGAGGCATGGGATAGCTGCCCAAATACAAGCCAAACCAAGACCCTTTGTACATAGTCAGGTGCCACCTGATCTGCTGCAATGTTACTGCTATTTTCAGTGAGCTAGCTAGATCAAAACTAGCTCAGGTAATCGAGCATGTCTGTGTATCATGGACATATTTGCAGTGTGGACATATTTGTGGTCATGTTGCTTAATACGCAACTGGAAGGGGCTCAAATACTAGAGTGATGAGAGCTATACCACAAGTCTCAAATCTTCATCAGGGTAACTGCTCCCCAGGATAGAGTCTCCCATCCTGCAAGTGTTGCCTACATTCTTTGTTCCTGGGCATATAGATTCAGAATGGGGATGGCTGAGCGAGACAGCTGGTGTGCCACCACTGCTGACCGGCTGCTTACCTCTAGAAATGTGTTTTGGAGCTCTAGTCCTACTTGCTCCATTGACCCCAGCTCAGAACCTCTGTTCAGTAGAGCACATAAAATGGATGGTGAAGTGTGCTACCATTCAGCCTGAAAGAGGATTCTACCTGCATTGAAGGCTTAAAAAGAGGTACAGAAGGAGGAGGGCACAGACTTTGTTTTGCAGAGAAGAATTAACAGTATGTAGTTCTTTCCCTTTTCTCCTGAAATAAGAAAAGGTGAGCTCATCTCCTCCCTTACACCTCACGCATGCCTTTGCTAGTACAGCAAAACAGAGCAAGTTTTAATTCTTACAGACAGAATAAACTGTCTGCAGAAATTACATGAGTAAGTTCACTATCCTGTTGACTAAGAGGCCACTCTCTTTCTCTTCAGATCTATCATTATGCTGCCTGGTGTGTAGGCTAATTTGCTTATGACATGACACAAGGATTTGATTTTCCATCTCTTACTCCCATGGATAAATAATTCTTTCACAGCTCATCCATCACAGCTGTGGTCTCATTTTGATGTTACCTTGGCAGCACTTGATGCACTGGCATCATTACTGGCAAATTCTGCAAAACACAACAACTAAGTATATGTGTTTTAAAAACTTTCATTAAAAGAAAATGATAATATATTTTGCTATGGTAACAGCTGTAGCCATGTCCCATACATCCTGTGGGATATTTTTCTGTTGCTATAAGCCTCATATTCTGTTGGAAGGCAAAGTGGGGTGTGGCAAAGTACCTGCCTCTGCTTTTGTTAGCTCAGTCCTTCTTAGCCTCGGAGACACAGGCTTGGGCAAGGTAAAAGAAAAAAAACCTTCCCAATCTCGCAGGGTCTGGCTGATCCCTTCTCAGCCAGCCCCTTGCTCTAGTTTCCTCTCCTTCTGGGGAGAATGCAATCTGCCTTGCAGGAAGAGTCTCAGAGTTCATCTGCCCCTACTTGCTGTCAGCTACTCTGCTTCTCTCTTCCTTCCTTCCCTGCCTCCCTGCCAGGGAGGATTTAAAAAGGTCTCTAGCAATTGGGGCCAGCTGAACCTAATTAGTTCCCTGATAACCCCTGTCCCAGCTGAACCTTATTCCTCCAGGGCTGAGCCTTCCAGGACCAATTACTACCCCTCTCCTGGTAGCTAATTGTCCTGAGTTTGCCACAGGGGGTATTGTGGGTAACAGATCAAGATGGCAGCTACAAGTAGCAAGACTAATTCACAGCTTTGATATACACCAAGTCTTCCTGCAATGAAGATGTGTGCTTTTCTGCGGCAACCTTTGATAACACTGCTCCAGCTTAGTCCAATTTTTCTTTCTGTTAGGAAATTCAAAGATTAAGTAATAAGATCTAAGGGCTTGCATACAGGGTGACATTCAGAATATTTTAATCTGAATTCACTTTAAATTCACAGTTCCTATTGATTAGTTAAACTGCATTAAACCTCTGTGACCTTAATTCAAGTGGCCTTAATTCAGTTTAGTTTTGTTTACTTTGGAAGAGAATTAAGCTAAACTGAATTAAAGGTATATTGCACAGTGCTCTCTTATGGCTGAGCATGGTGTGGCAGGCTCTCTCTTCTCCGGCACCTCCTGCCAATAGTCACTGTAGATTGGTGGTGGGCTGCTC
Source organism: Chelonoidis abingdonii (assembly GCF_003597395.2). Classification (NCBI taxonomy): domain Eukaryota; kingdom Metazoa; phylum Chordata; order Testudines; family Testudinidae; genus Chelonoidis; species Chelonoidis abingdonii. The sequence goes on from NC_133771.1 coordinate 65,790,303, forward strand.
TTCTTATGACTCAGCCCTCTGACCAAGTCACAATTTAGTTCCAACCCTTCTGGGGTAAGAAAAGTGCAATTAAAACTTCAAAAACATCCCAACCCAAAAAATTCTTCTGCCCCCACTTGGACTATACTTCAGACCCGTCCTTGAGATTCTATCTTCTGCTGAACCCTGGGCTCATCAATCCTTACATCAGACCTATACACCCCCTCTTCCTTAGGGCTAATAGTGGAACCCCATCCCACCCTCTGCTTGAGGTTCTGGCCTGGGGACCTTGTATTAAAAGCTTTTCTCCTTCCGCTGAGCTCTTAGTGCAACTTCCCTAAAGCCTGCACTTAACACAGCCTCTTCTCTCATTCTTAGGCCTCTGGCTTCTCACTAGGTGCTCTCAGCTCTCTACTGGAACACCAACTCCTCATGATTGCCTCTCTGTGCTCTGCACCCTTTCCAGGGCCCATGACGGGTATTAATTTGTCCCTATGGCTGTCTTCAGTTGGCCTTCTCCAGGCCGTTCTCAGATAGGAGGAATTCCCTACTGCCTCTCTCCTGGATTTCTCTGGAGACTCCTCTATAGCTTTCACTCCCTTCTTGACTGAAAAAGATCAAGCTCCTCTCAGTTGGGTCTAATAACCAATCAAGCCTGATTTGCAGTTAATTTATAGCTCAAAAAATAGCTCCAATTAACCTTTTTAGTGCCAGTGTAGGTATAAACCCCATCACAGGGCACTTTAATTCTGAACGAGAGTGTCCACACAGGGGTTTAACTGTGCTTTAACTAATCCACTTTAAGATCACACTTTTAGTTATTTGGCTTATCTTTCCGGATGCCCTAAACAACATGTGCTGGAACAGTGCTCTAGCCTTACTCATCCCATCCTCACTTTGGCTCTCTCTTCAGCCACTCCATGAGCAAAATGCAAACTGGAGATAGAGTTCAAAGACCAATAAAAATTATGTAGGGGCTTATGGAGTTGTCTTCAGAAGAAGGCGTAACATAACTAAATATAGATGTAGCTTGGTTAAGTGGTGATTAAGACATAAGAATGTACAAATATTCAAAGGATATATTCACATGAGCAGCTTATATTTGGTCAAAAAATTAAATACGATAGCTACAACTACGTTCACATCCTTTCACATTGATTTTGCATTGGGATGATCACAATTTGCTGGTACTAATGATCATGGAATACAAGTTTCAAAGTGCATTTGTGGGAGCTGAATTTTAAATTTGCACATATCACTATTAGCATTAGAAGCGCTTTGGTTTTTGTCCAGCTGAGGAGTTGAGAGCAAAACTATATGTCATATCTGATTAATCCTGACAAACAGCAGAACTTGAATTTCAAATCCCAAATCAAGAGCTGAACACTTTTAATTAACTATTCATGATCAATCCATAGAGCAAAGGAAAAAGTTATCAAAGAATTCTCTGACTAAATTTATAAGAAAAATTCAAGGAAATAGACATCTGCTTGCAAGTATTCTGCAAGCACAGAGACTAAATTTTTCAGATTAAATTATTCATTGCAAATTATTAATTCAGCTCTTGTATGCACCAAGGGGTGAAAAGAATGAGGTGGAACTATTAGATGAGGTAGAAGGTTGTATAACTAGAACCAATGGGATGACAGTAAGTAAAATTCAGGATAAATATTAGGAAAAACTTTCTTCTGGTGAGATCAATATGACTGTGGAATTGTCTTCTAAGGAAGTGGTAAAAAAACCAATCACCAGAGATATTTAAAACTTTATTCTGCAAGATTCTAGCAAATATACTGTAGGGAACAGTTCTTCACTAATGGAGGGAAGACTGGATGACTTCAAAGGTCTTTGCAGCTCTAATTTCTTTGATTCTATAGACATAATCTACAAATCAACTAAACCTTCGAATGGTTAGCAGTCACTTTAAATCATTCCTGGGTAGTTTCATATCACATCCACAATCAGAAGGAGCAGCAGTTCACATATTTTGAAAAAATGTAGCCTCCATTCTTTGTACAATATTTTCTTTCCACCTTTTGTTCTGCCAGCAACTATTATACTGTAGCTACAGCCTCTATGACCATAAGTACTTGTTCTTTCTACTGAGACTGTGAAAAAGGTGCCTATTCACGCCAATTGTGATGTTAGCTAGAGAGCAGACTGAAATTACTAATTCATTTTACATTGGCAACTGTGTGCAATTCTGGTCTTCCATGTTTAAGAAAGCTGAATTCAAACTGGAACACATACAGCCAACGACTACTAGGAAGGGTAAACCTATCTCATGAGAGAAGACTCAAGGAGCTTAGCTTGTTTTGCCTAAGCAAACAAAGACTGAAGGGAGATATGACTGCTTCTATAAATAAACCAGAGGGATAAATACCAGGAAGGGAAATGAGTTATTTAAGTTAAACATCAATGTTGGCACAAGAACAAATAGATATAAACTGGCCATTAACAAGTGTAGACTTGAAATTCGATGAAGGTTTCTAAGCATCAGAGGAGTGAAATTCTGGAATAGTCTTCCAAGGGGAACAGTGGAGGTAAAAAACCTAATTAGCTTAAAGACTAAGCTTAATAAGTTTATGGAAGGGATGGTATAATGAGATAGCCTACAATGGCATGTAGCTGGTCCGTAACTGCCAGTAGCAAAAAATCCCCAATGACTGGTGATGGGACACTAGATGGAAAGAGCTCTGAGGTACTGCAGAGAATTCTTTCCCAAGTATCTGGCTGGTGGGTCTTGCCAACATACTCCAGGTTTAATGATCACTGTATTTGGGTTGGAAAGGAATTTTCTTCCTAGTCAGATTGGCAGAAACCCAGTTTTTTTCTTCTGCTTTCCTCTGCAGCATGGGACATGGGTCACTTGCTGGTTTAAACTAGTGAAAATGGTGGATTCAATGCAACTTAGAGTCTTTAAACCATGATTTGAGGACTTCGGTAACTCAGACAGAGGTTCATGTCTATTACAGGAGTGAGTGGATGAGGTTCTGTGGCCTGCGATGTGCAGGAGGTCAATAGATGATGATAATGGTCTGTTTAAGTCTTAAAGTCAATGAGTCTATGAGATGGCAACATGGAGTGCAGTGGCAGAATGAGGAGGCTCTTTGATACCTGTGGCTCTTTATTTAAGTTGAATGTTTCTAAATTTATCCTTGTCAATTTATCTGAGCACAATATATCTGACCCAAATATCATCGGAAAAACTGAAGTGCAAAAAATGGATGATCAGGTTGTGCTCAAACTTTTAAAAGACTGTTCCCCTGAGCTGAGAGCAAGCATAGAAATACTCAACCCACAAGGAATCTGTTAGAAAACTGTTTTGAGCAGCTGAAAAGAGAAGGTTATTCCTCTGCTATGATTGCTTTAAGTCTGATATTTTTATCTGATCTACTCCTAAGGGCTGATCCTCAGCCCGTGTCAATTGATATCATTTCATAGAAGTTAATGCCGCTATGACAAGTTACACCAGTGGAGGATCTGGCCATTGACTGGCATTTTATCTCATAACTATCCATATATATAGATATCTGTTTTATACGGGACTCCTGTAACAGCATGTTAGAAGGATTCCTCCAGTTCTGGGTTACTTGAAGGCACAAAATACCATTGTGCTGCCGCCACCCCCTTTAACCTTGAGCTCACTGAGAAAGGGGATAAATATGCTCAGAGTTCCAAAACACAGAGCTAATGGTCAATATACTCATCTCTGCTCTTTCCCCCAGAAGAAGCTTGACCTCCTTTCCATTCCCTCCTCTTCCATTTCCCTCCAACCCATAAGAGCAAAGAAATGGCAACTCTCTGCCCCAAGTGGATGGAGAACCTTACACTCCCTACCCATTGCACAGTATTTCCTGCACCTGCTGTGTGAAATAAAGAGCACTGTCATCCAAAACATCTGCCAATGGCAGCTGGGGATTGGTTGACTCAGGGGAGTCCCTGGCAGAACTCCTTTCTTGGCTCTCTGAGATTCCACATAGGCAGGAGAGATCACCTGGGGGCCAGATCTGCTAGGTTTAAAGCCACTTGCGCTAGTGGGCTAATAGAAAGTGACATTAAGGACTGTGTCCTAGTAGTTTTTTTCCCCCATCTCTATTTTATTTGATTCTCTAAGAGCATTTTTCTTTCCTTCCCTCTCATTTTTTGTGGGTATTATACTTACATTCCATTCTCACAACTCCAACTGGCAGGTGATGGTTACTCACACCCTTAGCAGGAGTATTGGACACCATGACTGCTGAGCAACTGTTAATTCATATTGGGTCAAATCCTAGAGTCATCATTTGGGCAAACTGATTTCAATGAGTTTTTTTCCTGAGTAAGGACTTCAGTATGTGGCCCATTATGTTTACACAAATGCTATTTGCTTAGTATTAAGGTCAATCATCGAGCAAGTCAATGTTTGAAATACTTGTAAATCTAATTCAAATAAACATTTTCACTACAAATACAAAGTCTCAAACAGACATGGGACAGTCTCCAGACAGATACATAGGATGTTGCCCGGTATGCAATTAATGTAGCCGTGTCATAATTCATAAAGCAGCAAGAACAGAACCAAAAAGAAATCAGATTTGGAATAGAAAGGTAATACTGTTAGTTTTAATAGAGGAATGATTTGTCTGATGCTAGCCAGGTGCCAGTTAATCTAGTGTATCGTGAGCCTGATTTTCATGACAAGTGAAAAAGGAATGTCTTAATTTAATGCTAATAGACCTATCATAAACATCCAACATACTAGGCAGATGTTTGGAAGACTATCCTTGCAGACAAAGAGTTTGCTAGCATATGAAAATTCCATGCACAAACCACAACATTTTCATTACATCGTATTGTTTCCACTCTCAGTAACTTTGTTGCTGTAACAGCTTAGCAATAGAAACCTTCCCACAAAACCTTGTAAATAGCGCTACAGTGATCAGGGGTCAGACTACACCACAAGGGCTTCATCTGATCCTAAGATCTATCAGTTCATATCAGGCCAATGATTTATATGCATAATTTTCCATTGTGTTCTGTGTGAAAATCAATGAGATCCTACAGTCCTATGAATCGGTTAACCTAACACAGGTAGCTGATGCATTTTTGTTGTCTTGGAAGAGGACCAAGCCAGCATGATATTCATGACCTAAGTTTTATCTCACTGTATTCCCACAAGGACTCTGATTTGGCAAAACACTTCAGCACATGCTAAAATTCCATTGAAATGAGAGTCTTTAAAAGATGCATAACCAATTGCACTAAATAGACAATTTAAACTGTTTTAAGAGAAGGGGTCTGTTGAAGTCCTAAGATCATACGGAGCATCAGCTCATTCTATGTGTTTAAATAAAAATCGTATGAAATCACTGATTCCTAAACACAAGGTTATCAGCATTGTTTGAAGGAACTACTGAATGTCCCTAGAATTTCAGATGCTCAGATGGTCCCTTCCCTTAGTATTAAATTCACTACTATAAATTGTACCCAGGAATCAGTATTTAAAAGGATTGCAAGACCATAGCTTATAAATGTACAAATTATACAGAAATAGAATGCTATTATAGATACAGAAATGCAATATGAAAAATACTAACTTCATTAATATTTTAAGTCGGCGAGATCAAGAACTCAAAGGTAAGAAACTTACAGTGGCTCCAGCAACGTTACAACTGCCAACCTTCATATTCTCTTATTATAGTTTCAGATACTCTGTTTTCAGTTGCTTATAACTTTGCCAAACTTTAACCAGTTGGGCTGAAATTTTTCCACGTCAGATATCTGTCTCAGGCTGATCTTATTTATTTATTATAAAAGTTTCAGGAAAAATGTTGCCGCTGTTTCCAATAGTGTGATTAACAACAACAAAATTCTTACATTTTTATTGCAAAACAGGCACCTCTGTGATTTGAGGCAGAGACTCGATATTTTCCATGAACTCCTCCCACTTCCCAATTTTGGCAAAGTGATAAGCCTCTGGGCAATTACAACTCATACATGCTCGGTGGAGACCTATTTTGACAGCTAAAATCTCCAAATATCCTATCTATGCTGAACATGCTCCAGCCCAGCTCTGCAGGAGATGGGTTGAACTGTCCCTGCGGTTGCTGCTCCTGGCTGCTGCAGGGCCAAACATCAGAACTGAGAGTGGGAAAATTTTTCTGTGCTTTCAGTGCTCCCCCTGCTGATGCCCAGGCAGTATGGAGGAAGAAGTGGAAGCTGCATGACTGAACTGCAGAGCAGTGAGGAACAGGGGATGTATGGGCTAGGAAATGGGTGGGAACTTAGATGGGTGGTGGGGAGAAGAACCTGTTGTGGGAAAATGGGGGTGGGGGTGGGAACATGAGTATGAATGGACAAATCAGAAACTGTTTTTAGTAAATGGAATGCACCAATCATCCGTCTCTGCAAGTAGGGGCGTAACTATATGCTTGAGTTCCTCTCCATGGGCTCAGCAGTGGGAGCCTGGCATAGCACCACCAGCATTTCCTGAACGTGTCCATACACTATTTAGGGATGTTAGGCAGGAATTTCCTTTTGCCAGAACATTGCACATTACCCAACATGGCCTCATTAGATTGTAATTTTCCTCACTTCCTTTGTGTCCTGTTTCTCTGGGACTCCGCCAAGAGCTAATAGCTTGAAATGAATCTCAATCAGGATGACAGCTCATAATGAAAACAAAGGTGAATTCCCAAAAGGGAAAGTTAATGGTTGGAGCCATTAAGGTTCTAACTCCCAAAGGCCCTGAAACATCCACTAAAGCGCCAGGTCTAGTTTACTTTCCCCTGCTGTGTTGACTAATTTCACCAAGATATTTGATGGCAGCTGTCTTTTACCAGATGAAAACCCATCTCCTGAACAGCTGAACAGACATCTATCACCTGTGAATCAGAACTTGAGAAGAAGTTGTGAAAAGGATTGAGTCCCCAGTGTTACTTTCTCTTCCTCTGAGTGTGGAGCTCTAAGCTGCAGAAAGGGCAGGAAATCTGACCCTTAATCCCTGCTGCCAGCTGTCCTCCTGTTGGAGGATGGAGATGTCATTGAGAAGCTGTAGGAGAGGGCATGTATTATGCTATTGTTGAGAGCTGGAGCAGGCCCAGAGTCTGAGCTAGGGCTGGGAGATAGGCCCAGGAACTATAAATATGGCCAGTATTAACTTGCACCACACTGCATGGAAGAATCAGCCAGAGACCCAAAAGAAGGAGATGCCCGAGGCCCTGATTGCTGATTAAGGGACCAGTGTGTTAGGGACAAGACTGTTTTGTTTTCTTGTATATTTGAGCATCTGCTTATCAGTGAAGAGGGTTAAGTAATTTCTGGGTGATTCTTTTCCTCCACAAAAGCTGTCAGAGGGCTTTCCATCCCAAAGCAAGAGGTGGGAGTTTGGAACAAATTCTAACAGCAGGGAGACTCCACCACATAAGAACAGATGGAAAAATAAATATTTCAGGCAAAGAAAAGAATAAAAGAACTTGCAGTAGCTGTCAATTGTGAAAGCACTGAGCTTAGTGTTATTAGTACTGTAACCCTGCTTCCAGGTATTGCCACCAGCAACTAGGGCTGGGTTCAGTATCTAGTGGTTCCAATTCAACAATACAACAGAAAAGCGGCTCAAGCCCCCACCCAGTGACCTGGGACAATTACACGCCATCCCCTGGGCACCTCTAAGAGGCAATACTTCCCCTCTCACAAGCACAGAGTCTGAGTGTAGCAAAAACTTAATAAAAGGAGGGAATTAACTCAGCATTAATTTGGGAAAACACCACAACTTGGGTTCATAAACACAAACCAGGAGGAAAAGATCCACCCCCAAGTAAGTAGGGTACTGTCCATTTCCCCTCAGGATCTTAAATCCAGCAACCCAAGAGTCCCTCTAATGTGCCTGTCCCTTCTCTGTACCCTACTCACAGTTGCTGTCCTCGGCCAGTAAATCCCCAGAGGTTCATCTGCAGAGTTCACCTCCTACCAAGCATGGAAGGTGTGGGGGAGGGGGTAAGGAGGCTCCTTACATACTGCACTGCTCAGGCACTTGCTTGTCACCCCAACAGCTGATTGTGGGGCTCTGCTAGCCGCTTGCCACACCTCTCCACCAGCTACCCTGCTAGTCGCTTGCCACGCCTCTCCACCAGCCACCCTGCTGGCCGCTTGCCACACCTCTCTACCAGTTTCCTACTCACCAAGATGTCATCAGGCCCCCATCACACACTTAACACAGCTCTTAGAGATTTCAGCTCTCAGTGATTTCAGCTGTTAGTGGGGAAGCCTCACTGCTGGTGTACACTGGGCAGTCTCTTGCAATAGAGACACTGTCCCAAAGTAGATCTAAAACTTACACCTAGGTATCAGTGATTTCAGCTCTGCAGCACATAACAAGACTCTCAATTGAGTCTAAGTTAACTCTTTTATTATACCAGAAGGGTGATTCTTAAACAAGGCTCACCCCATCAGGTACAAGTACTTATACTCCCCCCCCCCCCCATTTGGCTTTCGAACCCATGTCCTCTGCCTAGCGAGTGCTGTTCAGTTGAGAGTGAGTCCCTCCATTGAGGTATGCCAGGTACAGTTCTGCTGCCCTCGGTTCACACAACAAGGATAACAATCCTTTATTACTCCTGTCCCAATAACAAGGAGACTGGGGATCCAACATCAGCCACAAGTGATCATTTGGGCATGCAGTCCCATCATGCTGAGCACCTATGTAAGGTGGGTGTGTCCATGCAAACGAGATCAGCTTCTGAAGTCTTTTTCCACAGCTCATCACTAGATATCAGGGGAGAGCTCATTCAGACCTGCTTACATCACTATATGTGGTCCCAGCCAACACCATTACTGGATGACTTGGGGAGAAGCCTAGTGAACTCAGTGACAATGCAAACTAATCATGCCCTCAAGATCCCTGTACAAAGGGAGCCAAGGTTGCATTCTCCTTGTGCATAACACCACAATCACCACCAACTTTCAGGCAACTTGAGGGGCCTTGGTAGGGCCAAAGCCAGGAAGAGGGGGGCAGACCCGAGAGATGCTGCAGATCCTTTGGAATCTGCCAGTTTTGGAGGTGGTCTTGCTCCCTTCCCTCAATAACCAATTTCTATATTAAGGGTTCCCCCAAATACCTCATCTCCTATTATTTTTCATGCAGAAGGGGACAGTCTGATTCCTGGGTAAGGAGAGAGATTCTGTCTCATTTGTCCCTAACTCCTCTCATTCCCCATTCTTTCTTTAGTTATCACTTGCAGCTTTGCCTTCCTCAAGGATGGACACTTTAGGCAATTCTATAAATCGGGGCTGGTCAACTTCCAGTGCTGAAGTCAGGCAGTGTAGGTTCTATATATCTGTAACATGGCTCCTACTCACTGCTAGTGCATCTCCTTGTGTCTAGATCTGGGAAAGTAGCTCTCACAGCAAAGGGTGTCCCCTTCTTCTCTCTGCGATACTTTGTCTTCTGATAACTTGGCCTTCTGGCCAGGTCCCAATATAGTCCACCCTATGTGCAATTATGAAGTCCAGCAGGACCGCTGTCCAACTGCCTTCTGCGAATGCCTTCAGCCCCAGTTCAGGGCCCTGTGCCACTGTACCAGTGGCTGGCCAGGGGAACTCAGGCCTGCCTACTACACCAGGTTCCAGCCCAGGGGCCCTATAACTAGCAATCTAGACCTGTTGCTCAAGCACCTTCCCTGTTGCTGTTTCCCTGGGCTCCTTCCTACCGAGCCTCTCTCTCTTCCTTTGCCTCTTTCTGGGTTTACCAGAGGAGCCTACACTACTTCCTGTGGTTACTTTCACCTCCTCCTAGCCTCTTGCTAGACTCCTTACTCCAGGAAAGGATTTCAGTGCTTATTCTCTTGCTGTATTTCCTTCTCATCCCTGACAACCTTCCTCCCACCAGAGAGTAACTACTACCTCCTTTCCCTGTAGCCTCCTTCCTAGTGTTCTATAGCTGTCCCAGCCCTTCCCCAACTGGGCTTCATTCTTAATTAACTCTGGCCCTCCCAGGTGATATCAGGTAACTTAACTGGCCTCTCAGGCCCTCATCAACCCTATATCTTCTAGCATAGAATGCACACCACAGCATGGTATCCAGGATCATTATATTCTGGAGTGAATGCTTGGTTTGTTCAGACTTTATTTATTTTCAGGATTAGGGTCAAATCCTATAGTTCTTACTTTAAAATCCCACTGACTTCTATGAAACTTTTCTCTGATAAGAATCCCAGGATTTGGCTTCTATTATGTAAAGCAAAAAAAAAAAAAAAGCTAGAAAAAATAGTTACTCTACAGCCATTAGAGAGGATATGCATACACCAAAATCTGGACTAACTAAATGTTTAGGCCCTGATGATTAAAAGGACAATCATTTACATTAAATATCTAAGTAATATAAGATGCTATCAATTACAGGTCCCTGCAAAATTATTCTACACAAAATTAGAGGGCAATTTTCAATACAGGAGGATGCAAATCAAGCAACAGGAAACATAAATAAAAATATTCAATAAGCTCCAGAAATAAAATCAGAGAAATCCAAATCATTCAGCATAACCCACTGTTTCCATATCTGTCTTTCTTTAATCTGTACTGAAACCAAAGAGCACAGATGACTTGATGAAATCAAACATCACATTTAGAGCAATACAGTCTATGCTGAGCAATCATTCTTCGTCTTGCTCTTCTTGGTCCTTTTCTGAATGATGACCAGCCACTCATGAGGTCTAATTAACTTTCTCTGGCATTAGTCTGAAATCATGTAGCACATTAGTAAACCTAATTTCATAGAAACCCATCAAATGGAGAGATTATTGTCTGGAGAAGAAGGCAACAGACACATTTTGGGTTTCATGACTGCAGAACTCCTTGAATATCTCTTTGGCTTTCTTTGTGGAGTTATGATTTCACAGTATGAATCTGGCAAAACCACGATAGCTCATTTTGATTTTTATAGTTTAAAACTTGTTTTTATTGGGTGCATAACTCAGATAATTCAATTTATATCGGGATGGAAGTTGGCACACATTTTCTCTTCTTAGAAGCAGTGTTTTTTTTTAAAATGGCTTAATCGGTTAACTTGTTTTTTTCTTGGTTTAAAAGATTGTTCTCAAATTTTGGATTTTGTAATGCTTTAACTACAAAATGGCGATGTACAAGAAAAATGCATGATATCTAATATTGTGTACCCCAGTCAAATCCAGGTAGTTCATCTCAGCTGTGATCATTTAGGGCATAATCAAAAGCCCATTGAAAGATTCTCATTGACTTCATTGGGTCTTGCATCAATCCCTTATTAATATCAATTTGTGTTCAGCTTGGCAGGAAACTGTATAACTCAGTGGATGAGATGACTCATTACTAGTTAGATGAAGGCCAGGGAATAAAAGCCATAGAAGTTTAATTCTGTGAAGAAGCAAGAATACTAAATGAAACAATGCCCAGTCGAAACCAAATGATTGCACTGAGCATTTAATCTTTTGAAATCTGATGTCCTATCACATACTTTGTAGTGTGTTTTAAGTTCTTGTAAACTATTTCACAATGTTTGCTTTATTTTTTGTAGGGCCCTACCAAATTCATGGTCCTTTTTGGTCAGTTTCACAGTCATAGGATTTTAAAAATCACAGATTTCATTATTTCAGCTATTTAAATCTGAAATGTCACAGTAATATAAATGTTGGAGTTCTGTCCCAAACAGGAGCGGTGGGGTTGGGCGGGGGTAGCAAGGTTATTATAGGGGGGTTGCAGTACTGCTCCACTTACTTCTGTGCTGCTGCTGACAGCAGCACTGCCTTCAGAGCTGGGCAGCTGGAGAGTGGTGGCTGCTGGACAGGAGCCCAGCTCTGAAGGCAGCGCCACTGTCAGCAGCAGTGCAGAAGTAAGGATGGCATGATATGGTACAGCATGGTATGGTATTACCACCCTGATTTCTACACTGGTGCTTGCAGGGCACTGCCTTCAGAGCTGGGTGCCCGGCCAGCAGCCACCGCTCTCTGGCCACTCAACTCTGAAGACAGTGCAGAAGTAAGGGCGGCAATACTATGACCCCCCTAAAATAACCTTGTGATCTCCCCGCATTGCCCTTTTGGATCAGGGCCCCCAATTTGAGAAACACTAGTTTTCCCCATGAAATCTGTATAGTATAGGGTAAAAACACACAAAAGACCAGCTTTCATGCAGGGAGGACAGATTTCATGGTCCATGATGGGTTTTTCATGGCTGTGAATTTGGTAGGGCTCTAATTTTCTGTATGCATAAGGTATGGCTGCACTGGAGTCTATTCATTCTGTTTCTAGCTTGTGAACCCTATTATGTTCTTTCTTTTTTTTTTTAAAGTGAGGCGTTACAAGTTCCAAGTATGGCTGCCATCTGCTCTTTGAAGAAAAAAAACAAGAAAGCTAATTCAAGGGAATTTTTAATGCTTCTTTGCTCCACCATTCCCTTCTTGGCCCAGTATGACTGCCAAAGTCTATTTCCTGTATGATGGAGTGGATCTTAAGTATGTTTATGCTGATTGTCAGTGACTACATAGAAGAAAAGTTGATCAAAGTATCGGGAAAAATATGAACAAGAATACTCCAGTATTCCAAACAGGACTCAGGTGGCAATCTGAGATCTTCATACTGTGCTCTACTTCTAATTTTAGCCCCACATTCTATGTTCCATGTGAAATGATCACTCTTACATACCAGCCTGCTCTATATAGCCATACATAAGGGGAATGATGTTCTTTATTCATCCCTGAGAACTAAGGAAATGCTGTCTGAAAGCAATAGAAGAAGGGGTGTGGTACAGATAGATTGAAAGTACAGAAGATATAAAAAGCAGCATGTTTAGAGGAAGTTCACTAGGGGTCTGGTTTGCATCTTCTATACTGTAATCAAAGACAACAGTCTCCCCATTGTTGCAATTGAAAAAAATATTAAATAATGTATCCCTTCCCCAATCAGCATTTTAAAGGGGGGATATTAAAACCAGTATTCCCTCTGTGATAGTCAAAGGTCAGTAAATTTTGTTAAGCTGGAGAAAGTTTCCTTGGGAAGTCAGAATTTGTGAGTAATAAAACAAAACAAAAAACCCTTCAGATTTCTGATTCATCCTCCCAACCCATCACTTTCTCTATGGAGAATTTCTTTCTTTCTTTCTCTGTGATCAAAAGAAAAAGAAGTATGCTGAGTAGGTTTACACAGTTCTTTACAAAATCCTCTATATTGTGATGTTCTCAGAAAATCAATCTGCCTCAGATCATTGAAATTAATATTTCTGTTATGGCTTACTAACTGGTGAAAGGAAGAGCCAAACATAAGCTCTATTTTAGTTCTGTGATAGCCCTGCATTATCAAGTATCAGAGGTCAAGTAGCCGTGTTAGTCTGGATCTGTAAAAGCAGCAAAGAATCCTGTGGCACCTTATAGACTAACAGACGTTTTGGAGCATGAGCTTTCGTGGGTGAATACCCACTTCGTCAAGATGCATGTAGTGAAATTTCAGGGGCAGGTATATATATGCTAGCAAGCAAGCTAGAGATAATGAGATTAGTTCAATCAGGAGGAGAGGCCTTTCTAGCAGTTGAGGTGTGAAAACCAAAGGAGAGAAAACTGGTTTGTAGTTGGCAAGCCATTCACAGTCTTGTTTATCTGAGCTGAGGTTAATTGCAGATGAAACTGAAGCCTCAGCAGTTTCTCTTTGAAGTCTGGGTCCTGAAGTTTTTTTGCTGCAGGATGGCACCTTAAGGTCTGCTATAGTGTGGCCAGGGAGTTGAAGTGTTCTCCTACAGGTTTGTTTATGCCATTCCTAATATTGATTGTGTCCCTTTTATCCTTTTCCGTAGAGACTGTCCAGTTTGGCCGCTGTACATAGCAGAGGGGCATTGCTGGCAATATGATGGTGTATATTACATTGGTGGATGTGCAGGTGAATGAACCCGGTGATGGTGTGGCTGATCTGGTTAGGTCTGTGATGGTGTCGCTGATGTAGATATGTGGGCAGAGTGGCATCGAGGTTTGTTGCATGGATTGGTTCCTGAGCTAGGTTACTATGGTGCGGTGTGCAGTTACTAGTGAGAATATGTTCAGGTTGGCAGGTTGTCTGTGGGCGAGGACTGGCCTGCCACCCAAGGCCTGTGAAAGTGTGGGATCATTGTCCAGGAAGGGTTGTAGATCCCTGTTGATGCGTTGGAGGGGTTTTAGCTGGACCCATCCTTTTTTACCAAAAAATTCAGCTTATGAACGAGTATATACGGTAAATCTAGCAGTAGCCTTTACTCCTTTCAACTGATGTTTCCCTGGGATACACCACAGTGATTCATAACTGAGACTACTGAAGGATATGTTTAGATAGAAACTCAGCGTGGGTGCAGGAACAGAAGCTAAACATAGTGCATGTACTGTTTTCCAGCTAGCTTGAAAAGGACATCAGCACAAAGGCAAAATCCTGTTAACAACAAATTCTGGCTTTTGGTGTCTGCACCTCCCATGTGCCATTTTGGAAAGGCACCCCTAAACTTTTGAAATATTGCCAAGATGCCATAATGAGTATGCTGAGCACAGCTCCACTTAAAAATATTTTTGCTGGCAAACCTGGCTGGCGGGAGCAGGGAAGGAACCTCTTAGCCAGGAATAATGGCCAAACGCTGACTTTATGCTAAATGCCAAGCATTTTAACATTTCCTTGTAAATCAGAGAATTTTACCAGAAAGTCAACCACATATTTAAAAAATAGGAGCACTGTGTTAGGCTGGTAGCTCACAGTGACCGCTATGGCCAATGAGATTTTTGAACATCCCCATCTTTAATCTGACCTTGTCACCCACAGTACTCGATTTCTCCATAGAACACAATGGTGCCTTGAGACCTGACTGGGACCGCTAGGCACTACTGCTATAAAAATAAATTATAGTTGTGTCCCAATGTCGCGACAACTCTTCAACAGCTAAGGGTAAAACACAGTGGTTAGTGGAGATCCAAGACAAAGCCTTGTTTACAACCAAGATCATTTGGTGAAACAATTCTGCCAGCCACATGCGTTTACTTTATTATACTCATTTTCCACTTGTTCATATCATGTTACTACATGGTAAGCTGCCAATGGTAAATCACAAAATCGAACCATGAAGTTACATAGGACCAAATCCTCAAGAATTCAGCCCCCATTTAGGCACCTAAATAAGAACCAGATTTTCAAACTGTTCAGTCTATCCTTTCTCAAGCTTGATGCTATTCTATCAAAGGCACTGACCGGTGTGATTTTCATATTGTACTGATGCCTTACGTGATAACCCCACTCTTTTATTCTTTTGACTTGTCAAACTATTCAATCGCAGTTTGAGATTTGAGAAGCTACTTGTCAGCTAATTTATCAATAGCTCTTCAAAAACTATATTTTCTTTGTGATTGGTTAGAATTTTTTTTCCAGTTCATGGAAGTGGTTAGAGGGTAATGTCTAGAATCAGGCATTTTGCAGCCACCTCATATTTGCATGTACCTGCTTAGGTACTTGGCTTGCAACCACTGCTGGGATTCTTTTCAGACAACAAATGCTACATTAAAAGTGATTATAGGATTTGCACAAAGCTCACAGGAAAGAACTCGGCTGATTTTCTAAACCATCACAATCACATCCTCTTGTGACCTTGTCCAGGTTTGAATCCATGTTACCAGGGGAGAATAGGAAAATGAGCATGCTCACTTCACCACAGTTCCTCAGACAACATGTGTCAACTGTTGTTGATGCCAAAACATGTACTATGCTATTGGTAGACCATGTTCTGTTTATTTAAAGAGTATATTTTGTGTATGTCATGCTATGCAGAAAATAGATCTTATAGTCTAAAACACTGCAATTGTTTTAATTTATTTTTCTATTGTTAGGATCAAGTTTGTTTTTGTTTTAAATACGATGATAAGGACAACTATCTCCTAGACAGTTATTTTTAAAAAATGGGATCCACCCTTTAAAGAATTTTTCTTTTTAGTTTTGGGGTTGCTCTGCCTGATTTGGTTCAATAGGCAAATAAATGCTGCCTTCTTTTAAACAGAAGATAAAACTGGTAACAACCTAGCAACAAGGTCCACACTGAAATACACTCAGGAAAAAGCACAGAAATATACTGCCATTAAAAAAGTATGCTTGGAAACAAAATATTCCCATCAAGATTCCTACTCAATTAATCTCAAGGCAGTTTAAAAGAGAGGAAATTCCTTATGGCAAAAATACAACGTCAGAATACGATACTGAATAGTGGCAAAAACCACAACAGCCAATAAATGCAAAGGGAAATTTCAGCACGACTTTGAGATATGTAACATATTTGAGTGGGGTTTTTAATGCACCAAAAAGATACAGTCCATAAAATAGCCTCATTTTATATGGAAAAGTCTAGCTTCTCTTCCTCCTATGTTCCTTGTATTCCACCAGCTAGATGTAAGTATCCTACACCATACTGTGTTTAGTGTCTATCAAATCAGTTCAGGGTTGCCACAGTAGGTAAGGTTAGTTTTTGAATGCAGTCAGAATACATGCTGAGAGATTGTTGTATAAAACATACAGTGAAATCCTGATCTCCCTACTCCCGTAAGTAATTGCAGTGTCTAATTTGTTAAGTGCTATGAGATCTTTTAAGATGAAACACTGTGTGCATCATTTTATATATTCTTATTTATTAGCTAAAGGTTCATAATATGTCACTGTTGAAAAGTCTGGAGTTAGTATCACACCCAAACATGGGCCAAACAGGGTCTGGCTCTGGATTGAGATTAGGTTTAGAAGTAAACTAGGTTTCATGATTTGGATCTGAAGATGATAGATTGTCAGGAACTTCGTGATAATGAAGCCCGAACCAAAAGAAACATTGCGAAATCAACTGTTTTCACGATAGTTCTGCCATCTGCTAGGATCTCATTTACATGGTGAAATTTCAGCAGCATCCAAACTGGAACTAGAAGAGAGGCTTTACTTAATCTTAAATCCAATCCTGACCAAAACTGTAGGTATAGATTCAAATCCAGGCATTTGACACTGAACTTCTCTAGTCTATGAGGAATGTGTAGGGCTTCAAATTTGAAGACGTTCAAGCATCATTTGTTGCTACTAACACAATATTCAAAACAATGAAAATAGTAGAGAGAGAAAGAGAGAAGAACAATAACTAGTGCAGCCAAAATTACTGCCACCTTGCACATTTAATGTCTGCTAAGTTCTCCCTCTTAAAAGGAAATTAGAATTCCAGTTTGGGTTTGCTTGATTAGTTATATGTCTATCCTAAAAGTTTTAGTTGTATGATCAATCCCATACCAGGTGATGCTTTATGGAAAGTTTGTCAGGTAGATTTTTGATCTAGAAGAGTGCTGGTATCTGGCAATAGTGATCTCCCCTCCTTCTCATTTACAATCATTCAGAGATATCAAACCTATTTCTTACAGGATGCTTTTCAAGGGTAAGCATGTACAGTGTTATATTCTGTTCTTTGGGATGAAACTTTAATCACACCCATAACATATTTCTCCTTTAGGGCAAGTTAGCCTGATTTTGCTAAGATTAAGGCAGCCGATAACACTTTTAGTTTTTCATTTTCAAACTTTGGTTACTTATCAAGCTATTTAACAAAGTTTGGGGGAGGGGGGTTAGACTCACATACACCAGGGCTTGCCGTATTTTTGACTCAGGCATTTGAATGGATTAAGTAGGGCAACAGGATTGAACGGGGGACTCAGGTTTGAGCAATATGAAGGCAAAAGATTTTCATATTATTAACAATAATCTGTTGCTAACTCGTGGGTTATAGCAACATGGCTTGTTGAGATGATGAAACTTGCTTAGAGTGGAAATTTCAGACAATGAAATTTTTTTCAAATAAGTCCTTGAAATTATAAACGTCTGTAAAAATATGAGGTTCAAAATTGGAAAACTAACTTTGGATAACAGTGACAGGAGAGGTTCTGCTGTGGTTCCAAATTCATGTGCAATACTGTATACAATTAGTCAGAAGTTGAAATCATCATTTAACTTTTGCTCTAATAATACACAAAAGGCAAGGGGGGATGATGATGTTCCTGGTCTTGATACTTATTCTTACCCTCCTTGCTTTCTTTCTTTAAATTATTCTTTTTTTGCTTTAAAGAAGTCAGGAGGCCATTATGGAAAAAGGACTGTCACAAATTGCAGATCATTGATGGGTGTTCCAAAGTACTCAGAATTGGCCTAACTCCACTCCCTTTGAAATGTTTACCATTGATTTCAATGGGCGCAGAGATAAATCAAGCTGAGTGCTTTCGAAAAATTCCACCCTGTGGATGGATGCCATCCCAGAGTTCCACCTCATGGCCTCATATGGTCCTGCAGACACCCTGTCCTCACTTCCGTCTTGCCCTCTTTGTAATAATTGACTCAAAGACCAGAATCCTGACAATAAGATTCCATTTTCTGGGATCTTATTTATTCAGTCTTTGGCTCTACAGTGCCAGCCCTTAATCTCATTGGTTCAGGAATCCTACAGCCCTCCTTCTCAGGGCATTGTAGTTTTCAGCTTTCCCATGGTCTTTTTACTCTCTAACACTCAGCTCCTCTTGGTCTCCTTTGGGGTGCTCCTTGTTCTCTAGTGAGCAGCAAATGCCAGAGCTTGCTTCTTTGTTCTCTGGAGTCTTTCCTCTTTCTTACCCATTACCCAAGCCTCTCCCTTATTTATCCCAGATTCCCGATGGGGTCATGTTACCCATTTTCCCTACATGGGAAGGCAAATTAATTGTCACAGGTGCGGATGAGACTCATCTCTCCTTGAAGGGCCACCCACGTGTGCCAAAATATCCTTTATTTATTACGTCTGTACTTTAAACTGAAGGAACCCAACCTAGGATTCTCTACTACTATCTTCAAGCTTAATGACAGGTTCACTTCAAACATGTTTTTTTAATGATACTAAGCTTGTGATTTTTACCATATACTTAATTCAAGAACTTGTTGAAGAGGTCTCTAATGGCTGCAGCCAAGCTAAGGTATTGTATGTTTAATGAGAGATGGGAATGTAAGACAGTTTTTATAACTACTTACAGAAAGATAAGTGGGACTTTAGATGTGTACAAAAACAGTCTATAAAAGCATTGTGAAAAAACAACATGTACTGCTTAATGTCTTTCTGCAAATTCTCTTGAGTATCAACATTACTATTCTTCTGGAGAGGGGCAAATTTTAACTTTGAGACATACTGAAATTTTAAAACATTGTCTTAAGATACAGCTTTGGGGGAAAATCAAATATAATTATCTCCTTACTCCATGTTAATAATCTTCGGTCATTCCTACTATGGAAACTATGATTTAACTAATTTTTATAAGTTAACAATAATTGCACTAGTGACATCCATGACATTTCTTTAGCAACCGGTTTTGGAAGTAAGTCTTGGTCTGTATTGGTCAATCTTTTATTTGTGTCTTTGCATATAAAATAAAATAAAAATCTGATTTCTCATCAGGTTTCAATGTTGAGTTAAAATATGTCAATTGCTAGCAATGATTAGTAAGTACTTTAAAATGTGGCTGTTTACCCAAACTGTCTCAGTCTTCTGAATTTGAAAAACTGGCCTTGAAATCTCATGGTGAAAGGTGTTAATTTCTCATGCTTCCTGCTTTCAAACAGAGTGAACAGAGTTCAACTGCTCTGAGCAGTCCTGTCCTTGAATATGCTGGAAAAAGTGAAGAAGATTATGATAATGAAATAAATCTGGAAAACAGTTGTCTGAAGTTTTGAATCTCCTCCTCCTCCACAACATATTTTGTTTGGATTCTGATCATGTTTGGGATCAACATTAAGATTGAGTCTTGTTTTGTTCAAATAGAGTTACTTATTCCTAATGATTTGGGAAATAACATAGAAGTTGTTCAGGTTTTACTCCTATCTCAAGTAGTTTCAGCTAAGAAATGTATTGCTATACATAATGCAAAAATCACACATTTGAGAGATATTTGCTAATCATAGAAGGTTAGGGTTTGAAGAGACCTCAGGAGGGCATCTAGTCCAATCCCCTGCTCAAAGCAGGACCAACGCCAACTAAATCATTCCAGCCAGGGCTTTGTCAAGTTGGGCCTTAAAAACCTCTAAGGATGGAGATTCCACTACCTCCCTAGGTAACCCACTCCAGTACTTCACCACCCTGCTAGTGAAATGGTGTTTAGTACTATCCAACCTAGACCTCTCCCGCTGCCAGGAGTGCCACCAGCTTTTTTGCCGCCCTAGGTGGCAGAAGGCTGAAATGCTGCCCCCAACAGAGGCAGCAGAAGGTCCTGCCCCCAAAATGCCGCCCCGACAGAGGCGGCAGAAGGTCCGGCTGCCGCGGTCACCGCTCCCCAAATGTTAGCGCCCTAGGTGACCACCTAGGTCGCCTAATAGGTTGCGCTGGCCCTGCCCACTGCAATTTGAGACCATTGTTCTGTCATCTGCCACCACTGAGAACAGTCAAGCTCCATCCTCTTTGGAACCCCCCTTCAGGTAGTTGAACACTACTATCAAATCCCCCCCACTCTTCTCTTTTGCAGATTAAACAAGCTCAGTTCCCTCAGCCTCTCCTCATAAATCATGTACTCCAGCCCCCTGATCATTTTCATTGCCTTCTACTGGATCCTCTCCAATTTGTCCACATCTTTTCTGTAGTGAGGGGCCCAAAACTATGCAATACTCTAGATGTGGCCTCACCAGAGCTGAACAGAGAGGAATAATCACTTCCCTCGATCTGCTGGCAATGCTTCTACTAATGCTCCTTCTTGGCAACAAGGGCACCCTGCTGACTCATATCCAGCATCTCATCCACTGTAATCCCCAGGTTATATTATGATTAATTAAAGCTGTAAACATGAATGTATAAAGATGAAGTGTACTAGTTTTATTCCCAATTTGCAGCATAGCTGCTCAACTTAAATGAGATCAGAATTTGCTACTTAAAAAAAATCTCAAATAAATAAGATTAATTAATTCATTTCTCTCTGTTAATGTAACTTTGTTAGTTAAACAATGAGACACACAAATAAATAAAATGCGTTCAAACATTTGGGAAGACAGTGATAATGACACCCCCCTATAAATAACCTGCAAAACTGCCTGGGTCAGAGCAATGTTTGCTTAACTAGCCCCATAAATTTAACAAGTCATTGTACAGATCTGATGGGCAGAAGAGAGACCAAATACATCCATGTTTCTTCCAAGGCACAGCTAATTTAATTAATCTCAGATTCACTTGTTTTCTTTTCTTGCTTAGACCCTGAGGCAAATTTGAAATTATATACCTCACTTCAGCAAAAAGTTGCTTGCGGGCTGGTTACACAGGTTTGACTGGGCTTCAAAAATCCCTCTAGATTTCACTTCACAGTTAGACCCAGTCACAGAAACAAACATTCATGTCCGCTATATCACTCTCATTTACTTTAGAATACACCCAAAAGGTGAGATGCATGAAAACTAAGATGGGCCCAAACCCAAACTTTTTATCTGAAACACTACAAACCATCATGATAAAATGGAAGCTGGGATGAAATCATGTCCCTGTTGACGTCAGTGGCAATCCTGTCATTGATTTCTGGAATTTTATCCCAGAGCTGAACTCTCCTTTTTTGGCTTTGCAAAGCAAAACCCTCACAGGTTGCCTGTTGAGCAAATCCTTTTACCATCTGACCTAGCTATCCCCAAACATTGATGAGATTCAGATTATACAGAATCCATACTTGACCAGATCTGGGTTTAGTTTGGTTTTGCAAAACTAAATCTTGATCAGTGACATTTTCCTAATTCAAAATCCATCCTCCTGGATCCACCTGTAATGGAAACAGTTACAGTCATATTTTGTTACACAAAGATGAAAGAACTTCAGACCCAGTTTGGCACTAAGACTTATTTTTTTCTCTTTAATTCTGTGTAAATATTTGCATAGGCCTAAATGAGAGGCTAAGAATGAAATGGCACTTGATTCAGGATTTCTCATTTTCCCTGTCTGAAGTCACCATTATCAACTGAATATAATCTTGATATATATTTTTAAATTTAATTTTACCTTACATGAGTTAAGCAAAATCACGCCTTTACTTCCAGACTGTTGCCAATTTGCATGGTGTTTGCATAACATGAAGGTGCCGGACATTACTCCTTGGACAGTGATAAACATGTAGACTGATGAAAAGCATTTTTCATAATTACCAAAATGGCTTCATAACCATCTTAAATTAAAATAAAGCTAAAAACATTCACTTCTAGAATAAATATTTATTCTACATGCTATTCTTATTTTAATCTTTTCAGAGCATGGCCATGTGCCAGTAAACCAGGATCTGGAATGTATCCTACCTACTGAACTCCACTGTAGTGCAGGAAGGGTTTTCATCTGTTCTTTCAGGGAACACATGCATTTCTTTAATGGCTAGTATTCTGATTGTAAAAGACAGAAGGAAACCCTTCGAAGAAGCACGCTTAGTCTCATTTACAAGATTGAAAATGAAATATCAAAAATCCTAACAAGAGTCTATAAAAGAAGACACTATTTTAGAGGGATAATATCTGATACCATAATTATATGTGGGGCAGGCTACAACATAAGCTAAGGTTGTCCAGAACTTTCCAGTATATACAGAGCAAGTGCAACAACAAAAGTCTGAAAGAATATTTTTCTTCCTTCTTCTGAAGTTAAATGTTATTTGTAAGATGGTTTGTTGCAAGGTTACCTTACCTCCCGATAATAAGAAACACCGGTAGGACTTCAAGATATCAAGTGCACCTGCAAAACAAAAAACAACCTTATGTTACTGGTTTTGTCCATTAATACTTTCTTAGCAAAAAATGAAAGAGATCAACTTTCTTACCATATTATAAGAATAACATCCATTAAAGTCAATGAGAGTTGCTCATCTCCTAGCGGGAGAATTAATCCAATAGAGAATTAAATAAACTCTATCCAGTTCTTCACTAAAAGGATCTGTTATTTAAATTTTGATTTCTGCTTTTCCCTCTACTAACTTCACTTTACTCTTCCTTTTACTATAAATTCACTGTTTAAAAATCATTAACAGTCACTTTGAAGTTTTTCATAAATCCAGTTTAGAATGTAGAATTCCCCATGGCAGAATGTAAAAATATTGGTAATTTGAAGAGCATTTCAAAGTATTTTCTGTTAACAAATGTCTATGACTTCATATACTCATCTGTAACATGGAGAGAAGGGTTGATCTGTTTCTAGAAGCTCTATAATCAAATACTCCTGTCAGAAAGATGCTCTAGAGAGCTTCTGGCATGAGGCAGCTGCTGTTGGATTAAGGCTTTCTTGAAAATTCACAATGTTGGTGCAAAAGTTTGATACAAGACATCTGTGCATCCGAACAAACCCTGGAAGTAGTGGATAACTTAATCTATCTAGGCAATATACTATCATCAAATGGGCATAGTTAGCCAGACTTAAACATTTTAAATAGGGAGGGGTCAACTGAATATCAGCAACCAATGATTCCCAGTCCCAGTTGGTCTGCTTAATTGTTTTATAGGTTAGGTACAAATGCTAGCTAGAATTAGATCATTCATTCACCAGAGCTATAAAAAGTGAGCAATAAATGAGAAGAAAGTAGATGTGTATGATCAACAGATTTTTCAGTTCATTGGCAATTCCAAACAATCAGAAAAAAATTGGTTTGGGTCCAGCTGAAAATGAAATGTTTGGAACTTTTGAGCAAATCAAAGTTGTTTTTGTTCTAAAAAGGTTTCAGGTTGAAACATTTCCTTTTATTTTCAATTAAAAAATACATTTGAAAGAAATTTATAAACAGAAAACTAAACTGAAAAACTGAAATATTTTATTCTGAAAAGATTGAAATGAAACATTTTGATTTTGGGGGGCAAAAAGGCTTCACAAATAATTTGGTGAAACTGACATGAATTCATGAAACATTTTGGTGTCATCAAACCAGCATGTTTCACTGAAAAAAAAAGTTTCATTTAGCTCTAGTAGCAAGTCCTTGTCAGTTACCTGTGTCTATATTTACAATGATACAAGACACTGTTCCCCACTATCACCCTGACTTCAGTGAAAAGTAGTCTACATGACCTCTGTTAAACCATCTGACATCAAGAATAAACTCAGCCAATTCAGAAACTAGAACGGTTACATGTGACAGAGCATTCAATCTAATATAGTCAACCCAGCTGAAAAAGTGAAAACTAGTACAATAGGTATGTGCTTTCCAACTACTAAGGCTTATCTGTGAATTTTTTTAGTCAGAAAATTATGAAGATTCAAAGATTGGCTTCAATTTCATGTGTGCTTGAAACAAGAGTTTTATTTTAAAATAAACCCAAATAACTTGTGATGAATACCACAATAGAGAAAAATTATTAGAGCATGTAAAAATATGTTAAGAAAATTAAAAAATGTTTATGAAAAAATATAGAAATTTCAATTTTTCAAAACATTTTGGCCAGCTGTATTTATTATGTTTGGCATAATGCCAGTGTGCTTGGTAACACAGAAGATGGAAGAAGGTGGAGCCTCTGCTCCTAGAAGCTTATGTTCTATAAACTGTTTACTCCAGTCCTGGATTCGACTGTAAGCTGACACTTGCAGAACACTTCTGAAAAGCCACAGGCCTCTCCCAGGTGAGCTCAACCAACAGTTCAAAGAGCTGGGTCAGCAGAAGGAACTGTCACCAACTGAAAACCACTTGAACAGTGTTTTTTCAGCTTGATTGACAGCTTTACGCCTGACATCACTGGCCAATTATGGGCATGTTATGAGTCAGCCACAGGGAGTAGAAGAATCAGGGAAGAGTGATAGGCCAGTAGACCTTCTACACTACACTATTCCATAAGCATATGGTTCAGAATCCAATGATGTCAATGTGAACTTTTCCTTTGACACCAATGGGCTTAAGGTCCTAATTGGTGTTAATTTAAATGACAGTGACACTGGCCATTCCTAACATCAGTAGGGGAAACAGGGGCAAAAATGAGTGGCAGCGTATACCTTTAACTCAGGTTTTTGTTGAAGATGAACTGATGGGGCAATTGTAAGTAAATCCTAATCCTTTGCTCCAAGGGGATTAACAAATCATGGAAACAAGTTAAGCCAATGGTATGAACAATTTTTTTTTAATGAGTAACATTCCTAGTTTGCAAAACACTGGAACCATTTTTGGAGGGAATTGCTAAGAGAGAAATACAATGACAATAATTCTTCAGAACTTTTGTATCAACTCACCCTGGTAATTTCCAATTCAGCCCAGCACATTTTTATCCTGATTTCAGTTTAAGTATTCTGCTGCTACTTGGGAGACAGTTCTACAGCATTCTATGTTTTTTTTTTTAAATAACCTTCTCCCTCATTATTAAAAACAAATATGTATATATTTTCATACCAAAATGGAACTATAATGTAAAATTGTAAAGCAACAGCAGCTGGACTACATTCAACAGAGATAAAGTAATCAATGGAATGTGCTTCAGGAAAACAAAAATACATAGCGCTAAAATGTTTTATGGCAAAATTATTTGTTTACAAGGCTTCAGGTTTTGGGCCGACACCCATTGTCCACTCCAGCATTTAGAGGAACCTTTTTGTTTAAAAGCTACCACTTGTTTTCCATTGGCAAAAATGACACCCTTTGAAAAGATAGGCCGTGCTCACTTCAAACTGTTAACTACTTCCAAACTAAGACCTCAGCTCTATACAGGGATAGACTGGTTCAATCCCCTGCAGTGAGTGGACTATGCACCAACATAAGGATCTGTGCTAGCAGATCCAAATGTAGGATCAGAGCCTCAGACCAGGTACTTCCCTGCCAGATAGGGTGTGTCTTTTACTATCCAAACAAATTCCACTCTTGTAAATAGGGAGCTGCCTTATTTTGTTCATACTAAAATCCCGGTCTGGATAAGCTGGTTCATAGATGAAAGGATACATTGCACTTATTGCATCCTTTTTCATCCAACGATCACAAGGTACCTCATCCAAAACCCACAGAAGCCAATCCTAGTCATTCCATTAATTTCAATGGGCTTTGAATTGGGCCACAAACTGAAGAGAGGAGAGGCATGCAGACTGGTACAAACTTGGAAAACAAGTTAAAAAGAAGAAGAAAATGTTCGTCCTAAGAGCACAGAGTCCTGCACTAAGGGGCAAACCCTATCCCCTCTTATGGAGCCATAGAGGGCCACAATAAAATGAGAAGGAGGAGAGGGCAGGATGCTGGAAGTTCACCTAGAGATCTAAAACCTTGTACTCTGGGGAAGGAGGGGAGCTCCAGGGGTTTTCCCACTGTGCTGCTACAAAAATGCAACTGAGTGGAGAGGGGTGGGTGGATCTGGGTGGAACATCTTGGGAACCACCTGTAATCTTAAACACATTTATCCTACATTATTCCTACTGCTGGCTTCAGGGATGTTACTATGAAGGTGTGCATGGGCGAACAGGAAGTTAATTCTAAGCTCAGCATTTTCCCCCCCCATCACATAGGTGCTGAAGGGAAGATAATGAGGCAGGGCTAGAGACTCCATGCCATAGAATTCTCCACCAGAATGGCATGAAGCTCTGTAAGTGTGTCTGTTAGGGAGGCAGAAGAAAAGGATATGTTTGAGTAAGGAAATTTCCATGCCCTGTTATTAGAGGGATGAGGTGATGTCTCAGACTATACCCCCGCCATTGTGACACCCCGTTGTTTTGTTGGAAATTATGTACTCTAAGCGCCATGAAAAATAAAAGATTATAGCTAGCCTGATGGACTTTTCTGTGTTGCTAATCCATCCGGTGAATCACTCTGCCTGCTTGCTTAATATCACCTTCCTTGTGCCATTTATCCTTTAGCATGGGTGACATGCCAGGATGCTATTCTACCAGTACACAGAGGGGATGCAAAAATACCATCTAGATAATGTGATTTTAAAGGAAGCACCAAAGCTGGAAACAACTGTTGTATACAGCTGGAAAGTGGAGATTCCCATCTTTCCACTGCTATATACAATTAGGTGTTATCCTACATGCTTCATAAGGATACTATACTTATCAGTGGTCACTGGTCCCTCAGACCAGACAAAATTAAAGGAATCCTGCTATTGCATGAAATTGAGCAGAGAGCTCAGGATGCTTTCATCAGCCCAAACATCCTCTGACTAGCTTTGCTCACACTATGAGCAAACCTGGACCTTGTCCCCTGGAATATTCAAATTATTGTCAAGTAATTTGACAGGATATTAGAGATTATGAGTGGAACTGTAAAATTGCAGTTGTTAATGGAGTCCAGCAATTAGCCAAATCTTTTTATAAGTGCCTCATTTGCCTGGGGAAATGATAATGATGTTTTTACAGTCTAAGCCGTGGCCTCTGCCAGGTTACATGTAAACCCTTTTCCTGCCTGAGTAAATTTATAGCCAAAATTCAAATGGACAATTGATGGTTGCAGCTTTGTCAGTGTTGCTCCTGGGGCCTAAACACTTTAAAGCTTGCCCCCAGAGATGACATGTGGGGAGGCATGCTGAGTCACGTCCCCCGCCTCCTCACCCAGATTTCTGCCAGAGTTCACACCAGAACAATCTGATGAGGGCTGCAGCCCTCAAAACACAAGAACGAGGGGTCACCAAATGAAATTAATAAGCAGCATGTTTAAAACAAATAAAAGGAAGTATTTCTTCACACAACACACAGTCAACCTGTGGAACTCCTTGCCAGAGAATGTTCTGGAGGCCAAGACTATAACAGGGTTCAAAAAAGAACTAAATACATTCATGGAGGATAGGTCCATCAATGGCTATTAGCCAGGATGGGCCGGAATGGTGTCCGTAGCCTCTGTTTGCCAGAAGCTGGGAATGAGCGACAGGGGATGGATCACTTGATGATTACCTGTTCTATTCAATCCCTCTGGGGCACCTGGCATTGGCTACTGTTGGAAGACAGGATTCAGGGCTAGATAGACCTTTGGTCTGACCCAGTAAGGCCATTTTTATCTTCTTATATTCTCTTTGCCTTGCTCAGGGGCTGTCCATGGCCTGTGTCTTTGCAAAGCTCATCCTTCCACCCTCCTCCCACTGTGTCTGGGAGCAGCTCCCATCCCTTCCTGCCTGCACGGTGCCAATAGGCTGCTGCTGATCACCACGATAACCCAGCCACCTCCTGTCCTCCAGCTGCAGCATAGGCAGGAAGAGGTTACAGAATCATTGTGCTTTGGGTCCCCTGGGAACCTGCAGGCTGGTTGGGATCTGGCAGAGAGGAGGAGGTGACACTGAACCCCCACCTGGGGAGAGTGCCATGAGGGGTCCAGTGCAGCCTGGCTCTTTCCCTGCCCTGCCAATGGCACTGATGCCATCCTGGCCTGGAGATGCCTTCCGCCATTGCCTGCCCTGCTGTACAGACAGCAGCAGCCAAGCAGGGCAGCCTCCTGCATGTGCCCCTGGCTGCGGCGACTGGGGGAACAGACAGGGCATGGGGTTCCACCCACTCTGGACAGCCCAAGTTACCTGCTGAAGGTGGGGGAGGGATGGAGGGGCACTGCCCATGGAGCAAAGGGTATTTAGAGCTACCCTCAGGCTGACAGAAATGTGGGAGGTCTCAGTGCAGCATGGATGGTCTCCAAGGTGGCTCACAGGGGGCATCTCCCTTGAGCAGCAAGCAGCTTGCCCTGCTCTGGCCGTGTCTCTCCAATGATCTCAAAGTGCTTTACAAGCCACAGTGCACCATTGGGAGTGAGGTGGGGATACCCCATTATAGAGCGGTGAAGCATTGCATTTAACCTCATGCAGCTGTGCAGGCATGCATGCGTTCAGGGGCTGCACCTGCAGCCCTGACAATGCGGCCCAGCTGCCTTCTCCAAGCTCACAGTGTCCATCACAGAGCCAGAAACAGAGCCCAGGGGCTGGGATCCTGCTGCCAAAGGCTGGGCAGGATTGGGAGCCTGTGGCCAAAGGTGGGGCTGGCTGGTGGGGCTGGGAGCTGGCTCTGAGCTGGGCAGTACTGGGAAGCTGTTCTGCATTGCGTTGAAGAAGGCTCAGCAAGTGACTGTGAGGCCTGCTGCAGCCCACAAGGCCGTGTGGTGTGCCCCCCTCCCATGCATCTCCTCTGCTGCCAGAGTTCACACCAGAACTCAGTGCCCCAAATTATTACAGTACTGTGCTGATTTTCCTCTGCTACAGACAATCCTAAGTGGCCAGCAGCATCCCAAAATGATTCCAAAAGTTCTTGGCAAGTCTCTGGTTTTTCTGGGCCCACAAACAAAAAACTCAGCTCTATAACAAACAATTGGTTTTAAACCTGTTTTACTCATTACTACCCTCTGCACAACCTACGAAAGGTCTCAAAAGTCAAAACATGTTCATGAACAAAACAGCCTACTGGCAGACACTTATCTCTGTATATTCTTCTTGAAACTGAAAACCAGGGATGTGAAAAAACTCTCCAGAATCACTGGCAGTAAACAATATGCTGATAGAAATCTGCTTTTTCCATTAGATAACCACTATTCTTAATTATGTCAGCTCTGATTATGGGGTGGAAAGAGGCAAATTAATTCACATCACCACGGATGTGTGGCCGGAAGGTGGATTACGTGGCAGTTTCTGTATGTCAAGTAACGTTCCGGTCTGATAATCCTGGCCTATCACCACTCCAAATGTCACCAGGAAACTTGTCCTATAGTACGATTTGTTAAAGGTGTTAACAATCATTACCCTGCTGTCAACCAGCCCTACGAGATTTGTAGCCTTAATGTGAAAGGGACATGTCCTTTGACTTTGTGTCATAGCCTTAGCAAAGGAGAGGAATAAGAAATCCCTTATAACATCTGTATGCACCTTGCACATTCCAAAAATACACACTACAGAAATTATGAAGTAACCTGAAGAAAACAGCATGATATTGAGGTTTATTTGCACTCTTTGCATTCGATAAGTTTAGCCATTTCTAACTATAGCAATTTATAATGCCTTGTGCATGGCCATGCACAAGCTCAATCAGAGAGGCATTTTTCCCTAGTGGAAACCGTTGAACAACTGTGTTGATAAAAAAGTCTTGAGTGTTTTTAATTGTTTGATCCAAATTTTAAGGTAGGATCAACATGGAAAATTGCTCAGTTTAAAACAAAAACAAAAACAAAACAGATCTCTATAAAAGTGTCCTCAGCAAATGGAATTCTACTTCCTATCATCTGCCCATTCAGGACTGGGTACAGCTCACAGATGGCAAGGAATGCAAAAGCAATTAGTGAAACAGCCACATCACCAAGACTAGCAGGAGCAGCAAAACCATAGCTTGCTTGTGCTGGTGGTGGTGATACAGAATAGGGTTAGGGATCAGACCAAGGCAAAGCCAGCTATTGTTTCAGTTCAAATGCAGAGACAGGTCCCATTTTATGGAAGCTTTGGTAAATGCTACCAATCTGGGCTTTCCTTTCTGTGGACACTTTAGGATTTCACTCATTGCCAAGAACTGGGCAGGTTAAGATCTGTGAGCCCTTCCAAATTGAAAAGTTTATAAGTCCAGGAAGATTCTTAAGCATAAATAGAGTTAAGAATTTGGCTGTGGTCAGTGTATCAAAAATTGTATTCACTAGTTAAGTTATCAGCCATTCAGTATATACTCTCCGTGTATTTCTAATGCTGCTGGTAAGTGACTTGTATTCTGCAATCGCATATGTATAGCCCCTACTAACATTAATGAGAGGAGTTTGTGCATATAACAGCAAAGTTTGGCTTATCGTTATTTGGAGGAATCATTATCTGAGGTCTTTTGATCTATATCTGCTACTTTTCAAGTCATGAAGGTGGGCAGAACACCCAGGAAAGTTAAGATGGAGCAACCAAAGGTGTGAAACTAAGGCAAATGAAATCCCTATATAGATGCTCTCATTCAGAAGTAGAATGGCCTTAAGTCACTGTTACTTAACAGCAACAGCAAACTAAAGCCCCTTTACTTCTGAATGAGAGCATGCATACATGAGTTTAAGGCTCTTCCATGCATTTTAAGTTCATCCTGTACTTCATCTTCACTTATTTCTGAGTGTCCCTGTGTAGACAAGCCCTGAGAGTTTTGTGGAAGCAGGACCCTCTCACCTGAACATCTTTATAAGACAGAAATATCTTCTTGCTTTGTGGAGACAAGAGGTTTTTCAATATTTCTATATTCCACTGATAGGATTTTGTCCCCCACAGATCTTAATAAGATATTATTTTTATATATCTCTTTGTATGTACTTTCCATGAACCCTGGAACTTTTGGCAATAGCTGTATCATTGCTACATCTTGTGTCAACAGTTATGTTTTCTTAGTGGGCTTGAGATAGCAAACAGGAATAATTGTTTTTATCCACTGGAGAAGAACAGATTAAAGCATTGGGTTTAAGGGAAAGGAAGGCTTACAGCAAACAAGGAAGAAGAGATTTGCACATTACTTGCATTACATTTACAGCAGAATTAATTTGTCAACATACATTTTACCAAACAGAATCCTGGGACACACCTAGACTTTCTCCATAGGCAAAAACAATAAATCAGTAGCTTTTAGTGACATTTTAAACCAAATTAAAAAAAAAAAAAATCTACCTGGCTGTGTGCCCTAATTGACTGCACTGTCATAGATTGGCAAAAACATAGCCTGTATGGGTGTAATGTATTTTCAAAGATTCGTTCTAATATAGAGTAGGCATGATTACTAAACGCAGCTTGTGCTTCCTAAACTTGGCAACCAACCTGAAAAATAGGGGCTAGATTCTGATCTGATTTGCATTAGTGTAAATGAGATCAAGATCTGTCCAACACTGCTGGATGAGGCATTTGATAGGACTTCACAATATAGTATAATTTAGTGTTTTATAAGAACAGAACAATAAGCAATTCAGGTCTATATAGAAGAAAATCCTGGATTTCCTTTTTTCCAATGTGAGGGTGTTGGGTTGCACGTGGGAAGAGCAGTAGAAATTTTTGCACTTATATGAACAAAATAAAATATTATCCCTAAATGATATTCTCTTTGTAGTTGTTGAATTTTCTTCCTACTATCCCCATGGTCTGTTGCTTACATTTCACTTTGCTTAAAGTCAATTTCCCCTGTCTATTCTTCACAGCAATCAGTGATTGCTCACCTGAACTTCCCAAGAAGAGGAATCTTTCTTCACCTCTGCTAACTTGGTTCGATCTGGTAGCTGAAAATTCTTCCGTTTCCCGTCCTGCCACTGATTTAAAGCACAGAGGCACAACTCACTGGTAAGTTTCTCCCCTTTCCTTTGGTCATCAAATGTATCATTCTAACAACTGAGCCATTAACACTAAAATATGCTTTAGAATTTTGATTATGAATGAGATTCAGTGGTGTTCACCAGTGACTTCATACAAGTAAATGCCCAAACTACACGCCACCATTTAAAAGAAATCATTCATGAACTGTAGAAAACTCTGTGATAACAGCAAAATTAGAGCCAGTGTGTTTATTATAGGCACTGCTGGTAGCTCACCCATTATGAAAGTTGCCCTACACTTCTCATTATAAGATTCAGGATTCTGTTGCTTATAACTTTGCCAAAATTTACCCATTTGCGCTGAAATTTTCTATTCAGGATGTATGTCTCAGGCTTAATTTATTTTGCCCATGTTAAAAATTCTGGTGACTTTTTTTTTTAAAAAAGCTGTACCATCTCCCTGTTATGGAAGAGAGACATGAAATTTAATGTGGATAAATGTAAAGTAATGCACATTGGAAAAAAATAACCCCAACTATACATACAATATGATGGGGGCTAATTTAGCTACAACGAGTCAGGAGAAAGATCTTGGAGTCATCGTGGATAGTTCTCTGAAGATGTCCACGCAGTGTGCAGAGGGCGGTCACAAAGGCAAACAGGATGTTAGGAATCATTAAAAAGGGGATAGAGAATAAGACTGAGAATATATTACTGCCCTTATATAAATCCATGGTACGCCCACATCTCGACATACTGTGTACAGATGTGATCTCCTCACCTCAAAAAAAAGATATTCTAGCACTAAGAAAGGTTCAGAAAAGGGCAACTAAAATGATTAGGGGCTTGGAGAGGATTCTCATATAAGAGAAGATTAGAGGCTGGACTCTTCAGCTTGGAAAAGACGAGACTAAGGGGATATGACGAGGTATATAAAATCATGAGGGATGTTGAGAAAGTGGATAAGGAAAAGTATTTACTTATTCTCATGACACAAGAACTAGGGATCACCAAATGAAATTAACAGGCAGCAGGTTTAAAACAAATAAGGAAGTTTCTCTTCAACGCAGCGCACAGTCAACTTGTGGAACTCCTTAACCTGAGGAGGTTGTGAAGGCTTAGGACTATAATAGTGTTTAAAAGAGAAAAGACGGTTACTCACCTTTGTAACTGTTGTTCTTCGAGATGTGTTGCTCATATCATTCCAGTAGGTGTACGCGAGCGTGTGCACGCTCGTCAGAAGACTTTTACCCTAGCAACTCCAGTGGGCGGCAGGTCGCCCCCGAGAGTGGCGCCGCCATGGTGGCGGATATATACCCCTGCCGGCCCGCCCACTCCCCAGTTCGCGTTCTTGCCGGCTACTCCGATAGTGGGGAAGGAGGCGGGTTTGGAAGATAGAGCAATACATCTCGAAGAACAACAGTTACAAAGGTGAATACCATCTTTTCTTCTTTCAAGTGATTGCTCATATCCATTCCAGTAGGTGATCCCAAGCCTACCTAGGCGGTGGGGTCGCGAGTGAGAGTCGCAGAGCGCAAAGCACGCGCAGAGCCGAAGGCTGCATCTTCTCTAGATTGCTGGACCAGGGCATAAGTGGGAAGCAAAGGTATAGACGGAGGACCAGGTCGCTGCCCTGCAGATTTCCTGGATGGGCACGTGGGCAAGGAAAGCCGTTGAAGAGGCTTGAGCCCTGGAGAGTGCACAGTCAACTGGCCGGAGGAAGGTGAGCCAAGTCATAACAGGCCCGATACAGGATGTTACCCATGAGGAGATTCTCTGAAAGGATACTGGCAACCCTTGACCCGTTCAGCTATGGCAACGAAAAGCTGGGGGGATTTGCGGAATGGCTTGGTTCGCTCTACATAAAAGGGGGTGCCCTACGAACGTCAAGGAGTGCAGCTGCGCTCCTTGCGAGACGAATAGGTTTCGGAAGAATACAGGTAGGAAGATCTCCTGGTTGACATGAAAGGCCGAGACTACCTTGGGGAGAAAGGCCGGGTGTGGTCTCAGTTGCACCTTGTCCCGATGAGACACTGTATACGGGGGCTCAACTACGAGGGCACGCAGTTCCGACACCCATCTAGCGGAGGTGATGGCTACCAGGAACGCCATCTTCCAGGAGAGATAGAGGAGGGAACACATAGCCAGCGGCTCAGACGGGGGGACGTAAGTTGGGACAACACCAGGTTCAGGTCCCAGGAGGGGCAGGGCGGCGAATCTGGGGGTAAAGACACTCCAGACCTTAAGGAACCTAGTCACCATTGGGTGAGAGAAGACGGAGCGGCCATCGCTTCCGGGTGGAAGGTGACGATAGCCGCCAAGTGACCCGGAGAGAGGACACCGCCAGGCCTTGCGGCTTGAGGGACCAAAGGTAATCGGAGGATGGTAGAGATGGGAACCTCGGTAGGGAGGAAGCACTGATCCGTGCACCAGCACGTAAAACGCTTCTGTGCCGAGTACGTCGCCCCGTGTAGAAGGCTTCCTACTTCCTAGGAGCATCTGTCTCACTGGGGTAGAGCAGCACAGTTCAGACCTGGTTAACCACTCAGAGCCACGCTGTGAGGTGTAGCGCGAAGGTCTGGGAGACGGAGCCGGCCGTGGTCCTGTGTGATCAGGTCCAGGTGAAGAGGCAGGGGGACGGGGTCGGCTACAGACAGGTCCAGCAACATGGAGAACCAATGCTGCCGGGGCCACGCCGGAGCGATCAGGATCAAACGGGCCCTGTCCTGTGCACCTTTCAGAAGGACCTTGTGGATTAACGGAACGGGGGAATGCGTAAAACAGGTGTGTCGCCCATGGAATAAGGAAGCGGTCCGCAACCGAGCCGCGGTTCGAGACCTTGAAGGAGCAGAACATCGGGCACTTCCTGTTCCTGCGGGTCGCGAAGAGGTCCATCTTGGACATCCCACCTCCGGAAGAGCGCAAGAGCGACGTCCAGCGAAGGGACACTCGTATGAGAGAGAGGACCTGCTAAGATGATCCGCCCGCGTGTTTCGACCCCTGGGGAGAAAGGATGCAATGAGGTGAATGGAGTGGGCTATGCAGAAGTCCCACAACCTCATGGCCTCCCGACACAGAGGAGGAGACCTTGTGCCACCCTGCTTGTTTATATAGTACACCATCATTGTGTTGTCGGTGAAAACTGCAATGCAGCGACCTTGGAGCTGCTGATGGAACGTCTGACAAGCAAGGCGGACCGCCCTCAATTCCCGCATGTTGATGTGGAGGGCTATCTCGGGAGGAGACCAGCCGCCTTGGGTCCGCAGGGTTCCGAGATGAGCTCCCCAGCCCAAGTCTGATGCGTTGTTAGGGACACCGAGGGCTGTAGTGGATGAAATGGGAGCCCCGCACACACCACGGACTGGTCCAGCCACCAACGTAGGGAGTGTAGGACATCCTGGGAAACTGTGACAATCGTGTCCAAAGGACGTCTGGCTGGATGGAGTTGAGCAATGAGCCAGGACTGGAGAGGCTTGAGGCGGAGCCTTGCGTGTCCGTGACGAATGTGCAGGCTGCCATGTGGCCCAAGAGAGTCAGGCAAGTTCGTATTGAGGTCAAAGGTGCCGTCTGCAACCCGTGGATGACGGCCATCAACACCTGGAACCGTGACAAGGGAAGAACAGCTCTGGCCAGAGTGGAGTCCAGAATGGCGCCGATAAACTCTATCCTCCAAGTGGGGGTTAGAGTTGACTTCTCGGTATTGAGCATCAGGCCTAGGCGTATGAAGAGTGTCCTGACCATGCGGACGTGAGCGAGGACTTGCTCCTCTGAGGGTCCCCGGATCAGCCAGTTGTCGAGGTATGGAAACACATGCACGCGACTGCGGCGAAGGTAGGCGACGACTACAGCCATGCACTTAGTAAACACTCTCGGGGCCGTGGAGAGGCCGAACGAGAGGACCGCGAATTGATAGTGACAACTGCTGACAACGAATCGAAGGAACCTCCGGTAGGGCGGGAAGATGGCTATATGGAAGTAAGCGTCCTGCATATCGAGGGCGGCGTACCAGTCTCCGGGATCCAGGGATGGGATAATGGTCCCCAAGGATACCATACAGAACTTCAACTTCACCAGGTATCTGTTGAGCTCTCACAGGTCGAGGATAGGCCTGAGGCCTCCCTTGGCCTTGGGAATTAGAAAATAACAGGAATAGAACCCCTTGCCCTTCTCGCTCTCTGGAACCTCCTCTATGGCCCCTTTGTCAAGGAGCGTTCGCACCTCCTGTAGGAGGAGTTGCTCGTGAGAGGGGTCCCTGAAGAGGGATGAGTGTGGGGGCGGGAGGGCGCGTATGAAACAAACTGTAGATGGTATCCAAGCCGCAGCGTGCGGAGGACCCAGCGGTCTGAAGTAAGCCGGGACCACGCCGGGAGGAAGAACGAAAGACGGGGTTGGAGAAGGGAGGAGATGGATCCGTAGGAGGGACTGGTATAGCGCCCTCGGGCGCACCTTCAGAATGAGGGCTTCAGGCCGGAGGAAAGCTTGGAGGAACCTTGGTTTTGTCCTCCTTGATTGCCCGATTGCCTACGCCGACCATTCCTAGGCCCCCGCCTGGCGAGGTTCTGTCTTTGCCTGGGCTGCAGGTAAGGCCTGTGCTGTTGTTGATGCCTGAAGGGCCTGCGTTGTGTGACTGGCGTATGCATGCCCAAGGCACGCATAATGACCCTATTGTCTTTAAGACTTTGGAGCTGAGGGTCAGTCTTGTCCGAAAACAGGCCCTGGCCCTCAAAGGGAAGATCCTGGATGGTGTATTGGAGTTCCGGAGGAAGGCCAGAGATCTGTAGCCAAGAGATGCGGTGCATCGTAATGCTGGAGGCCAGAGTTCTGGCGGCCGAGTCTGCAGCGTCCAAAGCTGCCTGCAGCGAGGTTCTTGCGACCTTCTTTCCCTCGTCCAGAAGCGCGGAGAACTCTTGACGAGCGTCCTGCAGGAGCAGCTCTTTAAATTTGTCCGCCGCCACCCAGGTGTTATAGGTGTAACGGCTGAGAAGAGCTTGCTGGTTGGACACTCGGAGCTGCAGGGTGCCTGCAGAATAGACCTTCCGGCCAAGCAGGTCCATACGCCTCGCTTCCTTGGACTTGGGGGCCGGGGCTTGTTGACCATGACGCTCCCTCTCGTTTACAGACTGAACGACGAGGGAACACGGGGGCGGGTGAACATACAAATATTCATAGCCCTTTGAGGGGAGCACGTATTTTCACTCCACGCCGTGAACAGCAGGGGGAACGGAAGCCGGGGACTGCCAGATGGTCATGGCATTTGATTGAATGTTCCGAATGAAGGGAAGGGCGACATGAGTGGGCGCATCTGCCGACAGTATGCTAACTACTGGGTCCTCAATCTCGGAGACCTCCTCAGCCTGTAAACTCATGTTCTGCGCTACGCACCTGAGGAGGTCTTGTGCCCGGAGGTCAAGTGGAGGGGGACTAGTAGGTGTGGTCCCCGCCACTGCCTCATCCGGGGAGGAGGACGAGGAGAGACCCGGCAGGAGAGGATCTGTTGGCGGCTCTGCCTGGAGCAATGCCTCTGGTGGGTGCTCAGGGTCCTGAGGCTGAGATGACCTCTCCTCTGTAGGGGACGGAGGAGGCCGGGAAGAGGTGGCCTCCGGAGCCCTGTGTTCGGACGCGGACGAAAGCGGAAGGATCTGCTGAGGGCCCTGGGCTTGGTGATATGCCCAGGGGGTCCAGAAACCGCACTGCTGAGGACTGTGCTCCTGCTGGGTTTCGTGGAACAGAGCAGCAGGTCTGTCAGCGTCCAGGTAAGTGCTGTCCGCCCGCGAAGAGACTGATGCCTGGCGAGAC
The DNA here is from genome assembly GCF_003597395.2 of Chelonoidis abingdonii. Classification (NCBI taxonomy): domain Eukaryota; kingdom Metazoa; phylum Chordata; order Testudines; family Testudinidae; genus Chelonoidis; species Chelonoidis abingdonii. The sequence continues at coordinate 65,828,212 of NC_133771.1, forward strand.
GGCCACGGAGGGGCTGAACGGGAGTGATATGGATCCGGCACTTCTGATGGCCCTATTGTCATCAGAAGTGCCGGGGATCGGTGCCGTGAGCCATACCGGTGCCACGATCGAGACCGGGACCTGACAACAGCGCGGTGCCAGGAGGTCGACCTGGATCTGGATCGTCGACGGCGAGAACGGCTTCTCGAGTCACGGTGCCGGTAATGATGGCTTGAGCCCGAGCGGTGCTGGGAATATCGGGACTGGCGTGAAAATGACCTACGCCGTGAGTACGACCGGTACCGCTGCAGAGAGCGGTGCCGGGATTGTGAGCAGCGTCGTGAGCGAGACCTCCCTCGGGACCGGGAGCGGTGCCGGGATCTTGATGGTGATTGGTGCCGACTCGGGGAGTCCGGGGACGGTGCTTGCATGGACATGGGCTTGCCCTTCGATTGAAGAACCCGCACCGGCGATGCCGGGGGTTGGGGCAGCATAGGCTCCGTCAACGCGATGAAGTCCCTGGCCGAGGAGAATGTCTCGGGCATAGATGGGACCACCATCTCGACCCCAGATCTTAGCAGGGAGCTGGGAGGGACCAGACTCAACAGACCTCCCGGGCCCGGAGTCGACAAAATCCCTGTCATGGCTGTCGCGGCCGGAGTCGGCGGTGGGTGTTCCGTCCGAGCCTGCTTAGCCAGGGTGGAGGACGTTGACAGTCTTTTTCTGGGGCCGGGCGCCGGAGAAGGACTGTGCCGCGGCGTTTTCACGGGCCCGGAGTGATCCGGTGCCAAGGACGAAGGGTCAAGTGCCGCTTCCATTAGGAGAGTCTTTAGGCGCTGATCTCGCTCCTTTTTGGTCCTTGGTCAGAAGGCCTTGCAAATTCGGCACTTCTCAGAGATATGCGATTCCCCAAGGCACTTTAGGCAGGTGTCATGGGGATCGCTAGTGGGCATCGGCTTCTTGCAGGCCGAGCACGGCTTGAACCCCGGCGAACCAGGGATGAGCCCGGCGCCAGGCGTGGGGGAGGGCTAGAGCCCAAAGCCCGCTAACTATACACAAGAAGAACTACAACTATTCTATACTTCACTAACTATAACTAAAACTACAATTAGAACTAGAAAAAACGATGAACAAGGAGAAGCTAGGGACGTGGAGGACAGCTATGCCGCGCTCCACAGTTCCAACAACTGACACGGCGGTAAGAAGGAACTGGGGAGCGGGCAGGCCGGCAGGGGTATATATCAGCTGCCATGGCGGCGCCACTCTAGGGGGTGACCTGCCGACCCACTGGAGTTGCTAGGGTAAAAGTCTCTGACAAGCGTGTACGCACGGCGCGTACACCTACTGGAATGGATATGAGCAATCACTCGAAGAAGAACTGGATAAATTCATGGTGGTTAAGTCCATAAATGGCTATTAGCCAGGATGGGTAAGGAATTGTGTCCCTAGACCCTGTTCGTCAGAGTATGGAGATGGATGGCAGGAGAGAGATCACTTGATTATTGCCTGTTAGGTTCACTCCCTCTGGGGCACCTGGCATTGGCCACTGTCGGTAGACAGATACTGGGCTAGATGGCCTTTTGGTCTGACCCAGTACTGTCATTCTTATGTCCTTAAATTTGGCAGGGGCATGGCCTTTGTATCAGAGGAGCACCTTTATCATCTCTGTGAAAAATCTACCCAAATTTGGCCATGTTATAAATCACAGCTCAAACATACTCTCTGGAGATGTGCTAGATCTTCAGAGCTAAAAATGCTTAAGATTCTATCTGTATGAGTCTGGGGCTGAGCAGGATTTTATTTGAAATTGCAGCTCTGGGCAGTTGTGGGCTGGGTCAAGACCAGATGCTAGAGCTGAGAGCAGGAAGCCTGTCTCTCTTGTGCTCTCAGTGCCCCTTGCTGGCAGCAGCATGGAGGAAGAACCTGCCCAGTTCCAATATAGACATCACAAAAGCCAGACCAGGGTCTGGGGAGTAAGTTGGGACAGGAGCAGAGGGGAACACAAGACTGAGAGTGCAGATTGACAGGGATAGGAAAACTGGGACTGAGAGTTGAGGTTTGTGGGGAGGTTGGGATTGCCTGGGAAGAAGACTGGTAGTTGAAGCGGGCAGAAGATACATAGGTTTTAACAACAGAAGGGACCATTATATCATCTAATCTGAGCTCAGAGGCGACTGGGAGTGGGAGCTGGGGAAGGAAGTGGCTGAGGTTGGACTGGGAGCCAGCAGGTTGTGGGGAGTAGGGGTGGGGATGAAGATTGTATGAAGGGCCAACAGGGGACACTGACAAGCAGTGGAGCAGGAAGAAGGAGGTGGGAGGGAGGAGAAATGGCTCTGATGAAGGATCCCAGGTTGTGGACAACTGGGACTAGCTCAGTAAAGAGCCTGGGACAAAGATCAGGGAGAAGAGATTGGACAGAGAACACAGGGAGAGGTAGTGGGCTTGAGATAGCACACAGGAATAATTGTTTTTATCCACTGGCGAAAAACAAATTAAAGCACCGGGTTTAAGGGAAAGGAAGGTTTACGTAACACAGCAAACAAGGAAGAAGAGATTTGCACATTACTTGCATTACATTTACAGCAAAATTAATTTGTCAACACACATTTTACCAAACAGAATCCTGGGACACACCTAGGCTTTCTCCATAGGCAAAAACAATAAATCAGTAGCTCTTAATGACATTTTAAACCAAATAAAAAACCAAAAAATTAAGGTGGGCTATTGATTAGTCTCATTACAGTTAGTATGGCAACACCTATTTTTTCATGTTCTCTGTGTATATATATCTTCCTACTGTATTTTCCACTCCATGCATCCGATGAAATGAGTTCTAGCCCACAAAAGCTTATGCCCAAATAAATTTGTTAGTCTCTAAGGTGCCACAAGGACTCCTCGTTCTTTTTGCTGATACAGACTAACATGGATACCATCAAATAGTAGTTACTTTTGTCCAGGAGTCCAAACTCCCTGTCTTTAAAGATATGCACTTTACCATATTTTCCAGGGTGGTGAACCAAAAAGGAGAGAAATCATGTCCATGCAATCTTTTCATATAGCTTTTGAAACATATTTATTGCAGTTTGGGATTTTTCACAGCTGCTATCTAGAGTAAAAAAAACCATGGAGAGTAAAAATGCAACATCTCTAGGATGTATTTGCTTCACAACTCAATTGTCTACATGATTGCAAACTATCAGTTTTGTCATGAGTCACAACATTACAAATGCTGTGATTTTGGGCAGCTCTCAGGAGAAAATGCAGGCTGCTCAGGCCTTTCCCCACAGCTGCCTACCGTTTCCACTTTTAGCTGCTAAAGGCAGCTGCACCATTTGTGCTGCCGGCAGCTGTAGCAGCTACCTGTCATTCTAGGCTTCACTATGCTGTAGGCGCAGGACAGAGGCCCTCAGGGCAGAGTCGTGCCACCTGCTTCTTGAGCTTGAAGAAACAGCCTCACCCCTCCACCCAAAAGGGTGAAAAGCCAGAGAGACTCCAAGAAATTGACTGGAGACTTCATTGTCGCCCCAACTATTTTACAGGGCTGTAAAATATTATATGGCATGGGTAGCAGTACAAAGCATTGAACTACATGAACCTCTCCTGCAATCTCCGTTCAGGTTCTGAAATGTTCTGCATAATGCATGGAAGCCTCTGTATCCCTTTACTGAATGTTGAGTGAGAAAACAATGCTGCATAATATATTCACTAAAACGTTGTTTGGAAGATTTATTGCTAAAGATGAATAGTTCAAGGCAAATCCCTTGCAGGTAGTTGGGTTCATCTCTGCTGTTGTTGTCTTTTTACAGCTTCAGTCTAAAGCTTGAATATCCAGGTCTGATGGACACTACATGAAAGACTTCTAAATATGAACATTTGCTGGTGCAGCATCTGCACTGCTTTAACCAATTTTTCATTAATGACCATCTTACCTTTTCACCACATAGAGCCAAAGAGGATGCTGCCGGCATGCATCCTCCGATGAACGTCTGTTTGCCAGCTGTGTTCAAAGGGTTTGATAACATGTTATAAAACTCCAAGAGCCTGAGTAGCAGCTGTTCCCAATCAATTTAACATATTTGGGCTGGGGAGAAGAGGGGTTCTCATTAAGAGATGTAAGCAATGTCTAGTTATATCACCCAATAATAAACTTTTTTTTAAAAAGTTGGGGTCATTTTGGGGCCCCTGAAGTGTTATTTTTAAGGCTTTCTTAATTTCTGCAAAAAGCAAAATAAAAGGAACCTTCCACTCAGCACTCTATATGGTAGAGGAATTTAGGTATGAAGCCATTATAATGGGAGCAGAGCGCATCCCCTCTTGGTGACCACCCCCCCATGTTGACCCAAATATTTGGAATTCTGTTTCATAAATTTTAATGTGGGAAATATGACATTCTAGACAAACAAGAATGCAAGCGTATCCTCTGCCTATCATTGACATTCTAAACAGTTCCAGCCCTGCTCTTCAGAAAGGAAGATAAGGAACATTCTTGAAAGAGGATGATTACAGTAGGATTTGGGGAACTTTGGAGCCAAGATAAGATAATACCTAGTGCTTTCAAAGCTCTTTGCCAAGGGGGGAGGGCAATATCTATATCCCCATTTTCCAGAGGAGAGACTAAAGCACAGAGATGCCAAGTCACCCAGCAGATCCGGGAACAGAACTCAGGTCTTCTGAGATTTAGGCCAGTGCTGTAGCCACTGGAACACCCTGCTCTGTAGAATGCTGCCTTAGGATGTTCTAATAGAAAGCCCTTACCCTCAATCCTCCACTTTCCTGTACATTAGTGACTAGGAAGATGACGATGGAGGGAGGGGCCCCTTTAGTTAGCACAAACTGTAAGGTAGCATAATGGCATAGGAATATACTAGGAATTGAATGTGACTAATGGGCCAGTCCATGCACCACATTCCAGTTCCTGGTTATCCAAGTTAGCTAGAGTGCATGCAGCCATCAGCAGTCCTACTGATTTCAATGGGCGTTCGGATCCTAATCTGCTTAAACACTTTTGTAAATCCCAGTAGGCCCCAGTTTGCATCCTTAGGCACCTAAAACAGCTTTTAAATCAGCTACTACAGTGAGAACCGTGATAAAATAAAGTGCTTAAAACCACAAACACAAAGGTCCTTTAACCTGAATGTTTTTACTTATTTAGTGCACGATATGGTGCCTAGATTCTGTGATGGAATTAAAAATTTCATAGAACTACATGAATAAAATGACTTTAGTAGTGATGTGCTTTGTACATAGAAGGAAGGTACACAGATAATGTACTCTGTGTACTTAGTATCATTGGGCAGTAAATAAAAGTGAAAGCTCTCTTGTGTGCGCATTCATGAGAGCTACACTGTAAACTGTACCCTTTAAATTGTCAGAGTTTTTGTTTGTAATAACCAGATAGAAAAGTTAGATATGCACACCAAGGATGAGAATGCTGAATGCTTTACGTTGTTACTGCAGGACTTGTGAACACTGAAGAAGAACATACCATATGTATTGTTTTAATATAAAAGTGTCTTAGAAATAATGCAAGGTAGGTGAGGTAATATCTTCTATTAGACCAACTTCTGCTGGTGAGAGACCCGAGGAAGAGTGCTGCGTAGCTCAGAAGCTTGTCTCTCTCTCAGCAGCAGAATTTGGTCCAATAAAATAAAATAAAAATTATCTCACCCACCTTGTCTCCCTAATATACTGGCTACAACAACCCTGTGTATTAGAAGGAATTCGTCAACTGAAATTTTCCATTCTGAGGTGGCTTTCTGTGACTGGGTGTGCCTCTGTGGTACTCCTCCATGGCCAGTCAGGGCATGATTCACCCAGCTCCTGTTCTGTGCTGATAGGTCACTGTCACTTGTGAGGTCCAATGTAGTGGTGCTTTAGTCCTCCAGGCAAGGCACACTTCAGTCATAGCCCTTCTGGAACATTAAAGTCCAAAAGAAATGAGGAACAACTCAAAACAGGGCTGCCCAAAGAACCTTTGGTAGGACACTGCCCTTTTATCCAGTCGATCTCCTATTAACCCTCTCATTGCCAGTGTGGGGTCTCTCTGCCCTATCACACTTCCTTTCTGCTCTCCTTTCTTTGTTTCTTAACACTGTTTGTCAGGTTCTTTACCCTTCCAGTAGACAGTAATGAACACTTACCACTTTTCCAAACTCTCAAAAGCTCGCTCCAGTTTCAATCAGATCCGCATTGTTGGCACAATGGAAAGGTACTTTCATTAATCTTAACAAAAAAATAAAAACATATGGACACACATACACCAAGGAATGTAGTGTACTAGGAACTTCTGAGTGAAAAGAGGAAAGATTTGGCCTGAAATAACATTAATTATCTGAACAAAGCAAAACAATCACATTATTGAAGATACCTGAGGCGAAAACTTTTGGCATGATTATCTGCTTCATATGGTCACAATACATTTGGATTTTAAATGTGGTTAACATGAATTAGATTTTTCACAATCTTTCGGGGAAGTGTTCCTTCATTTTTCTGAGAATTTACCTCTACAATGATTTGTGTGTGTGTGTGTTATTATTCACACACTAGTTATATATTTCAGACAAGGTGTGGTGTCTAGTAAACAAGGAAGACAATGCTGAAATTCAACCTGTGTGGAAATTTGTAACTGTATTTATAGTTAAGTTTCTTTAACAGACCTGTGATTACATTTAATACAACAATCCCTACTACGAATGCCTCTTGCACTTCATCAGCTGCAATGGTCCTGGCACTTTTGCCTAGCTCCCCCCAAAACTATGAATCCAAACTTTTTGAAAAGTGATAGAAATTATAAGTACCTCAACATGAATTATGCCTTTGAAGGAGACTCAAGTACTGTTATAGAAGTGCTATTTTATGCAAAAACTCTTGTTCTGTGTTAACTTTTTGTGGCTAGCCTGCCCTAAACATTGAATCAGCTTTCTACTGTGTTTGTGTTTATTACTACTATAATATATACTTGTAAGGAAAAACAATGGACATGGGAAAGTCCTTCCTTTGTTATACTGACCTCTATGTGAGAGAAAGGAGCTGCTAGGAATAAGGCCCCCAGCTATGCCTGCTCAGTACATCTGAAGCCCTAAAGACCCAGCTGGGCTGCCTGATTGGCTGAGGAAACCAGCCGGCCAGTTCTGATGCTCAGCAGCAGCAGTAGCTCATTGGCTGTTCAACATACATGCTCATGGACTCTCTGGCTTCCTGTGCTCATCCATCCAAGTCCTGATTCTGCTTTACTCCTCCACTGCTCCACCCCAGATTGTGCCCTGTACCCAGCCTTGTTCCTATCCTGTTCCACCCTTGCTTCTGCCTCAGAACCAGACCTGCTTCTGCCTTCTCTGATTCTTGGCAATACGGTTCTGACCCTTGGCTCAGACTTCTGACTCCAGCTTTGTCTCAGCCCTTGGCTTTAGCATTTGGACTCTGACCACTAGGCCTGACCACTTACAACACAGTCTGCTGACAGGAGCAGAGTGAAACCAGGGCTGGGTAGCTCAGGGGAACTTGGGGAAATATGTTTTTTGTATGTTTTACAGCTCTTTTAAAAAGGATCTTTTTGTGGGAAAGCAAGTGCTTTTCCTACTGAAATATGCTGACCTTCTGGAGACAAATACTTCAGGGCATTTGCAGAACAAGCAAAACTTCCTAGGCAGGAAAAGTGATTTTTAATCCCTAGTAAGAGAGATCCCACAAGGTTCTTGTCCTTTTGTTGATTAAAGGTGGGGAAGATATGGAAAGTGGATTAGAGGTTAAGCAATATCCACACCAAATGAAATGGCAGTGCAACATAAATTCTGTACCTAAAATGCAGCTATAATGAACCCACAGGATCTATCCCTCTGACAAGCTTTATTCACAGAGTACTTAACACAGTCAACTGATGTGTTGGTGTTTCTTTTACGGAGGCACCCGTTAAACTATGTCTACAAAAACCTTGGGATTAGCAAAGTTCAGAGATTCAAAGGCCAGAGGGACCACTGTGATCATCTGATCTGAGGTCCTACCTAACAAAGGCCATAGAACTTCCCTGAAACAACTCCTGTTTGAACTGAAGCATATATTTTAGAACATAAATCCAATCTTGATTTAAAAATTGCCAATAATGGAGAATCCACCACAACCCCTGGTGAGTTATTCCAATGGTCAATAACTCACTGTTACAAATTTACACTTTATATCCCATTTGAATGTGTCTAACTTCAATTTCCAGCCATTGGCTCTTGTTATACCTTTCTCTCCAAAATGAAGAGCCCACTATCAAATACTTGTGCCCCATGAAGATACTTAAAGACTGTGAAAAGTCAGTCCTTAACCTTCCTTTTGTTAAACTAAATAGACTGAGTTCCTTGAGTCTATCACCGTAAGGCAAAATTCCCAATCCTTTAATTATTCTTCTCTGAACCCTCTCCTATTTATCAATCTTTCTTGAACTGTGAACACCAGAACTAGATATTGATTCTAGCAGCTATCACACCAGTGCCAAATACAGAGGTAAAATGTCCTCTCTACACCTTCTTGAGGAATGTATTAGCCCTTTTGGCCACACCATTGCACTAGGAGTTCATGTTCAGCTGATTATTCACCGTGATCCCTCAAATCTTTTTCTGAGTCTCTACTTCCCAAGGTAGAGTCCCTCATCCTGTAAGTATGGTGTACATTCTTTGTTCTTATACATATACTTTTATTTTTGCCCATATTAAAATACATGTTTTCTTTTGCCCAGTTTACCAAGTAATTTAGATGTTCCGTATTAGCTGTTCTCATCATTATTTACCACTCTCCCAAGCTTTGTGTCATCTACAAACTTTTATGAGAGAAGTGTTTAAGTTTAAGTTCTGTTGTCCTGTGAAGCAAAATTGCTGATGATCACTATCTTGTAAGAAACAACTCTAGGTTTACCCTGTTCTTATTGATGCATGACACTTACACCAGTGGGTTCTCAAGATGTTTCTAAGCCAGACAAAAATGAAAAAAGAGTAGACCTAAAAGGGAACAATCAAAATAAAATTACCTTTACACATGGCTGTCCTCCTTTGTCACAATGTAAGGAGAATAATCTAAGATTCACTGGCTGCTACAACAAACAAGTCCAGTATTAACAGGCCTACTATGAAAGTTGTTTGAGCACAATCATGATCTAAGTGCAAACATCATTTGCAAGAGAGATGGGGGGGTATGGTAACATCTTCTACTGGACCCACTTCTGTTGGTGAGAGACAGAGGCTTTCAAGCTTTCACTGAGCTCTTCTTCAGGTCTGAAGAGAGAAGCAGAGCTCTGTGTAAACTCAAAAGCTTGTCTGTGTCATCAACAGAAAATGGTCCAATAAAAAATATTACCTCATCTACCTTTTCTCTCTAATATACTGGGACCAACATGTCTACACAACACTGCAAACATCACTTCCTGAATACCTAAGGCCCGATTCTGCCTCCCTTACTCACACTTGTTATGTTCACAGCATACACACAGAGAAATGAGATAAAAACGAACTCTCTTTCTGGAAGCTTGCAACACTACTTTATTTTTTAGAATTCAAAATGATAATACATAAGAACTCCAAAACAGAGAGAAACAGAGCTCTCTAAAACAGGCAAGTGCAACTCCCCTCATCTTACTGTAGTCTGTCTGCAAACTGACTGTGCTTGCATGCTTTGATTCAGAAACTCCTACCCTGCAAGCAGGACCAGTTTCCCTTCTTACTTAAGTGACAGCTTGCAGTTCCAACACAGTCTTCATCACTGTATCTTACTCAGAATAGCCCCTTGAATAGGAAGGGTAATGAGGTGTTACTCCATTTAAAGGTGGCAGAATCAGACCTACAGCTCTCTATATGGAGACAAGTAGGTAAAATAAAATAAATTCCTTAGGCCCCTGATACAATATAGGTGCTCTATGTATAGTAACGTGATGGGAGTATTAGATATAGGATAGATGATGACAAGCTCGAGGTCTAAAGTAAGGTGACACGGATGTGATGAAACCTGGTTTACGTACATTTACAATATGCTTTTAAACTTTGAGCCTTATTCAAAAAGAAGGGACAAAAGTCACTACTGCTCCACAATGCGTCACTAGATCTGAGACTTTGTGGTTTGCTTGCTATTAGTCACCATATATAGAGCCACCGTATTTGTCTGCGTCTGGAAAACAAAAACAAACACACACACCCCTCTCCAAATATCAAAGACTTTTGTTCCGTCTTTTATACTTGAATACATGGTGCGCAATTAAGCAGCTGATACATTCTCAGATAAGGGAAGACCTGTGGCCTATTGGAGAAAGTAATCATCATCAGCGTCACACTGGGAAATTATTCTGGGCTCAGTGACAGCTTATAGCAGAGCACAAGAGAGGATTTCTGAACTAATTTGGTAGAGTAGAAGTCAGTTAATCCTTCAGATAAAAAAAACTAATTAACACAGAATGTAATTGTTAGAAATTCATTTGCTCACATGTGTTTAGCTGGGTAACTAGAAATGAGAGCTATGTACTAGATATGGATATGTAGGCCTCAGGGGATTGTTAATCTAGAATTTCACTGCTTGGCAATTAAACTATTTTGATTTATAATTTGTAATTAAATATGCCCCTTACCTGTGAGCAATGATCAGACAACACCCCTGGATCTCTATGTTCATTCTTCAGAAGTTACATGTAAGAACACACCAATGTGAGGAGGACAGCAGGCACTCAATCTGGTATAACATTTAGCTTCACAGGAAGCAAAGATCATGGGTGGGGGATATCTTTATTTTCAAATGCTTTGGGTCCTGCCATTTACTGCTCCTTGTCTGCCTCTCAACCACTAAAGGATGTAGTGCAATAGGGTCTTTCTACTGCATACAGCTCTTCCTGTTCAGCTGTAACAGGAAGTGTTACATGAGCTAATGCCCACTACAGAGCAGCAATAGGACATAGATTAAAGTTTGCCTCTTAAAGCACTTTGACTTGGTAGCTTTTTTGACTGGAGCAGAAAGGAAAGGACAGATGATGTTCAGAAAGGCCTGTTCTCACTCAATGCTTCCACAGATATTCTAGACAGAGGATTTATGGCTTTCGTATTGGAACAATGAGTTTGGTCCATCACATTTCAATCTGAAAGTGATCCTGGTTACAGGATAAATAGATGTGGGACCTAATACTGGCCTCCTTTACACCCAGAAAACCCCAATAACTTCCATGAGGTTGCCCAGGTGTACATTCCACCCCTCAAAGGACAAAACCCTGCTCACTTGGTTCACACAATAATCCTTGTGATGAGATTCCCGGGGTGCAGCTTGGGACTGTGGGACCGCTGTGCCCCCTGAAGTCTCTCTAGTCTGGGCTGTCTCTCTCATTGCCTTACTAGTGACTAGCAGCAAACCCCTCCAGGCACTGTGATCACTCAGCACAATCGCATGTGGAGCCCCACACCCAGCTATATTGCAGGAATGCTCCCAGACCCATTCATGAATCACACAGAGAAAGGCATCAAAGCCAAAACCCTCCCCCCACCCCTGCTTCCAGGAATATACCGTCTTGTATTGCTCAAGATGAGTAGTGCTAATTTATTAATTGGTTCACCACTTCATCAATAGAAAATAGATACCCCAGCCTTTGCTAAACCTGAGCAGATTTGACACACACTTCATAAAAACTCACTGGCAAAGATAAACAGTTAAACAAATGTATTGACCATTAAAGATTTTAAGTGACAGGCAAAAAGTCAGTTAGTTACCAAAAGAAATAAAATATAAGTATGCAGTCTAAACTCTTAACCTTATTAGACTGGCCAGCAACTAGATTAAGCAGTTTTTCTCACCCAGCTGGATATTGCTGTCCTAAATATACAGATTTTCTGGGCCAGTCTCCTCTGTTGGAGTCTTCAATCTTCTTCTCAGTGTCTTTGTTGCTTGCAGCATAAAGTAGGGGCAGGGAAAAAGCCCCACACATGGCCACTGCATCTGTTTTATAACCTCAATCCTATGTGCTTGGGGAGCACAAGTCCAGGCACCTCTGGGTGAGCATTGCTGAGTCTCCAGGCAAGGTTGAGCAATTGGCAGGGGGAGACATAGCTCAGTGGTTTGAACATTGGCCTGCTAAACCCAGGGTTGTGAGCTCAATCCTTGAGGGGGCTATTTGGGGATTTAATTGAGGATTGGTCCTGCTTTGAGCAGGGGGTTGGATTTAGATGATCTTCTGAGGTCCCTTCCAATCCTAATAATCTATGATTCTATGAATTCCCCTGGTGTGGCCTCATGCAAGTGAGTCACTGAATTGTAGCTCCCTTGCTGGATGATGGATTGATTGATACCCTGCCCAGGTGCTGGTTACTTAATATATATGGATAGAAAAATGACTTTCAGCAGATCATAACCTTTCCCCTGATACATATAAAGCATGCCTTGTAAGGTAAGATCACAGTCACATATAAATGAGAAATATGGGGAGTTAGAGGGAGTTCCCCCAAAGTACAGAATGTTACAGTCCTATTGAAATCTACAGAACTGCTGCCCTGAGTCAGATAAATAGGTATGGCTCTGCACTAGCATGATGCAATACAGCTGGTTAACAATATGTGAAAAGTTCATTAAATACAACTATGAAATTAATTAAAATCTCTTAAATTATTTTTCCATAATAAAATGTGAACATTCTTTCACCTCCATGGAAATGAAAAATGCAAGCATCTTAGCAAAAGAATTAAACATGTCCTTGTCCTGTTTCACTCTACCTTCAGCAACTACCACAATTGTCTGCTGAAATTAGTTTTGTCATTTCCCACAGCAATACTCATCAGTGAACCACAGTAGAAGGACAGCAGTGAATCACTTCAGAAACAATACCATGGAAGAACTGTGTTTCTTCTTTTTTTAAGCAATGGTAGAATATAGTTTTTGCAAACATCAATGCAACATCAAGACTCTAAATCTTTCTGTAATGATAATTATATCCTACACTTAGGACCTGTATACATTAGAAAGGGTTTACTGGTAGAGATATTTCAATAAACCTATACTGGAAAACTCCCTTCGTGAAGACACAACTTTTAGCTGCAGAAGAGTTGTTTCCCAATGTAGCTTATACCAGTTCCCCGAACAAAATAAACAATACAGTTGAAAGGACACTGCTGGTTCGCTCTAGGACTTTTGCTGGCATAGTTATGTTGGTTAGTAGTGTGATTTTTTTCCACACTCCTAAACAACATACGTATGCTGGCAAAACTTTTAAGCAAAGACCAGGCCTGCAGCTCATAAATTACCCTTACCTGGCATGCAGAACTCCCTTTGACATCATTAGCATTCTACCACAAATCAAAGACATTATCTTATAACACACACCATAAAGCCATTGATTCTAAACATTTAAAGGCAATGAAAATTAATATTTCAGTGCAGCCACTTAAACCCAAGCTGGGATACCGAGAGCCTGATGCTGATTTTAAAACTAGTGTAACTCCACTTAACGTCAATGAAGTTACTCCTAGCTTTTTGGACCCCAAGACTTTAAAGCACAATGGTGAAGTTACATGTCTGTGTTGTGCCAGAATAAAAACCGGACTGGTAGAATTCAGCAAAAAAGGGATTAAATGAAAAAGTTCTTTCGTCACTCCATCAAATCAGCAGTGGTTTAAACTGTGCAATATAAACAACATGGATGGCTAGAGTGATTTGCTGATACCTTTCCGTGGAAATCTGAAAAAAAAGATCAAGGCAAAGCCTGAAATAATAAACTTTTGGGATTCCAAACCTTATATAAAATCTGATTAAGTTTATATAAAACTATATTTTATTAAATTCACTACAATAGTTTCTTCTCTAAGCCTTATTACACTGATGTAAATTTTTAGTAATGCTGTTGAGATCAATGAAGTTACTGCAGATTTACACCAGAGAAGCTGAGAACTAAATTTGGACCATTTTGTACAGTATAAACTCCATAGTCAGTACTACTGAGTTGAGTAAATGAATTGTGCAAGAACCCTTCGTAGGATGTTGGTTATAGTCAAAGGAAGTGGTATTAAAATATTTAGCTATCAAACCCCAAAGGAAATTCAAATAAAGTCCCATTCCCACTCAAGGATGACTGAGCTTTTCTGTTTAGATTTTAATAAAACCAGAGGCTATAGGGCAATGACCAATGATAAAGTTGCCATAAAAGCATAACTCTATATAATGAGTGGATTGATTTTTATTATATTTAGACTATCACATTTATTTTATTTTCTTCTCTTAATTGACTTTAGTTCTTGAATTAAGTAAGACTTTTCAAGCACCCTGTATAAGGTCTGTTCAATTAATTAGAATGTTACTCACATTAACTATAGACCCAGGAGATCATTAAGCAACAAAGGCCAGTGTTGTTGAATTTATGTACTTGTCAAGAATGCAGGTAGATAAGGAATTAGGTGGCAAAATAGTATTTATAGCTTTAAAATTTGACTTGACAGCTTGAGAAAGTATATTAATGTAGATTACATTGAGACAGTGGCCTCTATTCACTGGAGCCAGTTTAAATCTTTTCCTTTGAGTGAATCTAGTTTTTGAGGATGGGTAACTCTGGAGTTGGGCACATCAAAATAATCAGGTGATATTTATAATTACTTGTTTCAGTGCAGCACCTAGGAACCCCAAATGAGGTCAGAGCCCTATTGAATGAGGCTTTGTTCACACACACAGAGTAAGAGGCAATTCTTGTCCTGAAATAAATTATAATCTAAATACACAAGACAAAGAGGGGCAAACACAGGCACAGAGATGTGGAGTGACTTTTGCAAGATCACGCAGCAGGTCAGAGAAGACTTTTAAAAAAAAATCTGGGGAAACAGAGAAAGGAGTGAAGATTTTAAAAAGCTAGGAGGAGTGGGAAATGAGAAGGGACAGGATAGGAGGGTGACAGAAAGGTAAGTGCGGAAAGGATGACAAAAAGAAAAGGAAGAAAGAAAAAGAAGAGAGCAGAAGAAGATGGGGAAGGAAACAGGAAATCTTTGGAGGGAAAGCAGAAGGAAAGGAAAGAAGAGAAAGTGAAAAGGTAGGAAGATGAGGGAGGGCAAGGTTAAGGTGAAAAAGAGAAGGTGGAAGGAAAAATGAAGGATCCCCCAACTAACTCTTCTTTTAATGTTACCTTTATTTCTTGTTCCTCCCTATTTGTCCATTTTTATTCCTCGCTTTATATGCTTGCAGCAAGGAAAAGATAGTGTTTGAGAATGAACATGCCAGACTTTCAAATCTATTTTAAAAAGAACTTAAACTATGACGTTTAAAGCACTAAAGAACATTTAAAAAACAATTCATCTAGATCCAGAAGTTTTATTTACCTAATGAAAATTGAAACATTTTCAAATTAATTTTCAACAGATATATTACCATAAACCTGTACAGAACTGTCAGTTACACCTCTGATAATCCATTGCTCAAATAAAATACATTCCATGTAAGTGCCAACTAAGTACTGGGAAACATGCCAAACCACAAACATATGATATTGTATATGTATATTTTTACAGTGTAAAGAAGAAGATGAAGAACCACTCCTAGGTTTAAGACTATATTATTAGGAAAAGAGGCTACAATTGCCAAAAGTGAGGTTATTTACCTTTTGCAGTAACTGGAGTTCTTTGAGATGTTTGTCCCTATGGGTTCTCCAGGTATATACACACTCATGCATGAGTGGAGATTTTTGGTAGCAGTGCCCATTTGGTCTGCCCATGCATCTTAGCTATCCTTGTGCCCCATACCAAGGGTATATAGGGCTGTGACAGATTAACCATTCTTAGTTCCTTCTCTAATGCAAAGAAGCACTGAGATGAGATGCCAAAGCAGAAGGGAAAGAGGGTGAGTAATAGAGCTCCCAGAGGGACAAACATCTCAAAGAACTTCAGTTAGTGTAAAAGGTAAGTAACCATTCATTCTTCATGTACTGTCACCACTATGAGTGCTCCATTTCAGGTGACTCCCAAGCAGTACTCATCAGAGAAGGTGGGCACTTTGGAGTAGGATAACTGATTGAAGAATAGGAGACCCAAATTTGCTCAGGATCCATGTGCCAAAGTATAGTTCTTTGAGAATGTGTGGATGGAGGCCCACGTGGCAGCTTTGCAAATTTCTGCAATAGGAACATCTTTTAATAGGGCAACAAAGGTGGACTGAGATCTGGCAGAATCAGCTATAAATCTAGGAGGGCATGGGCTGTTAGCAGTTTCATAACAGGACAGAATAAAGCCAGAAACCCATTTGGAAAATCTTTGGGAGGACAGCCTTTGTGCACTTCCTGTTGGTAGCAGTGGTGAAAAGATCTACTTCTGGGAAACACCAGGTGAGAACTAGCCATTTGAATATGGAATTGCTGAGTTCCCATCCATAATCACATGAGAAGTGTTGGCTGCGACCATTGAATACGGTGTTTTGGAGATCAGGTAGATAAATAGCTGAGATGCAGATGTTCTGGGTTATACACCACTTCCATAATTTTATTGCTTCTACATGAAAGGAAGGTGATCTCACTCCTCCCTGATGATTTACATAGTACATATTTGTGCTGTTGTCTGCCATTGCTCAGATTGATTGTCTCTTGATCATAAGAAGGACATATAGGTAGGCACGCCTGATGGCCTTAAGCTCCAGAAGATTGATATGGAAAACAGATTCCTGGATGGTCCACTTACCCTTAATAGTATGCGCCTGCAGATGAGCCACCATCTTAGAAGGGAATGTGTCTGAAACTGTGGTGATGGTGGGAGGGAGATGGATGGATTGATGAAGGGGACCTCTGAGCAGACCTTGCCTAGATTCTTCTATCAGTTGAGGAAAACTAGCATGTGGTGAGGAATGGAGAGTAGCTTGTTTAAACTGCCTCCTGGGAGCATAAACTGTTCTGAACCATGCTCGGAAAGAGTAAAGGTGTAACTGGCTCATTTGGACTTATGTAACCAAATTTGTCAGAGTAAGAAGCTTGTCCTCTGCTACGTAAGCTCTCGAAGTTGTAGCATCCAGGATAGCTCCTCTGAACTCTATTCATTGAACAGGTAATAGAGAATGCTTGTTGGCATTGAGCTGAAGTCCTAGTAAGCTAAATAGAGTCATAGCCCTCTTGATGGTAACTTGAACTTGGATGTAAGAGCATCTGTGGAGCAGTCAATTATTGAGTTAGGGGAAGACAATCATTCCTCATCGATGAAGCTGAGTGGCCCTCTATTATCAAATTTATGTTCCCCATGTAGGTTCCTGTGTACTGAGATCAAATCACCATTAACATTCTCTTTCACAAACTAAAAAGATTAAGTTACTTGAGTCTATCACTGTAAGGCATGTTTTCTAATCAATCTCATAGCTCTTCGCTGAGTCCTCTCCAATTTTTCATTATCCTTCTTGAAGCATGAACACCAGAGCTGGACTCTATATTGCACTAGCAGTTATACCAATGCTAAATACAGAGGAAATTTGACCTTCCCACTCCTACTCAATATTCCCTTACCTATACATACCAGGACTGCATTAACTCTTTTGGCCATGGCATCTCACTGGGAACTCATTCAGCTGATTATCTACCATGACCCAATGTCCTTTTCAGAGTCATGGCTTCACAGAATAAAGCCCCCATCTTGTAAGTATGGCCTGTGCTCTGTGTTCCTAGGTGTCTGACCTTACATTTGGCCATATTGAAATTCACATTGTTACCTTGTTCCCAACTTACCAAATGATCTAAATCTTTCTGTAACAGTGGCCTGTCTTCTTTATTATTTACTCCCCACCCCCAATCTTTGTGCATAACTAGTATATATTAGACAGGCCGAACAGCATCCCTAATATTATTTTGTAATTGTTTTGCTTTACCAGTCACAGACAAGCACCCCACTGTGCTGGGCACTGCACAAACAGAACAAAAAGACAGTCCCTTCCCTAAAGAGTTTACAATTGAAGTTTAAGACTAGAGACAATAGGTGGATGTAGATAGACAAACTGAAAGAATCCCTGTGCAGTAAATATAGTTGTTCCCACTTTTACAGAGGTGAGAACTAAAGTGTATAATATGTTAAATGATTTGTCCAAGGTCAGGCAGCAAGCCAGATTTAGAACCCAAATCCCTTGATTTCCACAACTGTTCAGCTTGACCACTCCATGCCAATCACAGAAGTCATTTAACATCTGTGGCCCAGTTTTTCAAGCAGTGGGAGTGGTGTGCACTCAATCAGATATGTGCAAGAATGCACTTTGGAAAATCTGTCACTTTCTCCTAATTCCGCTCTGTGAAATGAAGGCATTAATATTTACTATAGGCAAAAATCAGCAAACAATAGAGGGTTATATTCACAGGCATGTGCTTATTATTCTCTATTTGCACTTTTGAATATGGGGGCTCAAAAAGATTAAGCATTGGATTGGGAATCAGGCAACCTGAGCTGTAATTCAAGCTGATACCAACTTGCTATGCATGATCTTTTGCTAAATCACTCAACCTCTCTGAGCCCATTTTCTTAAAGTAGGGGTTTTCTTCATTATTGCCACATACCGTGCCCATATTTCAAGAAAGATGTTGATAAATTGGAGAGGGTTCAGAGAAGAGCTATGAGAATGATTAAAAGATTAGAAAACCTGCCTTGTAGTGGTACACTCAAATAACTAAATCTATTTAGTTTGCCAAAGAGACAGTAAAGAGATTATTTGATTACATTTATAAGTACCTACATGGGGAACAAATATGGTAATTTGCTCTTCTATTTAACAGAATAGAGGAATAACATGATTCAATGACTGGAAGTTGAAGCTACACATATTCAGACTAGAAATAAGATATACATTGTTAACAGTGAGGATCAGGGCCGGTGCAACCATTCAGGCGGACTAGGCGGTTGCCTAGGGTGCCAAGATTTGGGGGCCTCAAAAAGCGGTGCCCCCAATTTTTTTTTTAAATGGTTGAGAAGCCACTGCTGCTGGGACAGAGAGGGAGTCTGAGCTGCCGGCGGCAGTGGCTGCTGGCAGCCCAGGGCGTCCCCTGGGTCAGGGCACTGCTGCGCCAGCCCAGAGGTTCGGGCTGCCCGCGGCGCGCTGACCCAGGGGAATCCCTGGGCTGCAGGCAGAGGCTCAGAATCCTTCTCCCTCCCAGAGCAGGGGCTCCGGCCTATGCCATTTTTCTCGTTGCCAGCAGAGGCGCTGGCGGCTAGGCAGAGCTGCGCAGCTCTGCTTATGGCACGCGGCAGGAGCCCTGCAAGGGCAGTGCGACACAAGGGCTTCTGGAGGAAAGCGGGGGCTGCCAGCCATATGGTCAGCCGGCCTTAGACACGTTCAGCGACGAGTACACCCAGCTCCGAGTAGTGGGGGGGCGGGGGTATCCATAGGTGGGGGTGGGGTGGGTGGGGTGCGAGAGGAGTAAAATTAACTTGGTGTTCAACGGGAGAGAAAAGAGCCTTAGTGGTGTCGGTGCGGGGGGGAGGAAGGAAAGAGACCCCATGCCTCATCGCGTGGCAAGGTAACGTAAGCTGGCTTCCCACAGCTTGGCTCATGCGTGCCTGTGTCTGCCACCTCCCCCCATTAGGTTCCCCCTTTGGGGCCTGGTCCCCTGCTCCTGCTCGCCTTGTGCCTGGGAATGTGGGAGAGAACGCAGGCACTACAGAGCTGAGCGCTCCCGTGCTCACCAGGCCGCAACCGCCTACAACCCATTCCCCGACCCCAACGCCCTGACCGCCAGCTCGTCCATGAGCCAGTGCCCTCTGAGCTGTAAACTCCCTCAACACCACCCGAGCCCTGACCCCGCCCGACAGCGCCTGAGCCCAGTCGCTCTGAGCTGGAAACCCGTGATTATCCTCCTCACAGCCGCTTAGACCCCTGCTGACAAGCGAAGGTTGCTCCGCTAACACAGTTATTGCTCTTCGATTCGCCTCTTGACTCGCCCAGTTTCTTGCCATCGCGGTAACGGCAAAAGGCTTTCTTGGAAGCTCTAAGTTGATAAAACATACATGAGAACAATCAATGTCTGCAACAAAAGCTTGTTGGACTTATGTTACCGTTGTCACCCTAAGAACATGACATTTGCTCCACAGCTTGACTTGGAAGATTGTCTATTCTCGCAGTAAGAGATTTGCTAATTAAGCGCCGCAATACATAAATCTAAATTATAGAATGACTCGATACTACTCTTACGCACTTTGATCCGTGGACTTAGATGGTAGGTATATTTGTGATTGGGGGGGGGGTGGGCCCAAAGGGAAATTTTCGCGTAGGGCTGCATAAATATCGTTGCCACCAGCCACTTGGTGAGCGGATTATTCGCACGCAAAGAAATACACATAGACGACAATTTACCAAGGGTTGTGATGAGGTTTCCATCAAACTGGGGCAATTTTTTTAATCAAGGAATACAAATATTTTTCTAAAAGACATGCTCTACTCGAATTACGTGCTGGGGGAAGTTTCTCTGGCTGTGTTATACAAACGAAGGATCGACTTATATGGCCCACCGCCCCAGCCCTTCTGGCTTGCCGCATCGTATGAATGTGCATTGTGCTGAAACATTCATTTTCACCAACTGGCTATAAATCCATGTTTAAACACTCTTTTCATCGATTGTGTTGTGCTGCATATATAACACACACACAACGCAATATGCTAATAATGATTACATTACTCTTAGCGTGTCACATTCACTTGCTTAATGATATTACGCTGTCTTGTAGATAAGAGTATGGGAAATTCCCATATTCAAACTAAGTCATCATTTTTCTTGTGCCTCTACATGGCCAGTTTCAACATGGTTATATGCTCTCCATGTCCTTTTATAATCGGGAGAGGTTGAGCAGGAGAAAGTAGCATACCTCCTTTAAACTCAGAAGTAATGTTTCAAAGGCTGCGAAGGCCTAGAACTGTGGCTATAGAAAAAATATGCGACAACACGCTCATGAGTGTAATCAGTCTGTACATGCAGAAGAAACTGCAAAACCCTGCAATTGTGGCATGCCAGGTTACGGTATATGCATGTAGAATATATGCTTACATATGTGCAATTACTCAGTCTGCTAAGGGGCTCTTGGCAGAATTTTTAGTCACCCGGAGTTGAGCTCGCAGAAGCACCCAAATCTCAGAAGTTTGGGCTGTAAATCATAGAATATTTAGGGTGGAAAGAACCATCGGGAGTCATCCATGTCCAACCGCCATGCCTCAACGAAAAGAGGTGTGGGCCTCCACACCGTTCCTTTGTGCAATTCCTGTTTATATTTTTTAGGTAAGAGAATTAAAAAAAGGAGCCAGGACAATGGCCCTCGGCAGAGTCAACAACAGTTCGTACATTATCTGTCAGATAAATTAAGAGACTGAATGACGGCTCTGAACCATAGCTTCACAGGCCTCTAACATAAGACACCCTGATCATAAAAGACAGTGCAATGTCAATAAACAGTATCGGCTAAAAGTCTGGGTTAATGTTTCTTTTACCCCTGAAAAGGGGTTAACAAACTGGGAACCAAAACCTGACAAGAGAACAATCAGAACCGGTATTTTACAAAAGCTTTAAGGGAGGGAATTTGTGAGGGTTTTCTGTTAGGGTCCTTGGGGCTTTTTGTTGTTTCCTGTGTCTTCCGCGCCTCCTTGTAGATCCAGTCTAGAATGAGAGGAGCTATTCACAGTCCTTTCTAATCCTGTCTGTTCTCCCATTGTAAGTAGCAGGGAGAGTTAGCAAAAGATAATAGTCTTTTAAATTGGTCGCTTCCTGTACTTTAGGCAAATCTGTGTATCTGGCTGGGTTGGGAAGTCATTTACTGGTGGGATATTTGGCTGTTAATAACTGTGTAAATTGTATGATTGTGTTGCTTAGATAGGGTAAGGCGTGTATCTCCTTGTCTACATTGTTTATTCCTTTCTATAATGTTGAAACCCCTGTATCTTCCATCTAGGTTACAGAGACTGTTATTTTCCTATGCTTTCTTTCGTTTTTTTATTTAAAAGTTTTTTTTGCCCTTTTTAAGAGACCTGTTGATTTTTTGTTTTCTTGTTTGACCCACCAGGAAATTGGTGGGAGAAGAGGAAATGACAGGGGGGAGGGGAAAGACTGCTCTCTGTGTTAACTCTCCATAGGTGTCCCACGCGGGAAAGAAGCTAGGAGGGGAAGAGAGATAGAATCTTTCTGTTCGTTTCCCCTTTGGGTTTTGTCTTTTTGTGGAAGAGAGGGTGACATGCTTCTTGGTATTGTGATCTAAAGAGGTTGCATCAGTAACCTTCAGTTAGCCCAGAGAGGAAATTGCTGGGTGGGAGAGAGGTGGGGGGGGGATGGGTTAATTTTCCCGCTTTGTTTGTAGACTCAGAGCATCTGAGTCTTGGGGGGGTCCCCAGGGAAGGTTTTGGGGAGACCAGAGTGAGCCAAACACTCGAAATTGGCTGGTGGCAGCGATATCAGATCTAAGCTGGTAAAAGCTTAGAGGGTTCATGCTAGCTTCTCAGGTTATGAACGCTAAGGTTCAAATCTGAGTAGGAAAGCTATGACAGTGAGTATATTTGAACCCTTTATATTTCAAAGCAGATTACAAACA
Source organism: Chelonoidis abingdonii (assembly GCF_003597395.2). Classification (NCBI taxonomy): domain Eukaryota; kingdom Metazoa; phylum Chordata; order Testudines; family Testudinidae; genus Chelonoidis; species Chelonoidis abingdonii. Next base: position 65,850,681 of record NC_133771.1, read on the forward strand.
AGATGTAAAACATTTCCACGAAAATAAAACACAAAATGCAATTACAAATTATAATCTCTAGTTGTTCTCTATTTGCAGAGCCTTTTGGGGAGTGTAAAAAGACATTGTAATTCCAATTGCAAAACAGCTTGTGCAAATGTTATGAAGTTAAATAACAAGGGTTAAGCAATAAAATCTCACAATAGACAAGCTCCCTAAATTTTCCAGTCCTCTTACGTTTGTTTACTACTGTTCAGTGTGCAGCAATTACTAACCCACTCCTAAGATAAGAAAGAAAACATTTTCACACCTAAGACCCCTAAATATTCATACTGGATCAGTATTAAGCTATTCAGCACAATGATTTTATGATGTTGTGAAGAACTACTACAGTCTGGTAGTAGATGATCAGTTGACTGGGCTGTAATGTAAGAAATCAAATATGATGTAAGTGGGGAGAGATGTAAAAGCCTGATGGAATATTATTATACCATGCAGCCTGGGTTCAAGGATCCACTTACTGGTTTGTGCTACTGAGGTTTGTGTGCTGCCTGGAGCGATGCCTATGGTTCAAGTATATGTAAAGTTTCAAGCAATAATTCCAGAGTTGTCAAGGTAATGGAAGCTTTTAGCTAGAGTCCTTGGTATCTGGTTAAGCACACAGTTCATTTCTCCTGCTGGAATGACACAAAATATTTGGATTCTGTGGAACGTGCCATGAAATCTCAGCCTCAAAACTATTAGGATCAATTTGAATAAGTACATGAAAATGACGGGAAACTATTGCTTTAAAGAAGTCAGTCCATAGAGCTCACAGGGCAGGAAGACAGAAAGACGATGAAAATCATGACAAAGAAGAGGCAACGGTTGCTTAACATTTTTGTTTTACCAATAAAAAGAAGAGACATTCAGCTAAAACTGTGCCATATGGTTTTGAAACCTCACTCCTCCCATAGTAGGGGGAGGAGGATCAGCCACCTCCACGGCATTGTTTTGTTCCTGAAAGATTTTTTTTAAAATGAATCATATTACAAATAAAACTGTATTTGAGCTGCATTATTTAGTATTATCTCAGAGGCAGAATGGCCTTGTTTAATGTCAGCTATTAAGAGATGTCATCTGCATTCATTTTTTTTTTTTTGGAACATCACAGGTTTAGAGTGAAAACTTTGACAAATAAAGAGGAAGGATGTATTCCACATATGTCTAGCCACAGTGTTACAGCAATATTACAGCCTCAGTCTTCGGAGTGTCTTCCGCTGAGAAACTAGCTGGATCACTGCTACTTTTGTGTAGCTCTGAAATACAGTGTGTTCTCACTCCGACAAGTCAAGGCTTCATATAAATAGGTTTGTCTAATTTGGTTTACCAGGGGAGTGGAAGAAAATGTAAGTTTCACTAGAATCCTTAAAGTGAGATTATTACTATTGAAAACTATGAAACTATCCATCCACTTAATATTTATCACAGAAATCCACCAGTCTTTAAAAAAAATCATGATCACACTGAATGAAATCACACAAGACAATCAAAAGCAAAGCAAAATAAGATTTCACTCCTCTTCAATGACAAATACATCTTACATGGAAAATCGTAACAGAAACTGCAAGTATGTTTGATTTAAGAAATATTTGATTCTACCAATATAGCAATGCTATTTTGTAACAAAACAAAAAAAACTGGATTAAAATAAGATCAGATGAAAGCAAGACAAAAAAGACAAGTAAATTCCAGTGCTGAAGAGCCTGCAGCCAATGAACACGAGTTCATACATATTACAAAGCTATTTGCTCTGGGCCAGAAAAAAATCATCTTATTCGTTACCAAATATTTGTATTTCTCTCATAGCCCCAATCCTTTTCCTTAGACCTATAAGGAAGATGCAATGGAATACTGAGTTTGTTACATTGCTTCTATTTCCATGGTAACATTCAGTGATGATATGAACAAAGGAGTATGACTTTTTCTGTAGGATCTAATAGGAAGGAGAGGTAGGGTAGTGAAAGACTCTAATTTAAGCACGTATCTGTAATAATAGAGAAACACATTCTGAGCAAAATCCCATCCCTAACATTCTGAGTAACTAGATAGTATATTGGGAGGAGACACTTGGACCTTACAGAGGAAAAGAATCTGAGGATGTTTGTCCTGTTTCCTGAAATCTGTAACAGGAAGCCAGGCAGGTTAGGGCCTGAGGAAGGTGCTAGGTAGAAGCTCTACAGTGAAGCAGAGGCAGACAGAGTAACTTCAGGGATACTCTTCACTATTCTAATGAAGTTTAATTGCTAAAACATATTAGAGCAAAATAAGACCTAAACTGTCTTCCCAAAGGCAAGCTCCTTTTGAATTGTTTTTAACAGATTATCTGGATCTGGGATAAAGGACAAGGGTTCTGTTTTGAGGCCCCTAAAGCTGACAAAATAACCAATATTATCATGTTTCCACATAGGTACTAGAACTAGGGGTGCGGCAGAACCCCCTGGCTTGAAGTGGCTTCAATCATATGCAGAGTTTACAGTTTGGTTCAATGGCTCTCAGCACCCCCACTATACGCATTGTTCCAGCACCCCTGTATTTCCAAGTCAACAGCTGTTACAGTACATACCAGCAGCCCAGCAGCTATGCTCTTAGCACTGTAACTGCAGTAGCACACAGGAGTTTGGTCTGCCATAGTACATGTTCCAGATGGCTGAGTCTAGGTACACTCAAAAGAGAAAGAATGTTTGGCAAGAAAATGGATGTGGTATTCGCAAGCTTGTGATAGATCACAAAACACATGTACCTTTAACAAATAGTAAAGGCACAGAGACAAGGCTGTGTAGATGTCAGAGATTGCCCATTCTGCTACTTCAATTTAGGACAGATTTTCTCCTGTAAAAAGTAAAATTTCATTTTATATAGGCTTTCCTTTTTTTTGTTTGTTTGTTGTTCATTTGCTTGTTTGTTTTCAAATTGGATCCAGAGTAGGAATCTGCATAGGATGGGATTGCTTACTGATCTCAAAGATCTAGCTGGTTAAAGAGCAGCATTTTCAAAAACCAGTGCCTACTATTAAGCATTTAATTAAATGATTTTCAGAAGTGCACTATCATCTGCAAGAATCACTAACTTCATTGTACCTAGGATCTTTCGGGGAGGGGAGGGAATCAGGCAATTTATTTAGGTACCAAAGATTGTGTGGAAGTTTTGGTCTCTCTAGAACCTTTGAGAAGGACTGCAGTTGAGCTGCTTGAGATTTTTAGCTCAAAACTTGAGCCCCAAAATAGCCTTTTCCTAAACCAAAATCTTACTTAAAAAGGTCTTTTCCCCTCTCAGATTCAGTCTTGACTTTTCCAGATTTCCCCCCCCACCCCACAATGTTTTTTATTGACTAGCAAAAAGGATCAGAATAAATCATGTCTAGGGATTTCTTCCAGATTTTTTTTTCTTTTTTGCCCTTCAAACGTTTTAAAATTTCCTCAATTTTGGAAAACTTAGAGGGACAAAAGGAAAAATGAAAATAAGAAAAAAAATAAAGTTGTGTGTGTTGGGGGAAACTCCTAGAAAAAGGGGGAAACTAACCCTGAACATGCACTCTGGGTAAAACAAAAATGGAGATAGGAAGGATGAATGGGGAAAAGCATAAAATGTTGTAATTTTTCAAAAATATATTTCTGAATTTTCCTGACAAAAGCAAAAATAGTTCTGTTTTGAACTCGTCAAAATTGAAACAATTTTGACATTTCGAAATTTAATCACAAGATTGTTTTTTTTCATGTTTTGACCTGCTCCAGATACCACTTTTCTCTGTACTCTCCTACCCAGTAAAATTGGTCAAATCAGTCTATTGTAGTAAGTCAAACTGTGTGTTCTCTATAAACAAGAGAGCATGCTTAGTCAGGGACCCATTTACTTTATGGAACAATGGGACCAAATTCTGTGGCAAAACCATCTAAGTTCTGTGACACTGTTAATGTGTTGTATTTCAGTTACATACCCTTCATTTTCATTCCCCCACACCCAAATATGCACATGACATTGGCCCATAGCTCAAAATACTCACCTGATGTACAATTTGTCAATAATTATTTTTAGCAATTATTTTTGATGATGGATTTGGACTCGGATTTTAAAAGGGGACCATTGTGATCATCTAGTCTGACCTGCTGCACATCTCAGGCCACAGAACCTCACCCACTCACTCCTGAAATATCCGAGGGGTAGCCGTGTTAGTCTGGATCTGTAAAAGCAGCAGAGAATCCTGTGGCACCTTATAGACTAACAGACGTTTTGGAGCATGAGCTTTCGTGGGTGCATCCGATGAAGTGGGTATTCACCCACGAAAGCTCATGCTCCAAAATGTCTGTTAGTCTATAAGGTGCCACAGGATTCTCTGCTACTCCTGAAATAGACACCTAACTTCTGGCTGAGATACTGAAGTCCTCAAATCATGATTTAAAGACTTTGTTACAGAGAATTAACCATTTACACTAGTTTAAATCTGCAAGTGACACATGGAAGGCAAAAAAACTAAAGGTCTCTGCCAGTCTGACCTGGGGAAAATTTCTTTCCAGCTCCAAATAGATCAGTTAGACCCTGAGCACATCAGCAAGATTCACCGGCCAGACATCTAGAAAAGAATTCACTGTAGTAACTCAGCCATCCCCATCTACTATCTCTTCTCCAGCTATTGAAGATTTTTGCTACTAGCAGTACCAGATGAACCATAGGCCACTGTAGGTAATTTCATCCCTTCCATTTCTTCACAGTGCTCTCCAGATGGACCAGCTATCTGTGATCCAGCTCATAATCTTTTTCCCAGCCTGTGTATGTAGGCGAAGTAATTAGAGCTGATAAACAATTGGAATTTCTGTCCTGGAGGGAAATTCCAATATTTCAAGTACTGCTTTGTCCGGATTGGAACAAAAAATTGAAATACTGACAATTTTTCTGGAACAGAAATTCATAATTTTTCATTCAGAAATGTTGAAACATTTTGTTTTAATATTTCTGATCAAAATGCAAGACTTCAACATTACTGAATTGTTTTGCTTGTTGAAATGAATTCAAATATTTTGTTTTGGAATGATTCAATGTTAATGTGTCCTCTTGAGCTGATGCAGTACCTTGTGGGGATTGTGCTCTGTGTGACTCAAGCCCCTCCAAGGACCAGACCCCTTCACTGGACTACATCTCCCATGATGCACTGTGGTCATGTAACTCCCATGATACACCAGATTGATTCAGCCAGACTTGAAATTGTGGTGCTTCATGGGAGATATAATCTAGAGAGAGTCTGGCCCAGAGAGGAGATGGGGCACCATGGCAGGACAGGTAAACACATATTAATGTCAAACTGACTCAAAACAAAATGTTTTAGATTTTCCTGATGGTAAATAATTTTTTAATCTAAATTTTCTATGAAAAGATTAATGTTGTGAAAAATATATTTTCCAAAAAATTGACCAAATTTCCACCCAGATCTACTTGTAATCAGCCTCAGCAGTTCATTTTTTCAGCTCCTAAGCTCTAAGCCTAGATTCCCAGACTGGATTTTTGGGCCCTCTGTTCGCTGGCTGGAAAATGGATTCTATCTCAGGTTCCCTTACGCACTTCTGCCTGATTTTATAGAACAGAGAAGGGAGCATGCGTAATCTAATTAATTCCTCCTAGGGGAAGAGGTTCGAAGCAAGAGCTAATTGTAAGCCAGTTTGAGAAAGGCAGGACAAGAAAACAAAATACTAAATGATTGGCTGCTTCAAAATAAAGAATTCAGCAAAAATCTAAATTCTCTGATATCTTGGGGAAATGTCAGATTTCATGGCTGAACAGTCTTGTAGTCTGTAATACCTGGGTCTAATTTTGATTGTTGAATTTAGTGTGCGGATGCTGGGTGGTTGGTGGCCTATCATACACAAAAGGCTATCGTTTCTGCCTGAAACTCTATGACTATGTAGTCCATGAAGTTCTGTGTGAGATGACTAGTTCACACCTCCCAGAGTCTTTATTTCAGGCTCTTTGCAGACTCGGGTATTATTGATTTACACTTGGTCCATATTTTTGGTATTTTCTTCATAGCCAGCTAGAAACTTAATTTTCATTTAAATGAAAGCTGAGCTTCTGGAGCACAATTCTGCAGTGGAAGGTTTATTCTCCAGCAAATTCCATGACCGTGGAATTGCAGACAACACAAGCCCTACACATAGTTCCCAGATGATCTAATGTCACCAGGGGGCTCAACTTCTAGGATGATAGGCAGCAATACAAAACCCTATGAGTGTGACTCACATCCAAAGTAAAAGTAATCAACAATGAAAAATAAGCTGAAGCAGCAGCTGTATAACAAATGGTATAGAAATAATATAAACCAACTGCAAATGTACTGCATGTTGAAAAAAACAAAGGCATTAAAATATGTTTCCAGTTTTCACTTGCTAGTTTTAAAGCTCCAGCCATCTGTAGCTGGTTTGTATTAATAGCAGACTTATTTTACTATTCCCAGTTAAATATAAAAAGAGTGGTCTCAGCTAGAGATCAAAACTGCTGTCAGGCAGAGCTGTTACTGCTCCCACAGATCCTGAGAGCAGCCACACCCCACAACTGTAACTAACCTGTGCAGAGGAATATGAGGCGCACTCCTCAGAGCTGAGCCAGTGACTTATCTTTTCTGTGTCTGGCCCCTTCTCTTACAATATTGTTGTTGAGAACAACCCACCTCAGAATAGCCAATAACCTATGGCTAGGGCACTCACCTGGAAATTAGAAGACTTGGATCCAAATCCCTGCTTTAGTGGATTTGGAGCAGAGCATTGATCCTAGGTCTCCTCCCATGTCCCAGGTTATGCCCTGACCACAAGGCTATGGTGTCAGTCTCTATAGCTCCCTGGATATTAGACTGTTTCTGCAAAGTAGTGTAGCTCCAATGGAAGAGATTGAGATCCCCACCCCTGAAACACCCAATAGCCCAGTGGTGGTTGAAGCACTCACCTGGTTTGTCCTGATAGGGAATGGGAATGTTTTTGAAATCTTGAAAATATTCCCTGGATAGGAAAACCATTTCCCACCCTGGTCTAATGGAAAAGATTTGTATTTCCGTTGCCCCCTTCTGGTGACAACTGCAAACAGGAGGATTAAGTGAACTGTGTTACCCTGCATCTCAGGCCCACCATGAGTATGTCTATCCTGTGTTTTTAAAACCTGTGGCAACTAGTATCATAGCCCAGGTCTAAGAGTGCTAAAAATAGCAGTGTAGATGTGGTACTTGGGGCTCAGAAGTCCAGGGACAGGGGTGGGTTCAAACTCACCCCCTGCCCCTTCCTGGGCTTCAGAGCCCAAGCTCCAGCCTGAACCCAAAAGTCTACACAGCCATTTTTAGCAGCAGAGTGCAAGCCCTGTGAGACCAAATCTGTAAACCTGGGTCCTCAGATCCATTGCCACAGGTTTTAAAATACAGTGTAGATGTACTCTATTAAGGCCTGTGGCAGAGTAGAGGTAAAGTCCCTTTTAAAGCCCTGCCAAAAGGCTGGCTACAGTCTGGTCTCTGGCCAGGAAGCCAGGCTAGACACACAGGTATTCAGCAGTAAGCCCAGCTGCAAGCCCTAATGAGGGCTGGCTTAGAGGAACATGCTGAGCTGAGTGCTGATAGCTGGGCTGAGGCACAGGAGGACTATAGAAAGCCTGAACAAACCTCAGCTAGAAGGCTAGACTGGAAGGAGGCAGGAGGGTGGGTATCGCTGTCTCCTTACCAAAGAGAGAAGCCTCAAAAGGTAGGAGACCCTGGGGAGGGTCTGTGGGGCACTAACTGTTGGGAGATTGGGGAACTGCACGAATGCTGTAAATAAAGACACTTGGGTGATCCAGCAATAGAAGGCACGGAAGACTCTGTATTATACCAGCCTAAATACAGGGTGCACGCACAAAAGTGGGAGAGTCTGGACTCACCGTGTGACTAGGCCCCTCCTTTGGGGCCAACTGTAGATTGGCAGGAGGTTTAAATCCAACCTACAGGTGGAGTTTTTAAGAGTCATGATAGTGGGTTTTTAGTTGTCTTTTTGGTTGGGCCCCCCCTCAGCTCAGCTCCTCTGAAGATTTTCTTTGTTACTTGTCCCATAATAAAAAATGCTATGCTGCTGCTGAACTTTATCTATAAGGACATTTATGACATGCTTGTCATTATGGAGTATGAGCACACCCATGTTATTTGACACTTAAAAGGAGGCACCTAGTTGTTGTGTCCAAATTATGTGTTCTATTTTCCTTGTTTAATAAAGTCTGCAAAAGTAAATTAACAAACACAAAAATAAAGAGAGGGAAATAAAGGTGTATAAAAATGGAGGGGCAAATATGTCAGTGTAACCCACCTATGCAGTACATGCCTTTGTCCCTGTAACGGGTTGGGACTCACCACCTGGCGCCTCCCGCTGCTGACTCCAGGAATGAGCTCTGTCCAGCAGAGTGCCCCCTCCTGGTGGTGTCCTGTCAGTCTTTCTGCCCTCCCTTGGCATCTCTGGACCCGCACTGCCCCCTGCTTGGCGGTGTCCTCTTCAAGGCCACTGCCCTCCGGCAGTGCCCCTTAGTCCATCCGCATCCCCTTCCATCTGGCCTGGCCACTAGAGGAAGAAAGACTTATAATCTCCTAGCATGGGTTACACCAAAAAGGTAGGGACCAAAAATTAGAGAGGATCTTGTTTTCCAGTCATCATCAGATTCCCTTTCAGCACTGCTGCATTTGATGAAGTAAGCTCAGGTGTCAAGCTCCCTACTCATCAAAATTTGACTATTGGCAGAATGCCAAAAGTTCCTCAGAACCCCTTTCTCCACAACTAGATTCCTACTAAGATTCAGTTATGTTACAAATTGATACTTTAGACATTATAGTAGCAATACTTGAGCTATCTGCTTCTGGTAAAGATACAGAAAGTTAAATCACTGTGACATTCCAGGGAGCAATTCAGGACAATGAGGGGCTGCATCACCCCGGTCCTGAAAACTCGGGTGCCTTACAGTGCTTTGCTGCTGTAGCTCCCATCTGGGCTGCTCACAAGCAGGCAAATGACATGCAGGTCACACTCTGAGTGTCTGTGTAGCTGCAGCCTGCCACCCACACATTAGGCACACTCTGGCTTTCTCCAGCATTGGTTACCACTTGTTGTTGACACCAACACATCTGCAGTCCTGGATTGTCCCCAAAAATGTCTGTTCTATACTGTCCAGTCCTTTTCTGGGTAGTTCATATGTATTAGGTCTATTGCCCCTCTAAAAGGATCAATATACAACAGTCTGCTACCCTAAATGGAGTTACTCACACAGCTCACACTACGTAATTAGTTTTTTATTAAAGAATAAAACAATTATATAACTACAAAGAGAGAGAGGTTTTAAATGAGAACCAGTAGAAGGCATTAAAGTCAGAAATGGTTACTACAAAAAAAATAAAGATAAAATGCTGTCCACTTCTAAACTTAACTAACTAGATGTGGTTCAGGGTGAAGTCCCTTACCACATGTTCCCAGTAACACTGCTGACCAAATTCTCAGGCCAGGATCTGCTCCCAAAGTCCAAAGGCTGTTGCTTTTGTCTTAGGTGAAGAAAAGAGATGGATAGGGAGAGAGAACTTGGGGTGGTTTTGCCCCTCACTTTGATAGTTCAGTCACCCTTGGAAATGTATTTTGCTGAGGGTTACCCCTAGATAAAGTTCATTCCTGCTGTGAGGATGGAGACAAGAGGTCTGGTGGTGAAAGAGGTTCCATACTGTTGTTTTCTAAAATGAAAATTGTTCTGTTTTTACTCCCTCTTCCTTGCCAAAGAATGGCCACTTGACAGATGGTGGCCCATCAGCTTTGATGACAGCCAGCTAGAGGCATCGCCTTGTCCTTCGTCTTTGAGAAACTGATTTACCCCCTCCCCAGACTTATCTGGTAAACACACTTCAGCCACAATTTCAGTTCATGTTCACAACTTTATATATAATGTTGCTATATACATTTTGTCATGATATTATTGAGCACTGAGTTATTGGTTTTCAAACAATATGTCGCAAGGCATATTTTGTACAGAGATTATGACAATAGTGTGTAGGGTATGAATACAAGGGTGAGTTCATTCACAGCACCTGAAGGATGTCATTGTCAAAGGCAAAGCTTTTATGGATGATAAAATAAGGGTACTATTGTCTTCAATACTTTTTTTTCTTTAAATTCCATTTCTTGTTAGAAATTTTGTCTTTCCTTGAAAATGACTTTAAATAAAAAAACCTAATGTTTTGTGCTCCTGTAACAAGAAAAACTGATTATCTTTGCATCTCCACAGGGCAGGGAGAGTAACACATCGATTTGGAAACACAAAAGTAATGCTTATGGAAGTATATTTCTTTGTGGACAGCTAGCTTCAATGGCTGGAACAGAGATGGGACCATGGCCCCACAATCCCGCCGTCTTCAGGGGTGGTTTGTGCTGCCAGCCAGGCACAGTCATGCTCAGATGTGCAAAGACCCTGGAGCTAGCCCCTGCAAGGACTCCTTGTATACCTGCATGGGGACCAGGTACTACTTGACCTCACATTTTCTCTTGTCAAATTGAAGCCTATATGCCAGAGCACACATAATCCTGTTAAAATTAAGTTATCTTAATTTTTCTTTTAGGTTAGCTATCTTTAGAGTTTAGTACTCAAAGTGTCTGATCTAGGGCATCCTGTAATCAATGAATAGAAAGACTCCCACTTACTTCGATGGGTTTTCAATCACACCCAAAATTCTTGTTAGATATGTTTGTATAACTTTATCATTCCAATTTCATAAAAGTTTCAACCAATCTGAATATTTATAATGGAAAATGAATAAGATTTTGAAACAAACAAAAATCAGCAGTCAGATGTGACAGTGAGTAAAGCTGGCTGTCCATTTACCACCATCTCTCTGTGGAAGTAAACTCATCCTGAGGCAAACTTGGACTCGCATCATTACAAAGCTTCTTATTTTATAGGACTATGCAATTACTATTTTGTTCTTTTGCCTGGTGAGAACTCTGAACCTATGTTATAATTTAGCTGGACTTACCTTTGACAACAATCTGTTGCTGAATCCCACATTTTAGAGAGTCAGAGATGCCTTTGTTTTCCTGGGGAAATCTGTCAAAATGCAGTTAAAGGGTGAGGAGAAGCTCGGTATCCCATCTAAAAGACAGAGGAGAAAATTGCTCTGCACAGAACTATGGTACGCATCAGACATATGTTCAGCACAGTTCTTAGATATTTGTGCTTTAATGCAGCTGTGCTTTTAAACTTGCACTCTATAGAATTAATGGAAATGAACTACAACAAAATCATTTCTCTGTTTGTTTTCTATCTTTCAGTTCCATTTGTATATTTGGTGTATTTATTTCATACATATCAGGAGTTATTTGGAAGAATAATAAATGCATTTAAGAATCAAGACAAAATCATTGGTTTTTCTTCTGCTATGATTAATTTCACTTTGTAGTAAGAGTGACAGCCCAGTTTTCCTTTGAGTTAATCCCACATATTGATCCCACCTCTCTGGATCCTTTTATTTCTTTTTATTGCAGGGCCGCCCAGAGGATTCAGGGGGCCTTCGGTCTTCGTCAGCAGGGGGGTCCCTACTTCAGCGGCGGGAAGTCCTTGCGCTCCAGGACCCGCTGCCAAAGTGCCCTGAAGACCCGCGACGGGGGCCCCCACCGTTGAATTACCACCGAAGCGGGACCCGCCACTGAAGTGCCAGGTCTTCAGTGGCAATTTGGCGGCGGGGGGTCATTCCACCCCGGAGCGGAAGAACCCCCCGCTGCTGAATTGCCGATGATGACCTGGAGCGGAAGAAGCTCTGGGGTCCTGGACCCCGCAAGAGTTTTCCAAGGCCTCCGGAGTGAGTGATGGATCCCGCTCCAGGGGCCCTGTCATAAACAGATGGTTAAGGGTTAATGACTCTTTTACCTGTAAAGGGTTAAAAAGTTCACCTAGCCTAGCTAACACCTGACCAGAGGGACCAATGGGGGAACAAGATGTTTCAAAAGGAAGGAGGGAAGTTTTTCCT
>NC_133771.1:65862798-65891304 GCF_003597395.2 Chelonoidis abingdonii
TTGGATATATTTTTTTTGTAACTAAATTTGTGCCCAGGGGAACATCCTCTGTGTTTTGAATCTGTTGTCTGTGAGAGTAGCTGGTATGCTAATCTCTCCCAGAGGGTTTTCTTTTACCTTTCTTTTCTTTAATTAAAAGCCTTTTTTCTTAATACCCGATTGATTTTTCCTTGTTTTCAGATCCAAGGGGATTGGATCTGGACTCACCAGGGATTGGTGGGGGGAAAGAAGGGGGGATGGTTAATTTCTCCTTGTTTTAAGATCCAGAGGGTTTGGATCTGTGTTCACCAGGGAATTGGTAAAGTCCCTCAAGGCTGCCCAGGGAGGGGAAGGTTTTGAGGGGACAAGGAGTGATCCAGACACTGAAAATTCTGGATGGTGGCAGCGATACCGGATCTAAGCTAGTAATAAAGCTTAGAAGTGTCCATGCAGGTCCCCACATCTGTACCCTAAAGTTCAGAGTGGGGAAGGAACCTTGAGAGGCCCTGAAAAACTCTCATGGGGGCCCCTGCGGGGCCTAGGGCCTGGGGCAAATTGGCCCACTTGCCCCCCCGGGCGGCCCTGTTTTATTGCTTAGGAAGGGGCTAATGTTATTTTAATACAGTATGAAAAACTGCAAAATCATTTTATTTTTCAGTTTTCGACCAGCTGTCTTGATGCTGATTTGCATTGCTTATGTCCATTCAATCATTCCCTTCAGGTAGGAGCTGGTCAAAATTTTCCAAAATCAACCAAACAAAAGATCAAATAGAAAAAAAAACTCACCAAAAAGTGATATTTTTTCCATGAAAGACTTTCAGTTTTCTGCTTTTTCTACCCTCACTTGATCCTTACAACATGGTCATGAATGCTTATTAGCTGTGACAGGGTGTGCAGTGCTTGCACTAGTAGGGAGATAGGTTTCTCTATATGTATTGACTTGTAGTGGGAGAATGTATGTGATGGGGTGCACAACCCCATCCCTCAGTTGTTAGGGAAAGAGTTAATACTTCTACCTTGGAAGCAGCTGTAGGTGCGCATAACTAGCTGAAGAGACATGCAAAAAGTAGTTGAGTGATGGCAGCCTACTATAAAAAAGAGACTTCTTTTTGTACAGTGGGAAAGAGCGGCAGGAAATTCTGGGAGGTTCTGTAGACTCCTACATGAGATCCGTGTGCTGCTCAGAGAGAACCAAGCAGTAGCAGGAAGAAGAACATAAGAACGGCCATCCTGGGTAGGACCAATGGTCCATCTAGCCTAGTATCCTGTCTACCAGCCAATGCCAGCTGCTTCACAGGGAATGAACAGAACAGGGCAATTATTGAGTCATCCATCCCAAGTCATCCAGCTTCTGGCATTTGGAAGTTTATGGACACCCAGAGCATGATGTTATGTCTCTCGCCATCTTGACTAATAGCCACTGATGGACCTATCCTCCATGAAATGATCTAATTCTTTTTTGAGCCCAATTACACTTTTAGCCTTCGAATCTTTCCCTGGAAAAGATTTCCATGGGTTGACAGTGCAGTGTGTGAAGAATTTCCTTATGTTTGTTTTAAATCAGCTTTCTATTAACACAAGAACCGATGGCCATCTGATGAGATTATGCTAAGGGGTATGTAATACTGCCCTATTCACTTTCTGTACACACGAGTCATGATTTTATAGACCTCTCTCATGTCCTGCCTTAGTCATCTCTTTTCTAAGATGAACAGTCCCACTCGTTTTAATCTCTCCTCATATGGAAACTGTTCAATACACCTAATCATATTTGGTGCCCATCTCTGGACCTTTTCCAATTCTAATATATTTTTTGAGACAGAGTGACCAGAATTGCACACAGTGTTCAAGGAGATGATGTACTATGGATTTAAATAGTGTTATTTTGATATTTCCTATCTCATTATCTATCCCTTTCCTAATGTTTCCTACCATTGTTAGCTTATTTGCATGTTGCTGCACATTAAGCTGCTGTTTTCAGAGAACTATCCACAAAGATTCCAAGATCTATTTCTTGAGTGGTAACAGCTAATTTAGACCGCATCTTTTTGTATATATAGTTGGGATTATGTTTACTAACATGCATTTCCTTGCATTTATCAACAATTCATGAATTTCATCTGCAATTTTGTTGCCCAATTATCCAGTTTTGTGAGATCCATTTGTAACTCTTACAGTCAGCTTTGGACTTAACTATCTTGAGTAATTTTGTATCATCTGCAAACTTTGCCACCTCACTGTTTATACCCTTTCCCAGATCATTTATGCATATGTTTAAGAGCACTGGTCCCTGTACAGATCCCCAGGGACCCCTCTCCATTGTGAAAACTGGCCTCTTATTTCTACCCTTTGTTTCATGCCTTTTAACCAGTTACTGGTCCATGAGAGGACCTTCCCTCTTATCCCATTACTGGTTACTTTGCTTAAGAGGTTTTGGTGTGCAACTTTGTCATAGGTTTTCTGAAAGTCCAAGTTCATGATAATTAGTTGGATTGCCCACATCCAGATGCTTGTGAGCATCCTCTAAGAATTCTAGTAGATTGCTGAGGCATGATTTTCTTTTACAAAAGCTGTGTTGATTCTTTCCCAACAAACTGTGTTCATCTGTATCTGATCATTCTATGCTTTATTATAATTTCAGCCAATTTTCCTGATATTGGAGTTAGGCTTTCTAGCCTGTAATTGCCAGATTGCCTCTGGAGCCTTTTTAAAAAAAATAAAAATAAAAATTGACATTATATTAGCTATCCTTCAGCCATCTGGTACAAAAGCTGATTTAAGTGCTAGTTTACATATCACAGAAGTTTTGCAATTTTATATTTGCATTCCTTCAGAACTCTTGGGTGAATACCATCTGGTTCTGGTGACTTATTACTGTCAAATTTATCAATTTGTTCCAAAATCTCCTCTCCCACACCTCAGTTTGGGACAATTCCTCAGCTTCGAGGGGGAAACTTGCACACTTAACTTCTGTGATGCAGCAACAGAGAGGACTGAACCCAGAAAGCTAAATATTATTTGTGAAACCTTGCTGACCTGGAAAGGAACTGTTCGTCTTTTGTTAAATTGTAATAAACCTGATCCCCAAAATGGAAACATTATTTGAAGCAGGTTTAGTAGAGCAACCCTCCCACACATAATTGCAGCTCAAAATCTACTTATATTGCACAGGCACCTAGATCTTGTCTACACAACAGGTTACTTCAGAATAATTTACATTGCTCACAAGTGTGAATAAGCCACACCCCGAGAACAGAAGTTATACTGACCTAAGCACCAATGTTGACAGCACTTTATCGGCAGGAAAGCTTCTCCTTCTGATATAGTTACCACCTCCCGTCAGCTTAGAGCTTCTCCACCACAAAAACTACAGTGTACTGGTGAAGCTGTGCCACTGTAATTGTTGTACTGTAGATATAGCCCTGGAGGCTGCAGCCACATCAGGGCCCTATTGTGCTATAGTGATTGAAAGTCCCTGCTTCAAGTTTCAGAGAATCTTCACTCTTTAAGCTGATTATTGATAAAAGGGTAAAGTAATGATATTTCACTCAACGATAAAAATGATACTTTTTCCTGGCCAAAAAAAAAAAAAATTCTAGGCTGTCCGTAATTGCTTAAGACTGTCTCAATGACTCTAGCCATGTGCAGATTTTAAGGAAACCCAGAAACTTCCACTCATTGGCTACAATATTCCAAAAGTTAAAATGACTAGATGACTCATCATTAGCATCCTCATCTGCTTTGCACTCTTTAAAAAAAATTCTCTGTCTCCTGCAATGACTCCACAGTATGTCTGGATTATCACTGTGTGAAATTCACCCCTCTGAAGAGGGCCAATACAAGGACCCTACACCATGTAAACCCTAAAATAGACTGCTTAGTCCTTTTTCTGTGAAATTTTACTTCATGGGCCAGATTCTTACACTCAGTATTACCTTACTCTGCAAACAGTTCCATTGACTTCAGTAGGGATTGTTCATGGACTAAGATGGTATTTGTCATAAGGGAATCATGGTCTGGTCTTGAGTTAATAACTTTGCCCTATGTACAGTTAACAACAAGGAATAGCCCTGCCTTGAAGAGTTTGTCTGGAAACTGACACAGGATCCCTTAATGAAATGTACATTCCTAATGATGACTTTATGGAGGTCAAATTTCTCTTTTTTTCCCCCCACTTCCAACTGGCCATTTACTTCCAAACGTTAATGGATAATCCAGGAGATGCTTTTATATTCCACCATCTAGATTAAGTTTTATGCTTTCCCTGGAGTGCACAGAGATTATAGGCTGTCACGGTGAAGTGTAGGGAGCTCAACCAGGCTTCTGTACTGAATGTTATTACATTGTTCCCATTAAATAAAACAAACTTGCAAGGCCGCAGAGTTGCTATGACTCAGCTCTGATCCTTGTGTCATGAAGCAAATGCTTTCCAGCCTTATGTCTGGAAACACTCTAATTAGAGCCCCCTCTCAAGCTATGAGAAAGAGGAAAAAAACCCATTGTAGGCATTGACTCATTTCATACACTTTTTAATCAATCTCATCTTGATGGGCTGTAACCTAATGCACTTAAAAAGGCAGGAAAGCCCCCCCGCCTTCCTTTGTTCTACCTGCTAATGGGCTGGGACTTCAAAATGCTGAGTGCTCTCAGGTCCCATTGAAGTGACCAGAAGTGGCACGTGCTCAGCACCTTGCAGCAATTGTCCCATTTATCAATATCATTTTGTGCAAATTAGACATAAAGGTTTATTATTTAATATTTATCTGACTCAAAGGCTCCAAGCAGGGGCCTCCACTGGGCTAGGCTTATGCTCTAGGAAGCCAAGTGGCATGCAGAGGGTGAAGAATAAAAGATACAAACAAAGGTAACACCCCTGTGGAGTGTTCCAGCTTCTGGAGGGCAGGACTGAGCCTCTAGGAGGTTCTACCCTATGGATTAGAGCAACAATGTCTTCCAGAGCCATCTGACACCATTTATCAGTCTGCTCAGAGTTAGGGGTGTGGACAGAGTGGGCTAGAAACTCCTGCAGAGACCAATGGGGAGACTTCTGAAGGGGTTGATCTGGACAAGCAGTTTTCTTGGTGAATTATGAGCCAGAGCTGCTCAGCCCCCTGCTCCCCAATGGGCAGAGACAGCCTGACAGAGGCTAAGGGACTACTAGTTATAGTTTCAATTTTGAGCTTTGAGTTTGGGAGCTGAGAGTGAAGCAGCGGAAGAGCTCAGGGAGTTCTGATTGAGTCCCCCTCCCCACAACAGGGCTCTGAATTGCTGTGGGATTCAGTGCATGGCCAGATAGTCCTAGCCTTGCAGAGACCAGTGTACAGAATGACAGAGTCAGAACTCAGCGGTGGCTACTGAGAACCAGTTGAGAGCACCACATAGCTCCAGGCCAGGGAGCCAGGAGATGACACAGTAAGGGGACCCTTTTTGTTCAAGCTGGCCAGTGTTCACAGTGCTGCAGCACTCATCTCTGGACTCACCCTCAATGTACCCGCTGCCTGGGAAAGTGTCAGGGAGGGAGCTGGGGGTTGGGAAGAGGTGTCCATGTTGCAGGTGGGAAATTTGTTGTTTTAGTATTTAGTACTAAATCCTAAACCTTTCCTTCCCCAGACCTTTTTCTGCTCCCAATAAAGTCACCCTTTTTCTATTGCTATTTTGGGTATGTCATTTCTTTTTTGGGGCTTGTATTGATGTACTTCATTGTTTCTTATGTACTGGGTTTTATGGTCCTTGCCAACGGTGGTAGTATTATTCATTTTCCCAGGAGACAGCATGCTTTTTGTCTTGAGCACAGTGAGGAGTCACCTTCGGAGGAGGCCCCAGGCATCAAGAGAACCTTGGACCCAACCCATGCAAGGAGGAGAAGAAGCCGTTCCAATGAGCAAGCACAAGGAAGGAGACTTCAGACTCTTTAACAAAAAATAAGCACCAACTATTCTCATCTGCCCCACGAGGTGGCTGTTAAGAGTCTGACTTCTTATAGGCATCTTGGTAGGTCTTGAAGAGAGGTGGTAATGGCTGTATGGATCAGTTCAAGGGGAGCACTCCAAGCATACAGGGCAGCATGTAAAAAGACACAAAGGCAGTTATGTGAGAAACTGACAAGCAGTCAGATGAAGATGGCATCATGGGTGGAGCAAAAGAATGAATGACTGTTATTCTGTTTGTAGCTAAGGTGCAGCTGTCAGACGGGAGAGCAAATACAGGGGGGTTATAAGCTTGTTTTGTTTAATTTTCCCAGCCACATAATGGAAAGGCTAAGAAAAAATTATGAAATCTCTCTAAAATCATGCCCCCAAATCTAAGCCAGACACCCACGTGTAGCTTAGCAGGAGTGTATATGGGACACAGAATTTTCAACGTTGGACAGTTATTTACTTATGCTTGTAGAGCATAACTCAAGCATCTTGTCAGAACCATTGATTACAGCGTGGAGAGTCTTTAACAGCAGCATCATAGAACCTAAGCTGCCTTCTTTTAATGCACTCTTTCTAGATATAGGAAAACATACACCTAGATGAATAAAAGTAGCAGATTTTATGTAAAATAATAATCTGACACTAACTCTGAACTGGGGTGGCAGCTGTAAACAATCTGGCTTTATAATGGAAGGTGTGTAGCTCTTTAAATACCCTTGAAATATTAAAATTAAGAATGAAATTATTATTTTCCCTTAATTGTAAATCATGGAACTCTACTGAGTCAAATTTCATAATAAAAACTTTCCAAAATGAAAATAGTCAAGAGGGATCTTACTATGAAGATTCACACCAAAGTGACAAAAAGATCTTTCACTTCAAGGAGGAATTACTGTACCCTAACTATTGGATATGGGCAGTCTCAACTAATGGAATTTCAGAGCTAGGGTGCTGTAATACCACCAATGTAAACTCTGACCTGTATGTTACATGTAGAATAGAAACAGTATGTGATCCATGAATATGGTTTAGAAAGTTGTGTGGTGTCTTGAGAGATTGCAAATATATTCAGGTGATTTGAACTTGCTGGAAGTGGTGCCATAGCAAGTTGTTTTCTTCAGATCTCAGGTGAAATTCTGGCTCTATTATAATCAATGGGAGTTTTTCTATCGACTTTAATAGAGTTCAACTCTAGTCTAGAGTGAACAAGATCTAGTAGGTATGCTTCTCTCTTAATTCAGATGCTAGGGTTATGTCAGGTTCCCTTGAGACTGCAGTCATTTTAAAGGATGTTTGTGTGCACTCTGACACTACACCTACCCCAGGTTTCATTGACTTGTTTTAAAATCTAAGCCATTTCATTTACAACTGGTGTTTTAGGCCTGTCACTTTGACATATGCCTGTTCTGAGCTCAGTGCTGTTTTGATACAGCCTCATAATGGTAACCTATGAAATTTCATGGAGGGTTGTGATAGTCTAGTCATTTGGAGGGTGTCAGTGCAATTATTACAGACATGGAAGAGAGCATCTTTAATGAGTCCCTTTGTTGCTCCCATGAGCAACAAAGCCCTGACATTAGTGTTGAGTGTTTGGTTCTTTGAATCCACTAATATGGAGTAGCCTACCTTATATGTACCAGCTATCAGGGGCGGCTCCAGGCACCAGCACTCCAAGCATGTGCCTGGGGCGGCAAGCTCATAGACTCATAGGTCAGAAGGGACCAATATGATCATCTAGTCTGACCTCTGGCACAAAGCAGGCCACAGAACCCTACCCGTCCACTTCTATAACAACCCCTAACCTATGTCCGAGTTATTGAAGTCTTCAAATTGTGGTTTCGAAGATCCTCAACTGCAGAGATTCCAACCAGCAAGCGACGCTCCATGCCGTACGCTGCAGGCGGAAGGCGAAAACCCCAGGGCCTCTTGCCAACTGCCTGCTGGAGAAAATTCCTTCCCGACCCAATATGACGATCAGCTAAAAACCTGACATGTGGGCAACGATCACCACACGATAAGGAAAGAACTCTCTGCAGTAACTGCAGATCCCATGCGCATCCAAATCTCATCACAGACCACTGAGCAGCCGTATCTGCTGAAATCCAAGATCAATTGCCCAAATTAAACTATCTCTATTATAATCATCCCTTCCATAACTTACAAGCTTAGTCTTAAAGGCAGATATGTCTTTTTGCCCCACTACTCCCTTGGAAGGCAGTTCCAGAACTTCACGTCCACTATGGTAGAACCTTCGTCTAATTTCAGTCTAAACTTCCTAATGAGCAGTTTAACGCTCATCTTGTCCTTGTTCATTAGTAACGTAAGCTTAAATAATTCCTCCCCCTCACCCAATCTAGTCCCTGATATATTTATACTAGAGCAACGCATATCGCCTCTCGCAACCTTTCTTTTGGCGTCAGGCTACTAACAATGCCATAGCTCTTGAGTCTCCTTTCAGTAAGGCAGGTTTCCATTCCTCGGATCAACCTATAGTGCCGTCTCTGAAACCTGTTCAGTTGAATTCATCCTTCTTAAGCATGGGAGCAGAACTGCACACAATCATCCAGGTGACGGCTCTACCAGTGCACGGTTATTATCACCGGTACTACACCTCCTTATCTTTGCTGGAAATACCTTGCCTGATCATCCTAGAAGCTGCATTTGCTTTTTAATGGCCATCACGCATTGGCTCATATCATCCTGCGATCAAACCATACTCCAAGGTCCTCTCCTCTCTCTGTTCCAAACTGATGTGTCCCCAACATTATATCTAAAATGTCTATTATTAATCCCTAAGTGCAATGACTTGCACTTTTCAATCACTATTAAATGTCCATCCTATTACTATATCCCATTTACAAGGTCATCCAGTCCTCGTGTATGGAATTTCTGGTCCTTTTCTGTGTTGAATACCGCCCCAGCTTTGTGTCATCCACAAACTTAATTAGCACAGTTCCTGCTCTTTGTGCCAAGGTCAGTAAATAAAAAAGGTTAATAAGATCGGTCCAAAAACCGATCCTTGATTGAACTCCACTATAACCTCGCTTCCAGCCTGACCGTTCACTACTTCAGTACGAACCCGTTGGATCTCCTCCTTTAACCAGCTGTCCTTATCCACCTTAAACAATTTTCATATTCATCCCATCTTTCCGAAATAACTACAATTGCCCCATGTGAACCGTGCAAAGGCCTACTGAAGATGAGGTAAATGTAGATCTATTGCATTGCCTTTGTCTACGATAATCTGTCACCCCTATTTTCTCAAAGAAGGGAGCATGGATTTGAAACGTCTAACCTTTAGTAAACCGTTTGTATGTCCCAGTTAACATTGACCTCAAGTCCTTTAATCACTTTCTCCTATCAAAATTTTCACAAGACCTACATACTACACAGATGTCAAACGTAACAGCCTATCGTTAGCTCGTAGATCCTTTTTTTCCCTTCCTTGAAGAAGGAACTATGTTTAGCAAGTTCTCCATCATAACCGATCAACCCTGAATTTACAGATTCATTAAAAAGTCTTGCTAAGGGCCTTTGCAATTTCATGCCAGTTCTTTAACATTCGTGCATGGAGATTGGTCCGGGCCTCTCCGATTGTCCCATCAGCCTGTTCAAGTTTGCTTCCACTCAGATCGTTGGTAATATCCACCTCCATATCTCATTCCCATTTGTCATGCTCCATCATCCCCTAAGCTCCATATAACCTTATTAAAGACTGGAGGCAAAGTACTTATTTAGATATTGGGCCAGCTAGTTACCTGACCCTCCATTCCATCCTCAGTGTATAGTGGTCCCACTTCTTCTTTCTTTGTTTTCTTCTTATTTATGTGGCTATAGAACCTTTTACTGTTGGTTTTAATTCCCTTTGCAAGGTCCAACTCTACACGGCTTTTAGCCTTCCTCACTTTATCCCTACATGCTCTGACCTCACTAAGGGGGCGCTCTGCCTGTCACCGCTAGGGCGGCAGGCAAGGTGCCTTCGTCGGCTTGCCTGCAGGAGCTCTGCCGAAGCCACGGGACCAGCGGACCCTCCGTGCTTGGGGTGGCAAAATGTCTAGAACCGCCCCTGCCAGCTATGGAGGTATATGCATGTTGTTCTGGAGCATCTGAGGATGACTATTTGGTGATCCTAGTGTTCTAGTAGCAGGAAGAGTTTATCAATGAACATGCTATTTTCTTTTAATTCTAGTAGTAAGTAATACTTTTTATCCTTGATTCAAATATAGAGCAGATTTTTAATCTAATTTTGAGATGGGAAACCTATGAGACCACCAATAGCTTTCCCTTGAAGTGCAAGATAGATGATATATCAGTTAAAAAATACTACTACATTTAGACAGACTTAAGTGACGTGCAAAGGATATTGGGTGATACCCTGGGCTCGCTGAAGTTAATGGCAGTTTTGCCACTGACTTCTGTGGTGCCAAGATTTCCCCTTTTGTTTTCAAACTGGGCTTATGTCCTTTAATACTTTGTGGTGAATAAAATGCCTGGAAATTCTTCCTTTTTAAAGTTTAACTCTGGCTAGTGTTGGCTTTTATTTAACCTTCAAAATATAAATTCTGATCTTTCTTGGTCAATATTAATTCTCACACTTAAATGAAGGTGATTAATCACCAGTTTCCTTTTCCAGCATGCTTGTGATTGAAATGATGTGATTCAAAACATTTAAAAAACAATCCAATTAAAAATCCCTGTCCCCCTCAGTAAGTCCGTTTTCACTCTAGGTTCTTGTGATGCTATCATTTTCACTAATTCTCCAGTCAGAGTCTTCCAAACCACATCTTAATAGAATGCCAAATGGAGAAAAAGCTGAAATAAAATAATAATCTTTAATCTTCTCATTATGTAATAAAGAGAGAGCTACAAGTCCAGTTTATTTTTCCTTTCCAGCTTTAAATTAATAAAGCTCTTATGATCTTAATGAAATCATTGTTTGGAGATTGCCATATCTCTAGGTTCTGAAGAGTACCTCATTCTCTGTTCGGACAGTTCACATAATAGGAATTGCATTTGCTGATATTATTTTGAAAACTGACTCATTATTCAAGTGCATCCCTGTAAAGCTGCTGGCATTCCATCTAGTGCCTCCTGAGAGGCAGCGTGATGCTGCAGGTGTGCCCTACCTTAATTTGCCTTGCTGGGGGTGGCAATTAGTTTGCTTTAACAGCCCAAGGAAAAAGAGACATCCGCCAACCAACCAACCAACCAACCAACATATCCTCCTGTAATAATACTTCAGAAAGGACTAATTACAAAAACAGGTCATAAGGTCCTCACATCAGAATCCTGGCTCAACTCTCAAACTTAAAATCCATAAAACAAAGCCTTTGGGTAGACTGGTTTCTTAGAGCTTGAAAGAGAACAGCTACACTACACCCTGCATGGCTTCCATTCCCCTCTCTCACTCAGTGTCCTATTCACATAGTCTGTTTCTAAGTTGATTACACCCCAGGCTGCCTCAGCTGTTGGCTCCAGCCTGTTCCTTAAAGGGGCATTACACTCCTTCATAACCCCATTCACGTACCTTTCTCTGCATTTTTCTGTTTGTACAAAACTGTGTGTAGGTGCTGCTGATATTCATACAAATAGCCATACAGGCACATGAACAAATCTAGTTTGCTACAGATCAATTCACTGTTCATTATTCAGTGATCTTTTAGTTTCAATCTTCCAATCAGGTCAAAGGAATTAAGCCATACGACTTACAGTAGCTGACCACTCACACACAAATACATCATAGTGGTCAATTTCCAGATAACTTCTTTGACTTGACAATTTCTTGGACAAATGATCCTTTGAACAAGCATGCTCAAAAACTTGTTCCCCTCCCCTTCCCCGATCAGAAGTTGGTCCAATAAAAGCTATTGCATCACCTATCTTATTTCTTGTGAGAGACAAGGATTGTTATAACTAAGTGCCTGAATAAGGAAATGTACGTAATTGGCCATTGGCCAGGATTCTTGGACAACCATTCACCAGGAAGTATTACAAGTAATTAAACACGAAACACATAATGTGGGCTTGTACATCACTGATTTTAACCTGCTCCTATTCCCCCACCCTAAAAGAAAACTACCACCACCACAGAGCTCATGCTATACCACAATGAATGCAGGAACAGCACTTTTGGAGGCAAAAATCTGTGTTTGGTAAGGATTCCTGGAATAAATCAGCTCCATGATGCTGATTTCTTTGTGCTTACTTGTTAATAGGGTTTTTATATAGCAGTGTGCATTCATGCTGGGGCCAGGAGATTACAGCTGAACAGAATGAACTGCACCAAAATCTACACCTATGGAATAGCTAATTCCTTGTGAGACTCACTCAGCAGGACATCATCTTTAAAATAGCCAAATCTGATGGGAAAATTAGAATTTCAAGGCTCTTTAAAAACTGTTTAACCAGATTATTCTCCAAATGACTGAGGATCATCTTTGGGATGAGAATTTAGAGACAGGAGTAGAGTATAATGCTTCGTAAGAGTACAAACTCAGATTGGTGGCCAGATAATGGTTCAAACTGCAGGAGCAAGTTTAAAGCTAAAATCTTTTTTTAGTGCTAGGAGCGCTGTGATGTGTTCAGGGATGCTGACTGAATCATGTTCAGTCTAATGATTCAGAGAGGCCCTGAAAGAGACCCTGTTTTGAATTTTTTTAAATACATAAATAAAAGCTCATTTTTAATATGCAGTTAGTTTTGTTACATGTAAGTTATAGGGTAGTATCCCTATGGTTTAATGCAGAGTTGTACTATGAGAAGATTTTTTACTGTGGTAGGCAGTGAGGCATGCAGGGTCTATTTCTCTGCGGTGGTTTCTTTTTAATGCTATTTTTATTACCTTTTTTTTAGTAATAATGATATGGTCAAATCTAGTGGGAACCATTCCCTCTGGACAGCAGCATGAATGAGTGAACAGCCAAAAAGGAAAGGTCAGTAAGCTCTGGCACCCTGCATATTGGTGATCAGAGATCCTAGTTTTCTGTGATTAAAAAAAAACAAAAAACAAAAAAAAACCACAAAAACAAATTTCTTTGATAAAATACTATAAGAAAGTGTTTTTCCTCAATTAAAATGAAATACTTTAGTTTCCCTGGCCACAATATATATAGTTATCAGTTGAACAAGTTTTATTGATATATTTACAATTTTTAAGCAAGTTCAAAGCCTACCAGGGCCATCAGTCATTATAATAAAGTAAAACTTATAGAATTGCAATGTGTATTTCTTACATATACCAAATACTTCTCTGTCTGTATTCTATATTATCAGAAAATTGTTCTTTTTTTTAAATGTACAAAAAAGAAAGCTCATGCTGTCAGCCCTGCACAACAGGGCTTGGGCTCTCAGCCTCGTGTGGCATCCCAGTGTAAGCTGAAATCTTATTAAAATATGTGGAATCTATCTGGCCCACACAAGGTTGTGCTTAGGTTTATGTGGCCCTCCTGCATAATAAGATTGGGCACCACTGGAATAAGTGACACCAGTACTTTCAGTAATATTTAATAGTTAATACATGTTTTTAATTTTTTACAAAATGTAAAAACTAAAATTCTCTGTAAAAATTCAATTTCCAAATTTTTCCATAGCAGACGGATTCCTAGGATCCTTGTCAATGATACCATATTTGAAATTCTGTGCATTTGCATTCTGGTCATGGTTCCTAACTTTGGATTACTTTTCTTTTAGCTGCAATGTGTCAAATTATAGCTGAAAAACACTGGTCTCCTGTTATTGGGTTATTTGTGTGTGCATCCATCCACACAATATAGTTTGACCAAATTAATTGAATGTACAATTTAAAAATAATTGACAAGGTGCTTTACAAAAAATATGAAACGCTGGTTTACTAAGGGTTGATCTACACTATGGGGGAAAATTGATCTTAGATATGCAACTTCAGCTATGTGAATAATGTAGCTGAACTCAAAGTATCTAAGATCAAATTACTCACCGTCCTCACGGCGCGGGATTGATGTCCGTGGCTCCCCGTCGATTCCGCAACTCCGTTCGGGTTGGTGGAGTTCTGGAATCGATATAAGCATGTTCGGGGATTGATATATTGCGTCTAGATGAGACGGGATATATCGATTCCCGAGCAATCGATTGCTACCCGCCGATACGGCGGGTAGGGAAGATGTAGCCTAAGCTAAGGTAAATTACCAAATTCCAAATAACTTCACCAGTATATGTGGCATGACCCCAGTCATAGTTTTATTTTAAAATTATCCCACACCAAAGCACTGGAGGTATGGCACATCAATTTAAAGCTGAGCTAAGGTGGACATTACAGAAGAAGCATTAAAAGCATAATCTCAATTGGAAACCCTTTCAATTTCTAGAAGCGAAGCTGAATTGAAATTCATTAGCTCTGGTCTCCCTCCCCATAGTTTGTTGCTGGACCATATCTAAAAACAGATGGCACCTAGTTTCTTCTTCAGGTTTAAATGTGGCCAAAGTTGCATAACAAAAGCTCAGATTAGTTGATCCCATAACACTTCTGCCATTTGAGGCAGCCATTTAGTGGTAACATTGGGCAAGATTTTGGTGCAACTGATTGCTAACCAGATCAGTAGCCCAGATTCAGTTGCAGGACTCCCCTGAAAAAAGCCTTATCAGCCCATATCTAATTTTTTACCTTCGACATGAGCATATTTTGATTCTTAAGTTCCCTTAACCAGGGCCGTCTCCAGGGGTTTTGCTGACCCAAGCAGCCAAAAAAAAAAAAAAAAAGCCACGATCGTGATCCCGACCTGCAGCAATTCAGTGGGAGGTCCTTCGCTCCAAGTGAGAGTGAGGGACCCTCTGCCGAATTGCCGCCAAATACCTGGACATGCCTCCCCTCTCTGGAGTGGCTGCCCCAAGCACCTGCTTGCTAAGCTGGTGCCTGGAGCCGGCCCTGCCCTTAACATCCATTCCATTTGTGGCCACCGCAAAAACCCTATAGAGCCCTGGAGCCAATTCAGCTCCTATTTTTAGGTATAGATAAGTCCAAGTCATTATGACTAATATGGACAAGACTGTATAATTTTGGATAATTGAGGAATTTTTTTTGTTATACTTAATATACATAGGAAATAAAAAATATTGATCTGTTTTGGATAACAAGTTTCACACACCTGTGGTTTGGATAATGGAGGTGTAACTAGTGAAAAGAAATGAAGCTCAGATATCCCACAATGCTCTGTGTCTCCCTCTTGCATAACTCTGAGCTAATGAAGGATAGGGAGATGGCATAGAGTCATGTAACAATTTTTTGTTTCCATTTGTGGGAACTGTGTGCGAAAAGCTGCCACTCAGGGCTGGCTCCAGGCACCAGCGTAGGAAGCAGGTGCTTGGGGCGGCCAATACAAAGGGGCGACTCTGGTATCGTGGCAGCACATCTGGGTCTTCAGCAGGAATTCGGCGGCAGGTCCCTCATTCCTTCTGTTCCTCTTTGAGCTGCTGCCCAGTTGCCGCTGAAGAGGAAGAGAGGGAGGACACACTGCCGAACTGTCGCAGAAGAAGCGGTGCGATTGAGCTGCCGCTGAAGTGCCACTGCTTTTTGGTTTTTTCTGGCCACTTGGAGTGGCAGAAAAGCTGGAGCTGGCCCTGCTACCACTTTTTTCAAACTGTAAGAACTAAGCCAAAAAAAGTCAATCCCCCCCTCCTTTTTTTTTTTTTTTGCGCTTCTGAATAAACACAACTCTATTCTGTTCAGACTAAAATTGGGCCAGGTCCCTTTAGACACTATTCCATATGTACAACAATTCTCAATAGGCCAACAGCCTCTGTGTATTTGTAGAGATGTTGCTATTTGGGGAAAACCAACTGAGCCTCACAAGTGAATTCTGAGTGCTTTTAAAATTTAAAGGGAGCCTTGTTTCTAGTGTAATTTGTGGGGACTAAAATCACCTGTGGAGGGATTTAAATCCATTTTTATTTCATTACCTTGGCTCAAAGCTAATGTTGGCTGCTTGCTGGGTAGGGCTGGGTGAATAATTCGTAATAAATATGCATTCATTGAATTGTCACTTTTTCTATTCATGAATTTTCTGAACAGAGTGAGATTTTCCTCAGCCAATACTTCTTGCTTTGAAGGGCATTCAAAAATAATTCATTACAGATTTTCAAAATACCCATTAAGTCACATGGCATTATTTCTATTCCCTGATTGCTAATATAGATTCAACCGACAAAGCAAGAATTGTACATTGAAGTGTGAATTTTACAATTACAGCTTCATTTTTGCTTCATATCTGAGCTTAAAATTTGTTTTGTGAGTGTTCCTGCTAGTGAAACTGTATTTTCTAGAATATTCACAGAAGAGGAACATGGGGAAATGGAACAGACAAATAAGTTAATTTAAAAAAAAAGTAAAATATTAATGGGATTGGGAAGGGATATTTTTAGTAAATGGTGTACAAATGGCATGGAGAGTGGCTACAACAGAACAAACCTGAGATCCAAGTTTTAAATCACGGGTCCCTAATATTACAACTTGTTTAAGGTATGGTTGTGACTGCACTTTAAAAACCATGTTCTTAGATTAGCACCAGAAGGCTCTACAAGCTACAAAGATAAAAGACCCAATTCTGTATCCCAAGATGGCTGCTTCATGTAGATTCAGAGGTGCTACCTAGGGGGATTCCCCTAGGTCCATGCCATGCCTTCCTGATTCCCCAGCTTAGGGCCATGCTGGGCTCAGGAGCAGGTATGGCTGGAGCTGTGATCTGCTGATCCCCAACCAATGTAATGGCCCCAAGTTATAGAAGTCTCGAGGCTTGCTCAAAGCGATGCCCTAGATTCTGGGAATCAGGCATAGGCTACTATGACATTTGGGAGAGGAGGCATGAAGATAACACAGGGAACTCTTTTGCCAATATCTTTCCTTCTCCCAACCTCACCCCACCCTCCAGTTCTTGTACCGAGCATAGCTTGGCTGGACCCAAGAATTGGGGCCATAGAAACTGAAAGCAATACATATGAAAGCCAAGAAAACAAAAGGTGTCTTCTGCTGCATAAAGTCAGTGCAAAGCTCACAATCCAGAGGAAATTAAAAAATAAAATTCACACAGAAATAACCCATGTACTGCACACCAAATGCCCAGGGCAGACAAAAAGTCACACAGTTCCAGATTTGGCTATTCAGAGTAGCTCCTCCAGCCACTCAGTGTTCAGAATGTAGAACAGATCCACAGGGAATAGACACGTTAGTATTTAGACAGTGTGCAGCAGGGAGGAACAATTTTGTAAATAACTTTGACTGTTTTTAATTTAGCCAAAGATGTACTTATGATGAGAATTCTTTGTGGATAGCTTAGTTTCTGTGAATCAGCACAGACCCAACAACAGAGGTTGTGGTTTTCACCAGTCTTGTTCATCTGGTCTAAAGATGGATTTTTTTTTTTTTTTTAATGGAAAAATGTGAGTGATTTTTAGGAAAGCCTTACACATTTTTTTTCTAAAAGAAAATTTATAATTTAAAGCCCCATATACCTATTACCCTGGCCAGAAATAAGAATCAGGGTAACTCAGCACAACAATTGGGTGGTGAGGAGAGAAGTAAACAAAGATGGCTTCTTTGTACTTCTTAGACCCCGGGGGAGGGTCCTCTGTTCTACATTACACTTCATTGCAACAACTGTTCAAGGACTGTTGTAGGAGCCTTGAACAGCTGCAGTGTACTCCAGCTTCTCCCTTCCTCCTCAGACATGCCTCCATCCCCACCCCCCTACAAGTGGGGCTGCAGGGGACGGAGTCAGCACAGAATCATATTGCAAAGTCTAAGCCACTTCTATGCTGGAGGTATTGTCTTTTCAGCCTCTATATACCGGCAGAGTTGAGAAACATTTGAGGAAACTGATTCATAATGAGGTAACATTTTTTGCCAAAGACCATACAGCAAATCCACCACAGAGCCAAAAACAGGACCCTTCTTCGAATTTACTCCACTGACCTATGTTGCCTCTACCTATAGTAGAGACTGAATTTGACCATTACTTCAGTAGGAGAAAGTGGCAGACGTGTCTTTGCAAATATTGGTGCTACAAATCAAGGGAAGAAGTTTATTGAGGTGCACATTGTCTTTTCCTTTCTGAGGTCAATTGATTGAGGAGTTCACTCTCACTCACCTCCTACCATCAATAGACATGACAATACTGTTTTTACCAGGGATCTGGCCAAAGAATGTTTCTTCTCTACAATTTATTTCCCTGCTGTACTCTGAATGAAGAAAGATGTGACATTTCTAGCACTGGCAGCAATATCAATTTTGCCTGCTTTCCCTGTTTGCAGGGAGATTTAAGAATATATTGGTGATGTTTGATGGGAAACATCTATCAGAAAGCAGGTGAAAGTGAATTGGAGCAATGCCCTGAATGTTGTCTCATTTCAACTTACACTCCAAATGCCCCCACATTCTGAACACTGAGAATTTGGCCCAGGCACACCCCTAATAAATAGGCGTGTGTTAAAATGCACCAATTCTGATTATAGATTATACTTAGTTCATGAACGGTGAGCAGAATTTGAAAAAAAAATCTGAGGTGGCCGCTTTCTTGGGTCCAATCTCTGCAGAATATTGTGTGATGGAGAAAAGACTTATCCCTCAGGCTGGCTCAAAACCGTTTTTAAAGTTTTGACTTGGAACTTATTGGCGGCTCAGCAATGTGAGTTGATGACTATTCATTGACAGTATCGTCACTTTGAGCTCCAATACTGGAGGCTCCTGTTCCTTGTCTTTCCTGTGATCAATGTGTGGAGGTGTAACAATAAAACTAAAGTGGAGTGGACCTGGGGGAATCACATCATACAAGTTTAGTTGTTAAATTCAGGTCACTGATGCAGTCTCCCTGGCTCAGCTCAGTTGCTTTTCCAGGACATAAGGATGGCAAATGTTGCAGTTACGCTAGTGAAATGTTTAGCTAGGATGTAGTGTGCTGCAGTCCTTTTCCCCTCAGCCCTCTTCTCTGTTCCCTCTATCAAAATGTGAATTTATCAGTGGGAGGCAGATTGAAATATTTAAACTTGTAAATCCAAACAGCTTTCAGGGCACACTTCCCTTCTTGCTCACACTGCAGCTGAGACTTCACTATGAAAGCAATCAGCATTCTGATTGTGAAATAAATGTTTTGGTAGGATGTTAAAAGATCCTTTGCCTTATTTAATTTGTCTTTCATCACTATTTTCAGTAGCTCTCTTAGGCCCCTCTCTGGATCAGCATTATTTGGAAACTAAAAACACATCAGAGGTCAGCACAGCATAGCCTGCTGGGTAAAGAATGAAGTCCACAAAGGTGACCATTGTAAACCGTGACGACATGCCGGCGTCAGTTACTGAACTAGCAGGGTCACAATTTCCCCTAGTGTCTGTTCATGAAATACTAAACTCATTGGTACTGCAAGGCATGAAGCAAGGGAACAAGCAAGCTTTTAAGCCACCCAAACTCTCATTACAGAACAAGGATTAATCTCATACATTTAGGTGAAATCCCTCTGGTAAGACAGCCTGATCTGTGGTGGTCTTTGGCTGAAGCCAATTTAGATGTGGTTATTTTACTGTGGGAACAGTAGCTTCTAAGACTTAAATGAGCAAATGAAAGAGATGAAAGTGTAATATTTCAGAACAAACGTTTGAGCAACATTTTAGTTATGTGCATTTTTTCTATTGCTTCCATTTTCTGTTGCCTTTTCACAAGGGAGACAGTGGAAGTAATGTGCAAGGAATCCTGGTGTTCAGCGATTTATTTTCAAGACAACAGCACATGAAGAGCTGATTGCTGAACTAATGGCTTCACCATTTATATTTGGTTAGAATTCCTGGGTTTCATACTCTTGCTGAAGATTTCTGCCTCTCACCAAATGCTTGGTGTTTACACACATCAGTTAACAGATCACTACACTGAATTTTTATTTTTCCCTAAATGCATATAAAGCATTCCATACTGGGCAATAAAAGCTGCCTTATTCAAATTCAGCATAGTGTTTATTTATTTCACTTACTAAAACAAAAAAAAAAAAAAAAAGTATTTCCCGTTGCTTTCCTCCTGTGAAGATATAAGGCCCATAGCACAGTCTGGCAATGATCATCTCAAGCCCACCATATAGATCCCTTGGGGATGTGGTTAAAATGGATTGTGCTGGCTCAGGAAGAGAGCAGCTTAATTTTTTCCTGTCCACTTCCCCCACCATTAAGGGATTTGGGACAGACTTTCTAAACAGGGTGTGTGGCAGTGTTGTTCAAACTTTTTCAGTCACCCACATCCACCAGTAATGGAATCTGTTCGTGCCCCTTCCCCCCATTACTGCATAGCCAAGGCTTACTCAGCAGTGGAGCTTGGGCTGATGGTGGAGCCGGGAGCAGAAATGGGTACAGGGACCACTGGTGTAGGGTATGAACAGGAGCAGTACTGAGATGGGATCCTTAGAAGCCAAAAGCCAGCGGAGGAGGCTCGAGTTGAACTTTTTAATATTAATTTCATCAGTTTACTTTATATTGTATGCGGATTTTACCTGAGAGCAGGTTGTGAACGGTCCTGCAAATACATATGAACCCAAGTAACTTAACTCAGGAATAGTGCCACAGAGACCAATAGCACTGATCATGTGAGTAAAATCACATCTGAGTAGGATCAGGCCCAGAAGATGTAACAAGTCACCACTCTTAGGTCAAAATTCCCAATGGAAGAGCAGGTGGGAACTCCAAAGTTCTAAA
Organism: Chelonoidis abingdonii; assembly: GCF_003597395.2. NCBI lineage: Eukaryota > Metazoa > Chordata > Testudines > Testudinidae > Chelonoidis > Chelonoidis abingdonii. The sequence goes on from NC_133771.1 coordinate 65,883,390, forward strand.
CCATTGGCTCTGGAATCCATGTCTACAGAGGAACCTTACAGCATCCAGTCCTAGCTTTGCCTCTGATAATCTATAATGGCATCATAGGAGTTATCAAAGAAACTACAGGGGGAAGCTGTACAACAAATGACAATTCATATATCAAACTGAATAACAAAAAGAACATGGTACTGATTGTATTTACTGTCATGGCCTATTCATTAAAAACCTATTTGTAAAATTTTAAATGAAACTGCCACATAATTTCCAATGTGTGGTGCCAGAAATAGTATTCTTATGAGAAGTCTGCCTCCAAATACACAAGGACTTGTCTAGATGTTTCTAGATGGTATGGCTGATCCCACCCCCACCCATTGCTGTGCACTTTGTGTAATCACCTTACATTTGTTCAAAGTGAGTAAAATGCTACTAGACCAAAAGGGTAGAGGTTTACAACACCTTTTCAGAGGTATAAATAACTGGGCAGCAGATAATCCATTATGGTGTGGTTATTGTTACGCTTGGTATAGCACTAGAGGGTGATAACAAATGGTAGCAAGTGAATTCAGTTACTATATTAGAGTAGTATATCTTCCATACCCCATCTCCTTCCAACACACACACACACACACACACACACCTTTTGCCATATTAAAAAGCTAGAAACTGAGACGAGGATTTTCAAACGTGGGTGTCTAGAGAGAAGCACCTAACCGAAGAGGCTTGCTTTTCTGAGGGGCTACCAACCTGCAGTTCCTATTGAAATAGTTTGCCCAGCACCTGCAATGAGCTTAAAAATTTTGGCCTAAGATCAAAAAAAAGTCTAACCGTTGTCCTTTAGAAATGCATATGTTATTGCTGCTTATGCTATCCCAGAATTCTACTCTTGCATCAAACTGGAACAGGTACAGAGAAGGGCTACTAGGATGTTCTGAGGAATGGAAAACCTGTCTTATGAAAGGAGACTCAAAGAGCTTGGCTTGTTTAGCCTAACCAAAAGAAGGCTGAGGGGAGATATGATTGCTCTCTATAAATATATCAGAGGGATAAATATCAGGGAGGGAGAGGAATTATTTAAGCTTAGTAACAATGTGGACACCAGAACAAATGGATATAAACTGGACACTAGGAAGTTTAGACTCAAAATTAGATGAAGGTTTCTAACCATTAGAGGAGTGAAGTTCTGAAACAGCCTTCAAGGGAAGTAGTGGGGGCAAAAGACATATCTGGCTTCAAACTGAGCTTGATAAGTTTATGGAGGGGATGGTATGATGGTATAATCTAATTTTGGAAATTAATCAATCTTTGATTATTAGCAGGTAAATATGCCCAATGGTCTGTGATGGGATGTTAGATGGGGTAGGATCTGAGTTACCAAAGAGAATTCCTTCCTGGGTGCTGGCTGGTGAGTCTTATTCACATGCTCAGGATTTAACTGATCACTATATTTGGGGTCAGGAAGGAATTTTCCTCCAGGGCAGATTGGCAGAAGCCTTGTAGGTTTTTCACCTCTCTCTGCAGCGTGGGGCCCGGGTCACTTGCTGGAGGATTCTCTGCACCTTGAGGTCTTTAAACCACAATTTGAGGACTTCAATAACTCAGACATAGGTTAGGGGTTTATTACAGAAGTGGGTGGGAGAGATTCTGTGGCCTGAGTTGTGCCGGAGGTCAGACTAGTGATCATAATGTTTCCTTCTGACCTTAATGTCTATGAGTTTATCTCACAGACATTATGATTTTTGGAAGTAGCAAGAACAAGCAAAATAAAAAATGAAATTTATCTGCAGAATTTATTTAATAGACTCTTGTCTATTAAAACAAACAATGGAGGTGAGTGGTGGCGGTTGTGCACTCCCTCCTCAGGGGGACTGAGTCATCTATCTTCTGCCCTGATCAAGAAAACAGAGAGGTCTGCTGCTTGCCAGGACCTAGGATTCAAGTTGTGACGAAGAGACTGCCGAGACTCATCAAGCCTCGGATCGCTACCCCTTCCTGCTTCTCCACGTGGGCACCAGTGATACTGCCAAGAATGACCTTGAGCGGATCACTGCAGACTACGTGGCTCTGGGAAGAAGGATAAAGGAGTTTGGGGTGCAAGCAGTGTTCTTGTCCATCCTCCCTGTGCAGGGAAAGGCCTGGGTAGAGACCATTGAATTGTGGAAGTCAATGAATGGCTACGCAGGTGGTGTCGGAGAAAAGGCTTTGGATTCTTCGACCATGGGATGGTGTTCCATGAAGGAAGAGTTCTAGGCAGAGACGGGCTCCACCCAATGAAGAGCATCTTTGCAAGCAGGCTGGCTAACCTAGTGAGGAGGGCTTTAAACTAGGTTCACTGGGGGAAGGAGTTCAAAGCTCTGAGGTAAGTGGGGAAATGGGATACTGGGAAGAAGCACGAGCAGGAGAGTGCAAGAGGGGAGGACTCCTGTGTCAGACTGAGAAAGCGGGACAATCAGCGAGTTATCTTAAGTGCCTATGCACAAATGCAAGAAGCCTGGGAAACAAGCATGGAGAACTGGAAGTCCTGGCACAGTCAAGCAACTATGATGTGATTGGAATAACAGAGACTTGGTGGGATAACTCACATGACTGGAGTACTGTCATGGATGGAATAAACTGTTCAGGAAGGACAAGCAGGGCAGAAAAGGTGGGTGAGTTGCATTATATGTAAGAGAGCAATATGACTGCTCAGAGCTCCGGTATAAAACTGCAGAAAAACCTGGGAGTCTCTGGATTAAGTTTAGAAGTGTGAGCAACAAGGGTGATGTTGTGGTGGGAGTCTGCTATAGACCACCAGACCAGGGGTATAAGGTGGATGAGGTTTTCTTCCGGCAACTAGCAGAAGTTACTAGATCGCAGGCCTTGGTTCTCATGGGAAACTTTAATCACCCTGATACTCTCTGGAGCGACTACAGCAGTGCACAGACAATTCCGGAAGTTTTGGAAAGTGTAGGAACAAATTCCTAGTGCAGTCTGAGGAACCCGCTAGGCAACTCTTCATAGACCTGCTCTCAAAACCAGGAGATATATAGCAACACAATTGGCAGCAACCGGGAGGCTCACTGATCCATGAGATGGTTAGAGTTCGTCCTGACCAAGGAGAAAGAGAGTAGCGGACTACGGGACCCTGGACTTCAGAAAAGAAACTTACCTCCCTTGGGAACGATATGGCATCCCCTGGAAGAAACAACATGAGAGTGAAAGGTCTAGAGAGCTGGCAGGCGTATTTAAAGATCCGTATTGAGGTTGCAGAAAAAAGACATCCTGAGTTGAAAAGAAGTAATATGGAACGCGACCAGCTTGGCTTAACCAAGGGGAAAAATTTCTTGGGGGGCTGATTCTTAATAGCCAAAAAGAAGCTAAGGTAAGGAAGACTTGAACAATATACCAGGAGGAGTATAAAATTGCCTCAGCAGCAAGAGTGAAATCAGGACAGACCAAATCATTTGAGCTGCAGCTGCGAGATTGAAGAGTAACAAGGTGGTCAGGTATTAGCAGAGAAGAAAGCAAGAAAGTGTGCTGGCCCTAACTGAATGAGGAGGCACCTTGCAAAGTGGAAAAAGCAATTGACAATGCATTTGCCTCATGTGCTTCACAACAAGGTACAGCTCCCGACTGCTGCATCTTGGCAGCAATGTGGAGAGTGAACTCTCGTAGCTAAAGAAGTGGTTTCAAGCTATTTAAAAAACGGACGCACAAGCAGTCCAGGGAGCGGCACGCATACGGGGTCTAAGGAGCTGGCGATGTGATGAGAGCCTATGCGCATTATCATGGAAAACTCAGGATCATGGTGAGTCCGAATAAGGAAAAAGGCTAATGTAGTGACCTATCCTTAAAAGGAAGACAGGGGATGCCGGGACTTACAAGCCAGTCAGCCTCACCTAGTCCCTGGAAAATCTGGAGCAGGTCCCATAGAAATGCAATTCTTAGAGCACTATAGAGAGAAGGAAATAAGATAGAACAGCTCAGCATGGATCAACAAGGCAAGTCTGCCGTTATCTACCTCATCTGCTTTCTATGAGAGGAAACTGATCTCCGTAATATGGCCGGCGTGCATGAGCACAGATGCCATGTGTTATTCCTATGACCTTCGCAAACCTTATTGACGGTATCCCAAAGTTTCTTGCCAGCAGTATAAAACACAGCTATGGCTGGAATGAATTGCTATAAGGTGAGAGGAAAGCGTCTAGATCACCCCGGAGTCAACGATGGTAGATCAATGGCTCCAAGGAGATGCCCAAGTTTGTCTGGGGCGTTTGTTCAATATCTTCATTAATGTGCTAGGTGGCGTTGACGCACCCTCAGCATGTTGCAGATACAAAACTGGCAGAGTGGTAGCTACACTGGATGGTAGGGATTAGGGATACAGAGGGACCTATACAAGATATAGAGATTGGCCAAAAGAAACCCGATGAGGTCAAGCAAGCACACGTGACAGTCCTGCATCTTAGACAGAAGAATCCCATTCACTGTCTATAGACTAGGGACCAAATGTCTAGAAGCAGTTCATGCAGAAAAGGGACGAGGATTCCCAGTGGACCGAACCAGCTGGGATATGCATACAGTTGCCTCTGTTGCCAAGCAAGCTAACGGCATTTGGGGCTTGTATACAGTATGGCGGCGATTCTCGCAGATCGAAGGACTCTGATACATGTTCCCTCGTACTTTGAACGTTGGTGAGGCTGTTCGTGGATACTGTGTCCGTTTGGGCCAAACTACAAGAGATTGGAAAAATTGCGAAAGAGTCACAGCATGAGGGCAACAAAAAATGATTAGGGAGTTGGCCATGACTTATGAGGATACTAAGGGACCTGGATTATTAGTCGCAGAGGAAGAATGAGGCGGATTGATAGCGCGCTTATCAACTACTGAAACGTCGCACAGAGGTGATCTCGAGAGTTCACTGGTAGCAAATGATCAGAACTACGAGTATGATCTCAAGTTGCAGTGAGGGTAGGTTTAGGTGGATATTGGAAAATTTCAACTAGGAGGGTGTAAATCACTGGCAATGGGTTACCTAGGAGGTGGTGGAATCTCCTCCTTAGAGATTTTAAGGTCCACGGCTTGTACAAAGCCCTGCTGCGGATGATTTGTGGGTATGATTCCTGCTTTTGAGCGGGTTTGGACTTGATAGATCCTGAGTCACTTCACTCTATATTCTATAAGCTTTCCACGATGTCACCTAAGGATGAAGATATAACCATCTCCCATGACAGAACGATAGTGACGGTTTCGGGATTGTTTTATGTTGAACTGTTGCAGCACTCCATGCCCCAACAATTATGGACTTGGAGAAGGAATGAGATGGCAGCTTGCTGGCTTGAAAGGGTATTGACTTTATCTGGGTAATTGTGTGTTCACCATAAACTAACACAAACTGACGAAAACATATTCCATCAATTAACAGGTGAATATGACAGTAGGCAAAGAAAGAAAATACTACTTCGACTTATTTAAAAATTTTGTTTAGTTCTTTGTGGTTAATTTAGTGACACATGATTGAAAATGTCGTTGTTTTAATGCTTCTAGATTATAGGGTCAGAGAGGATCATTATATCTCTAGTCTGACGTCCTGCACAATGCAAAGGTATAGAAATCTCACTCCACACCTTACAAGCCCCTAACCTATGTCTGAGTTACTGAAGTCCTCAAATTGTGGTTTAAAGACCTCAAGGTGCAGAGAATCCTCCAGCAAGTGACCCGTGCCCCATGCTGCAGAGGAAGGCGAAAAACCTCCAGGGCCTCTGCCAATCTTCCCTGGAGGAAAATTCCTTCCCAACCCCAAATACGGCGATCAGTTAATCCCTGAGCATGTGGGCAAGACTCACCAGGCAGCACCCAGGAAAGAATTCTCTGTAGTAACTCAGATTCCACCTCATCTAACATCCCATCACAGACCATTATAACTCTTTGAATCTCAAGTCTACTTTCAAAGTATTGCCTGACTTCCCAGCCCCCGAATTCCCCACAACTGACAATTTAAATAGACATGAAATTGAAAGAGGCTTAAAATAAATATTATCCATTCAAATTGTATAAAAATAAAAAGATAAGTTCTGCCAGACCTACTTACGGCACTAAATATAAATCTTGTGCCATGTAAATAAAGTATTGTTTTCCTTAAACATTTTAGCACAGTCACGGAAATGAACCCTCTCCAACAAAAATAAAAAAAATCATTATCAGCAATAGTAATAACTAGATTTTTTGTTATTATTTTAGAAACTGCAAATGTCTTAATGTAGAATTTAGAAAACAATAGAGGGAAAGTTGTTGACAAAAATCAAGAATCTAAGTCTATTTAGCAAAACTGAGCTAAGACTGACAGACCATAGTTAGAAACATAATTGTCACCCAACCATTAATTAGCCTGTTTTTTGGAGTTAACAGTGATCGACAAGGAAACCACCTAAGTATCAAAACAGGCCTTCAAATTGTGGCTTTGGCCTACTGGACATATTAAGTGAGAACTCCACAGCAGCAGAAGCCAAAGAATTAACTAGACAGTATTTCTCCATAGACTATGCAGAAGTGCCTTATGCATTGTGAGCTCCTCCTCTCTCTAGTAGGACCAAATTTTGACTGCATTTCCTGGAAGCTCAAGGGGTCAGAGGGAACAAAGAGCCTTTCATGACTTTGCCTCTAACTCTGGTGTCAGCCACAATCAGAGGGTGGGAACACAAATGGCACTAGTCTGGAATGCTGAAGCTAAACTGGCTTGATTTTCAGATCCCAGCTAGAGTTTTCAGTTGTGGCAGCTAAAACAAACAAACAAAAAACCAAAACCTCACACATGTATTTCTTAAGGGAGCAAGTTGTGTATGGAAGTTAGGGAAAGACTATACATATGAAGCCTCACAATACTATTTTTACAGTCATTTTAAAGAGCCTAACTGCACACTTCAGCTTGATAATAAAATTTGCCTGACTTCACCAAGATACTTATAAAATTAGAAATGTAGTCTCTATTTTCATTTTAGCCAACATTGCTGAATAAACAGATTCCAAGCAATGTATTCAATTACTGTTATAGACTTCACCAAGGGGTGCATTTGACTGTATTTCCATTTCACAAATCATTGTTTGTCAAGTAAATAAAGCTAAAAATTGTGCCAGTAAAAACAGCGTAAAATATAAAAATGCCTGATGTTACAGCATTTTTATTGCTCTTTTCTGTACCTTTTCCAATTCTAAAGTATCTTTTTTTGAGATTGAGCAACCAGAATTGCACATAGGATTCAATCTCTGGGCAGACCGTGGTTTTATATAGTGGATTTTTATACTGTTTTGGACTTATCTACAATTTTTGCCAGCTCACGGTTTATGTTTCCCAAATTATTTATGTATATTTTGAACAGCACTGGTCCCACTAGCGATCCCTGAGGACCCTGTTATTTACCTCTCTCCATTGTCAAAACTGAACATTTATTCCTATCTTTGTTTTCCTATCTTTTAGCCAATTAATGACCCATGAGAAGACCTTTCCTCTTATCCCATGACTACTTATTTTGTTTAAGAACCTTTGGCAAGGAACCTTGTCAAAGGCTTTCTGAAAGTCTAGGTACACTATAATCAACTGGATCACCCTTGTCCACACACTTGTTGACTCCCTCAGAGAGGTTTAATAGATTGGTGAGGCATGATGTCCTTTTACAAATGCCATGTTGACTCTTTCCCAACAACTCATATTAATCTGAATTTAGTTTTTTACTAGAGTTTCAACCAGTTTGCTTGGAACTGAAGTTAGGGTACTAGCCTGTAATTGCTAGGATTGCCTCTGAAGACTTTTTTTTAAAGTCATCATTACATTATGTGACAAAGTTCCTCCTCTACCTTGGTGGGTCCTGTGCTTCTTGGCAGATTTGCTCACCTCAGTGATCTTCCCCACAGTCTGGGTCAACTCCTCCTGTGTCTGATCAGGAGTTGGGAGGTTTGGGGG
>NC_133771.1:65891404-65898867 GCF_003597395.2 Chelonoidis abingdonii
ATGGGACAACCATCACAGGGAACCCTTAACCAGTTTCAGCACAACAACAATCAATTTGGTTCAATTTTAACCTGCTGCACATTCCACCCAATTGTGTTTAACACAATCATCAATCGTGCCCAGCACATGGGCCCCCTCTGGCCTTTGTTAATGGCCAAAATGGACAATCCCTAACAAAAAAAAGAGAGATAAGATGACACAATCACCGCTTATTAAAAGAGAAATAGAGCCACATATTATCAAAACCTATAGGAGACCCACTTTCATACCTCCCTGACACCCCACAATAGGGCAGATGTCAAGGTTAGCCATTTCTTGCAGCAAAAAAAACTATCAAGGGCATCAGGACTTTCAGAAGAAAAACTGCTGAACTGTCAGTTCATTTGCAACATTGAGACCACCATCAGCTTCAGGAAATTAAATCAACGACCTGTCGAATGGGCTTGGCCCCAACTTACAATGCAGTTTCTCCTCCTTGTGTTTTTCAAGTCTCACATCTTGATCTCTAGAAGAGCCTCATCCTCCCTGATCTGGAAACTAACGCGTGTATCTATAGATTGATGTCTTAGCCTGCATTATTGATACCTGCCTCTGGAAATTCCCACTGGCACGTGCGTGCTTGACAAAGTGGGTATTCAACCCCTGAAAGCTTATGCTCCAATACGTCTGTTAGTCTAAAAGGTGCCACAGAACTCTGTCACTGATTTAAAACAGTAGCTCAGAATTTAAAATAATTTAATTTATCTTTCAGCCTTGAAAATTACATTCATAAAAAGTAAAGAATCAGTTGCAGCCAAGTGACTTCTGTCATAAACTAAGTCTACCTGAGAAGCAACAGCAACTCTAATCTGAGATATGTATTTGATATCTATAGCTACTGTTAGTGCTAATAAGAGTTGCTCACACTCTTCAAGCAGAGAATATGCCTCCAAGCAATATTATAGAGGGGAAATAGAAAGGTTTTGTATAATCCAGTGACCTCTTTACCATGGTGTCATCAGAGGTTTTGAAACGGGGAGACAAAATTTTCCTTCCCAATAACTTTTAAAGGAATTAATGGAGTCTTATTTAAAAGAAGCATCTATAGGCATCTTATGTCTTGTTTAAGCAAAATAGAAGTAAATACTTTGCTACTACATTTAGTTTATTTCTGGCTAAATATTTATACCATATTCATCTCCATGGTAGCCAAGCACATTACAAGGAACCACCTAATTGTGATGTTAATCTAACACATTCAGCTAGCAATGTAACCTAACAAAAAGCCAAGCTCTGAAGCAGGGAGTAGTCTTGAAGCAGCACTGTAAATAAGCTAACAACATTGATACAAATGGAAATTCTATATTCATTATGTATTTGGGTGAAATCCTGGTCCCAAGGTCAGAAGCAGAGTAAACAACCTTTGCATATGGAGTCTTCACAGAGGTTAGTGAAAGATCTTCCTCGATCCAGGGGCAAGGTATACCTGCAGAGCTCTTATACCTGACTTAGTGCTGCAGATAACATATGCTGAACCATGTGTTCTTGCCAGTGATCTACAAAGATGGAGACTGACTGAGTGCCACATCCCTTCCCTAAACTGTCCTTGAGCCCTTCCATACAACACAGATGATACTGCCATAGAGCCTCACCTAGACTTGAAAAATGAGCCCCACCCCCCACAAACATTTAGGTGGTTGTAGTGCACTATGCAGTCCTCCTAAGGGTGATCATGAAAAGCTAATTGGTTTTTTCACCTTCTCTGTCTACAGTAGATGGTTAGAAATGTGTTAGCTAACATGCTTCATTTAATACACTTCTTATTTTAGATAGGCCCTTGTGGCTGGAGCCCTTGCATTGGTGTCACTTGTCTTCAACTCTTTCAAACCTCCTGTGTGTAGCAGGTTTGGCCCATTGGAACTTGGAAGTGAAGGACATTAGAAAGACAAGCAACACTAGAAAGTCAGCAGTCATGCAACGCAGGAAGACACTAAATAGTCAGATGGAAAATGGGTAGTAAATAGGTTGCTGAGGAGCCCAAGCTTCCAGCTCTTCAGCAGTCATCTGGCAGGAAGTTGGAAATCCCAGGACCCCTGTCTCCGAAGCTTTCAGGCTCATGGTCCAAGGCAGCCTGGTCTCCCATGGATTTCAGATTTCCAGCTGCACAACAGCCTACCAGATGGACTGCTTTGGAGTTAGTGCTGCCTGGTGGGCTGCTGGACCTTTGGCCAGGTTGGGGAGCTTTGGACAGGTTTTGAAAATGTTGAAATGAAATGCCATCTCAACTTTATTAAATAAAATTTCAGAAGTCCTGTTCCATGGGAAATTTCATTTTTCATTCCATTTTGTAACTAATTCTAGTTTCTGGCCAGCTCTAGTATTCACTACAACTATATGCCGTCATACTTTATTCCTATTGAGACATTGTAATGAAAACCTCATGAATGTAAAGATTGTAAATGTAAGACTCTGGACTCTGGTGAGTAGTAAGCATGTCTCGGTCTAAAAATACTTCACTTTTACTAATGACCTTTATTTGTCAGAGATTTTGAGCAGTGAAAGTGGGTGAGATTTATGGGCGTGAGACTGTGTTTACAAAATAACATGACTGATGTTTCCTAGGAATTCCTTGGAAAGAAACATTGATGTCAAACAGTCATGTGTCTGGGAGCCAAAATGAAAGAAGAGGTTTTGAAGACAAGGCTCCTTATCATTAGAAATCAGCTTATAATTTCATAAAACAGAGTATTTAAGTTCCCTTGGATATTTCAAAACGATTCTCCACCCCAACCCACAAGAAATCCCAGTTCAAACCTATTTTTCAAATGCAGAATTGGGAGAAACTCACATTCTCTTTGCATGAAACAGCACTTGGAAGAAGAGCACATCTGTTCCATTTTCATCTCTCCAATCCCCTCCCCACACTGCACACACAAACATGGACACTTCCTTTCACATGCATCTTTCCTTTATGTTCTTGCAAAGACTTTTCCCAGAACAAAGCATTGGCAGGTGCCAGGAAACAAGACGTGGTGCAAGTGAATGATTCCTTTCCTTGTTTTGACAACATGAGCAAAACAAGAAAATGTTAGAATTGACAGATAAGTTTGGCTTCAGATCCTCTGAACTCTCCAACAGATGTTTGATACTAGACAGACATTTTATATACAATACCAACATAAGAAAAAGTTGCACTCTGAATGCCCTTATGATCCTAGTACTTTAATGACTATAGATAAGGTGTTATCAGAGAAGAAATTTACTCCCTAGTGGGTCTAGGGAAACTAAATCCTCGCTACAGCATAGCTTTAGACAAGACATGTTCATGGGCTATCTATATAAATCAATGTATATTTCATTATTATCATTATTATTTGCATTATGGTAGATAGTAGTGGTCTCATGAACTGGTTCAAGCAGGGTATTCTATCCATCAGGAGCCGCAAGTTAAAAAAAGCATATGGAAATTTGTAGGAGCAACAGGGCAAAAGAGCATTCAAGACTGACATCTTTGGCAGAGTTGGAAGAGGAGTAAGAGTCAAGAGTGTACAAGTAGGGGGGGCAGAACTGTTAAAAGGCCTTGAAAGTGAGGACAAGAAACTTGAAATTTTATGCAATTGAGAATAGGGAGCTAATACAGAAATTCAAAGGAGGAAAGAAAGGGAGGCCACGTAAGACCTTCTTGATCTTTTCTTTGAAAAAGCTGGCAAGATCTTGCTTGGCAAAGAAGGAGCATACAGGGAAGAGGGGCCAGGGCTGCAGAGAATTTTGCAGAACTCTGTGGTCATCAGTAGAACCCAAACTTCTAGAGCAGGGATCGGCAACCTTTCAGAAGTGGTGTGCTGAGTCTTCATTTATTCACTCTGATTTAAGGTTTCGCGTGCCAGTAATACATTTTAACATTTTTAGAAGGTCTCTTTCAATGTCTATAATATATAACTGAACTATTGTTGTATGTAAAGTAAATACGGTTTTTGTAATGTTTAAGAAGCTTCATTTAAAATTAAATTAAAATGCAGAGCTCCCTGGACCGGTGGCCAGGACCCTGGCAGTGAGAGTGCCGCTGAAAATCAGCTCGCGTGCCGCCTTTGGCACGCGTGCCATAGGTTGCCTACCTCTGTTCTAGAGGTTTCACAGAAAGGCTCTGAACAGCAAGGAAGGAAGGAAAGCATTGTTCTTTGAAAAATTATTTTCAAATATCTATTCAAAAATAAAATGTGGCAATTAGGAGGAATAAGAACATGGCTGGAAAGCCCTATTCTAATCCTATCTCTACTAATGACCTGCTGAGTAGCCTCAGAAAAGTCACTTTGTCTTTGGTTCCATTTCCATGCCTCTAAGATAAGGCTAATACTTAATTACCTCATAGAATTATTGTGAAGTTTAGTTAATGTTTGTACAGTTGTTTGAATGATATATTTTGTTGCTAACTACTAATGGGCCAAATCTTTAATAACTCGTACCCCACTGCTCTATGACAGTCTAAAACTGCACAGCTATGTCAGATAACTTTCGGTATAATTTTAAAAAGCTATAGTGCCTCAACAAGGTTACAAAACCCAGGAATTATAATAGTATATTTATCTTCATTAATAATATTGAATTGATGGGTACAGAATTTTCAGCGGTCTGTCAGTAGCTGCCATTTCAGGCCTGGAAAGTGAGGTAAGTTTCTCTCTGGGTGTAATGGTGGTGATTTGTTGCATTAATTAGTAGCAGGGGAAGTTAGGTACTCTGGACAGGCTAGCCTTATGTCAGTATTAGAGAGTACAAACATTGTGAAGCAACACAGCAGCAATAACTGTCTAAAAGGTCAGCCAGGACAGAATGATAAAAGGCAAGGCATGTCTCTAAGGGCTTGTTTTATTTTGTTTACTCTTTAACAGTAAAATCTGTGAATGTTAAAGACCAAAGAGCCTATAGTGATTCTGCACCTGAAAACAAGCTGGTAATGTGGCTTTGTTGGGTTTTGTGACAATTCTGATTTAATGACAGTGTTCCTATGAAAGACACAATTCATGCTCCAGCAGGCTGTTGTGCCAGGCAAATCTGGAGAGATCTTTCATTTATACAGTTTCTAGTTCTAGTTCACTGTGCATCCAGTAAAGCATACTGTTAATGCTTTTTATGTGTTGTATTTATTCTACATTTCGGTTTGAATATATATTGGACCTCTTTTCAGGATCAGAGAGTGCTCTCAGGTTAGTATGGGATCAGGAATTAGCCAGTTTGGTTGCCCCAAAAGTTTACAACTACTCCCACATACACCTATTGAATCCGAGCAATGAGTTCCACATCTTACTATTTCTCAGCGATAGTGAAAAAGTACAAAAGGATTGCTATTACAAAATGAATCATTTGCTTGAGTAGTTTTTTTTTTTTAATTGAAATATGGTGAGAAATTTCCTGGTTAATTACTTCACACGTGAGTTAAATGGTGGGACCATTTGAATAAAGATGACTGCTTAATTATTAGAGTTCGGGGTTTCATACTACCTCCTCCTATAGGTCCCATCTTAAAACCATGGGATCACTCAGTTGTGACACAGAAGTGAGATGCAACTCACAGTAGATACATTTGTGCAGATATCCATTATGCCATCTAATACTATGGTGATAGACACAGTCCAGTAATCCAGACAGATGGATAGATCATCAGATTAGATAATATGATGATCTCTCTTCTTTCTTGCCTCCTTTCATATACAATGAAACAGTTAATGTTGAAATTTAAATCACCATTTTTATTCTTCAGAGTCAACACATATTGAGAAGAAAAGGGAAGTTTTTAGCTTTCGGAGACAGACAGACATATTGGTGTAGACTATTTACTGTAGTTCACATTGAGTGATATCTTTGCTAGATTTTTATAATTAAAAGGCATGAATAACTTGTTTCTCCAGTGAAAAATCCCAACTTTCCAAAGCCAATCTCCAGGGTAGTTGTAAAGCTTCAATCCCGTAATGAGTTCTACATAAGCAGATAGGCCTCTGTAATGGTACAGAGCCCCATTGACTTCAACAGGGATTGATCTGAGTACAAAGGGTAAAATTTTCAAAAGTGCCAATGTGACTTTGAAGCCTAACACCCATTTTCAAAGCTGGGCACTTGGGATTTGATTCACAAAATGGGCTTAGACCCTTCACTGTCACTGTCAGCACCATTGAGATAATCATAACCATGTAGGCACCCAAAATCCCTAAGCGCCTAAAATTCTGAGGGCAAAGCTACACAGCCATCTGAGTTCCTGCTGAACTCCATGCATGAAATTGCCTAAATCCTGATGCTGCTGAGCTTCTCAGTGCTTAGCTCACGCCCAAAACCCAGCAGCATTCACGAACGAGTCATTTGCCTGTCTGTCTTGCTTGTGGGGCCCAATCCCATAGGCGTTTTCAGTGAATGCCTAACCTACATGAAAGACAGCTACAGTAAACAGATTAATAGCAGCTTCCATTTCATCCAATAGCCTAAATGGGTAGAACACTCACCTGGGAAGTAGGAGACTTGGATTTAAGTCCCTACTCTGAGGCATGGTCTTAAAAGCAGGCTAACCCCCAGGCTATCGGGTATTCTGAGAGGGAGGGGAGTGGTCTCAATTTCTCCTATTGAAGTTGTTCCACTTTGTATAAAATGACATATTCATTGGGACAACGCTAGTGAGAATGACTTTACAGCCCAGTGGTTAGGGGCCTCATCATGGATGGAGGAGTCTTAGGTTCTGGCCCTTGGAATATTTAGCTATTTATACAAAATAGAACAGTTCTAACAGAAGAGATTGAGTGAGCCTGATCTCAGAATAGCCCAGCTCCCAGGGCACTCTCCTGGGAGACCTAAGTTCAAATCGTTGCTCCAATTCAGGTGGAGCAGGGATTGGAAAATAGGTCTTCTACATTCACGGTGAGTCTCCTAACCACTGGGCTACTGGGTATGATACAGTGAGTCTTACTCTCTCATTTTTTCATGAGAGAGACTGACCTCACTTGGCTTAAGCGCCTAACTTCAGGAGAGAGTTCACAGCTATGAATTCTGACCAGAGATAAGTACCTCGCCTCAGCATTTCCTCTGGGCTAGCTTGGACCGCTCCCCTCTCATCCTGCTGGCTTCTGTGAATCCCATTCTTAGGTACCTAACTCTCCCCATGTGTTGAATAGGGAGCCTGGATGCCTAACTCAGGTTTGAGGATTCACTAGGTAGTGTGGCAAATTGCCGGTAGTGTTCTGCTGGGTCTCGCGCTTTCTCTTCTCTGGGGTAGGTTCAGGGCGCTATTGCTTGCCTCTGAACCAGTTCGTAATCATTCCCCTAGTGTCCTTGGAGGAGGGGAGTGGAGAGGGAGGGACCTGGGCCCACCCTCTACTCCAGGTCCCAACCCAGGGGCCCTGGGGTTGTGGTGAACCACTTGACTAGCGGTTTCTTCCCCTGGGTTACTTCCCTCTCATACCCGTCAGCTTGTGAAGGGCTTCTCGCCTCTCTTCTATACAAGCCTG
>NC_133771.1:65904903-65927016 GCF_003597395.2 Chelonoidis abingdonii
GAGTCAGGTGCTCTAATTGGAGTCAGGTGCTCTAACTGGAGTCAGGTGCTCTAATTGGCCACAGCTGTTCTAGTTAATCTAAAGCAAACCTTCCGCCCTTGGCAGGGAATAAGGCCCCCTGCTAACACTCTTATGCTGCCTTCTGGCCATGCTGTATCACAGTAGCAAGATGCCCAAAGTCTCTTTGTGCATCTAGCCCTTAACGCCAGATTTTAAGAGATATTTAGACATCTAAAGATGCAGATGATTTTCAAAACAAACTTATCTGCATCTTTAGGTTCCTAAATACCTTTTTAAATCTGGCCCTTAGGATTCAAAGTTTCATTGAAAGTCAATAGGACATAATTAATCTAAAGCCAGTGAGTGATTTGGGCAGATAGAGAACCCTTACCCTTGGGGACAAAATTAATATCAACATTAATGTGCTTCCCTGAATACTGTATATTCCGAGAGGTCTCCCAGTAATTTTCCTAAAATAAAATGGAATAGTAACAACATTAAAAAAATATTTCTCTGGTGGTTGGGTGGGAGGCGAAGACTGGCTTTGGGCAAGTTGCAATTCCCAACCACATCTGCAGGCTTCTGTTTCCCCAACTTGCAGCATTAGCATACATACAGCCTTTATCTTTAGCCAGGCAGCCCTGCGGCACCAGAACATAACAGTGCAGATCTTTCCCTGGCTGCTGTTGGAATGGGAGTTGGTCCATCCCCTCCAACTGGCAGGAATACATTTACATTTTGGATTGTAAAGTGCCCCCTATGGTATTGGCTGCCAGACAAACATGGCTAGGAAATTTAAATTCCATCCCTTCTCATACATTAATGCTGTACTTTAGGGCAATCCATTGTTGAAAACTGACAAGGAACCATTAATGTGAAGAGAGTGAATGGATAAGGAGAAAATAGGAGTGTAACAGGGTCAGCACCCACCTCTCATGAGAGCCCACTTTTCTCTGGCTGATAGTGCCTGCAAACATAGTTCTTTCTCGAGGGGCGGGAGGTACCCACCTATCGTGGATGGCTCCTTTTCTCTCAGTTAGGTGCCTTCTTCAACCATCCAGCCGGGGCCCATCTCGGTACCCTCAGCTGGTGTCCTTTTCAGCAGCCCTCCCTGGGCTCAGTCCTCAACCAGACCAGCAAGGCTTATCTTGGTACCCTTGCCTGGTCTGGCCAGGTCAGGTCCTGGGCTCAGTCCCTTGGGCTCAGCTTGCAGACACTGACCTTTTCATAGTGCTGCTGCTACTCTATCCATCCAGCCAGGCACCTTGTCTTTGGCAGCCTTCCCTGAGCTCAGTTCTGCCTGGTGAGCTCTCTGCAGTGAGCTGTCCATGGCCTGCTGCTTTTCTAGCCAGTCAGGCACCCAATACTCCCCCATCAAGCTCCACACAGATACTGAACTTCTCTGCTCTGCTACTTTGTCTTATATAGGGGCTTCTGGCTCCAGACTGGCTGATCCATCAGTCCCTCTGATTGGTCGCTGCTGTGCAGCCACTGTAGGCTATCTGGAGGACTTCTCTTTGCTCTATTCTGGGACAGGATGATGAAGAGCTGTGATGCCTTCAGCAGAAGGCCTCTGGATCTAGTCTACCTTGTCACTGAGGGCGGGGGCGTGGTGTCTCAGTTGATCTCACAAGATAAGTATCTGCTATCCCAAGCACTCCAACAACAATACAACCTACTTAGTCCAGCTGCCTTGCATTACCTGCAGCTTAAGCATCTCTTGAAGGACATATTTGGTCCACATGCCTGGGAGCAACTGATACTCCAGAACTGTTGTTGATGTAAAGAGCTTCATAGGTTCACCTGAGCATCTGTAGCCTGTTGTGACTTTCTGTTCCAAAAGGCCCTCCCTAACTTAGATTGCCTGCACCAGGCCTAGAACAAAGATTTGTGTACATGCTTGGCTCCAAGCCAATGCGGAAGTGCCTTGCAAAATATTAAGAACTACTGTTAAACTACAATTAAGCCTGATGCAACAGAAAATTATGTTTCATTCACCCTGGTCCCCACATAAGTTATATGTTAGGGGGTTCAGACAGCCAGTGGTTAGTCCACCTTATCTCCAACCCCTTGCCTCACTGTCAGGGGGCAGTAGCAGTGCCTGGTCGCTGCCAGTAGTGCTTAAGCCTCCCCAATGTATATGGTGTTTTGCCCTTAAGGGGGACATGGTAGGGGGTCCCAGGCCAGGGCCCTATGGGAAGTAACATGGGCAGGTTCATCCCATAGAGGGCCTAAATCTGCCACCCTGGTTTATTACCTACCTATGTGATCCTTCAGTATGGGCTATAGGAAGCACACCCCAAACAGTCAATAACTTCACAAACAAAGTCCCAGATGCGTAGGGCCCTGCAAGACCTACTACTTTTTGAAGTGAATGGTGGTTGGGGAAGGCGCTGTCCAGTACCTTACTCACTATGAGGTCCCCTCCCAGGGCTTGCCTCCACTTACTGGGGGATTGACGTGTGGCGATCGATCCACCAGGAGTTGATTTAGCTGGTCTAGTGAAGATCGCTCTCCCATCAAGATCTAGTGGCAATCTCTCCCCCGTCAGGTCTAGTGAAGATCACTCTCCCGTCGACTCCAGTACTTCACTGGAATGAGAAGCATAAGGTAAGTCAATGGGAGAGATTCTCCTGTTAATTCCATGTGGTGTAAACACTACAATAAGTCGACCTAAGGTATGTTGACTCCAGCTATGTTATTCACATAGCTGGAATTGCTTAACTTAAGTTGACATAGCTCGATACTGTAGACCTGCCCTCAGGCTCCACCATCTGTCTAGTTTTCTTAAAGATTCTTCTCTCCAGCTGCCTACCCACCAGCCCTTGCCTAGCCTTCTGAGCTCCCTTTTAATCTTCTCCTCCAGCTAAATCATGCTCAGCTGCTTGGGCCAAGAATTGCCTTTTAACCCCTTTGAGCCAACGTGTGGTCTGTATTCCCCATCACAAGTTTCAGGGTTACAGTTTGTAAGGGACTGCGGAAGATTTTGTTACGATGGTTTAGCTAAGGCTGTTCGCCTTCTCAAGGACAGGTTACTAAAGGTTGCTGTGTACTAGCATATGCTGTTTGTAGCCGGTTAGAACCGCTTAGCCTGGGAAGCCCGGCGTGTTTGGAAAAGCCTGGCCCTTTGCCATAAGAGATAGCTCAGTTGTGGGAAAGCTCCCACATGCCTATGTATGAGCTGTTTTACATGCTATTAGCATAAGGTTATATTTATTAGAATTTGTTTTGCTGCCTTGGACTCGCTCCCCGCTTTGAGTTAGCAACGTGCAGAGTCCCCGTTGCGGGTGTGTTTTCTTTACCTTCATTAAAAGCCATATCACTCACTGTGTGTGTGTGTGTGTGTGTGTCTCGTCCCTGCAGAGCACTTAGGCACGTAACACAGTTCATAGGCCTTGCCATAGAAGACTGCTGCTGGAGATGTGAGCCTCCTGGAGCCACACCAGCTCATGGGTATTTTTTGGACTGTCTCAGGATACAGTTCTTTTGACAAGAAGTAGGTAGGAAGATTAATACAACAATGGATACCTCCTTTAAAACTACTTCCTTTCCTTTTTTGTTCTTTTGTCTTCTTTTCTGTCTTTCCCCTTATTTTGGCGGGGGGGGGGAGGGAGAGGCAGAAATAATAAAATATAAATTAAAAAATAGAGAAAGTCAGTGAAAGCCTAATTGTGTAACTCAATTTTGAAAATGCTCCGACGATAAAGTTTTACAAAAATGCCAATATTAGTTGGGCATCTATCTTTCCTAGGTAGAAATGCTGCTATGATGTCTCTGAGGTACTTTTGAAAATTCTACCCAAGGTGACTTCCAAGGCTCCTTACAAGATTGGGGTCTTATGGAAAAATCTGGTCTTTTTCTTTTCTTTTTTCCCTTTTTTAATAAAGGATAAAGGATATCACCACCTTTCAGCTTCTAATTAATTAGACAATGAAAAACTAAAAGTAAATGCTTATTTTAAATGGGAAATTTCATCCCATATCATTCTCACCATCAGACTCTGAACCACCAGAATGTCTGTATCAATGTAAGCTTTAACAGCAATATTTTTACATAATTTCACTCACAGGAGCATAATCTGCAAGAGCCAGATGTAGAAATGTGCAAGCTATTAGCACAGACTTTTGAACATTTTCTCTTTCATGTTTATAATACCTGAAAAAAGGGCTATGGCTTTTTGTGGGTTTTTCCTTTCCTTTCCGAAGCCATCATGGATATAGTAGCACTAGGAAGTAGGACTGGTTTGGCAGTCAGAGAACGAAAGGGGCTTCAAATCTTAAAATGCTAGAATGCGCTAAATGTACTCAACCACATGACAAGTAATTTTATATGCTAAATGACTTCCAGTTGATTCTTTGCAATATATACCTGCTATTGTCACCCTACCTGGAGTTGCTCATGATCGTGAGTGCCTACTTCAAGGCAGTCTGTCAAAAACAGGGCACACAACCCAAACTGGAGGTATGTTCTATGATTAGATTTCACCAACCTAGTAAAAATGTGAACTCCTGGATCATTATATCAGTCTTATCATAGAGTCTCGGACAGTCCCCTTAGGCTCTTAAATCTATCTTGCCACCCAGGCAAGTTGGACTTAATGATAAATAATCACTTACACCAAAACCCACAAAATATTCAGGTTGCTTCCAGTCACTTACCCCAGATCACTTGGTACCCTAGATCTTACACCAAAGCCAATGCCTGTCACTAATCTTGTAATAAGCTATCTAAAGGCTGATTAACTCAGAAAAAGAAATGAGAGTTATTTACAAGTCAAAGCTAGCAACATCTGCACACAAATGAGTTGCAATCCTCAGAGTGACAGAATTGTAGTGATTGGTCAATTCAAAATGGTGGGAGTGGGGGGAGATTATCCCA
Organism: Chelonoidis abingdonii; assembly: GCF_003597395.2. Lineage (NCBI taxonomy): Eukaryota > Metazoa > Chordata > Testudines > Testudinidae > Chelonoidis > Chelonoidis abingdonii. The sequence continues at coordinate 65,909,782 of NC_133771.1, forward strand.
CCTCTGCCTACTTTAGAGTTTCTTGCCTCTTTGAAGCATTGTTCCTGGCCATAGCTGTCAGAGACAGGGTAAAAATGGCTTAGATGGACTTACAGTGTGATCCAATATGGCAATTCATTAATTCCTATGAAACAGCTCCAACAAAAGCATAGTAAAGGGGAATTTTCAAAAGGCCTCTTTCCAGAACATAGCATAGGTGCTGAGATAAAAATAGGGTATTTTCATTGCAGACTGTGCTCATATTCTGAAAACGTCTGAGTTTTGAGCATTCAAGTGGAATATAACCTAAAAACTCCTATTATTGTGACTTTCTCCCACAATTCTGCTCCTTATTTGAATATGTTACATCCCTGGCCTCATCTGGAAACTAGGAATGGGAATAAGGAGTCTACAGATCTGGGTAAAACACAGTTTAGGTGCTCTTTCAGCTGCCTGATGTGTAAATGCCAGCAGGTTTGGATGCATTACTTCAATCTCCCACAGTTGCTTCTCCAACCCTATGTATCCAACCTCAACATTTTTCTTCCACCCACACCCCGGTAAAGCTGTCCTTGTTTCTACCAACTTCCTAGCCCTTTTCCCTCCTGCTCCAAAACCCTGATAAAAACTCTGACGTTCTCATTCCTGCTCATACACAATCAGTTATTTGTTCAGGAGGTTAGATTCTGTTTTCAGAGTGACTGAAGGCTGCATACACTGCAGGATAGCTAATAAGGGGCTGCTGCCTTAATACCTGTATTTATACCTTAAAAGGCAGATATGCCTTGGACCTGACTCCTATTTCAATACATCACATCCACATCCCCAGCTGGAAACAAAAGTCCCTTAGTTAGGCAAGCTAATCTGGAGTATGCAGTGCTCCTGCTCTCCCGAAAATATGGACTCAGTGCTCACAGCACAAGACATCAAGAGTGCGCTGGGCACTAGACCATGACTTAAACCAATCTTTAGAAATCCCATGAGCACTCAACCCATTTTGTGCCCCCATATGGATAACCAAATGGCTACTTGCAGTCCCATAAGCTTTTGAAAAGGTTGGCAAAATTTGGATGCAATACCATGCCCAGTTAATTCAACTTAATGGCTACAGAACCTGAATCAGCATAGATCCATTGACTGTAGCACAGCTCTTTCGATTTGCTCCAGCGTTAGAGCTGGTCCCTATTTAAAAGTGGGACCCATAGTAGTCTTTACAGTTAACGCTGATTAGTTGCACACTCCCCAAATGACCAGCAAGGAGTATTCAGTTGCCAGATGTCAAATACCTGGTCTACTTTTTGTTTAGAGGAGCAATCAGAACATTTTCAGAGTCATCTTTATTTTAGAAGTGGATTGAAGGAAACAATATATTTTTGAAATTTTATTTACTTGGCCTGCCCTGCTGAGAAAAGCAGGTTTCTATCCGTCTGGAATTTCTTCCTGGAAAATGATTCAGAGTGCTGCTCTGTTGAAATGACTGTGTCCATGGATTCTTTAAAAGCTTTTTCAAAATGTGTTAGAATCAACTGTCAATATGTTTAGACAGTTGGCCTAGCACTACATAAATGGGCTAAATAAGACCTCTGAACCACAAGTGGACTTTGACCTGATACATTTGTTTCAAGATTTATATCTAGTGCTAGGAAAATAAATTCAGAACAATTATGTAAAACTCAGACTTAACTGAGCAATGAAAAAAAGTGAATGTGAAGATTCACTATTCATTTGGACACTTAAGAATGAGTGGAGCTGAGTTACAGTTTTTATTCCAGAAAAAGACAGCTGGAAATTATTCCGACATATCAGTACTGGCTCACATGAGGTATCTGAATACAATGAACTTGGAAATATAAACAATAAGGACATGGTGAGGGGCAAATGGTAGGCTTCTGTAATGAAGAATATATTTTTCTGTATAACATGTCCAATAGCTCCTGATTGACATGTTATCTTCTCAAGTATATTGGGAGGCTTAAGAAAATATTCTGCGCTGAACACGCTCTACTTTAGAGGAGATTTTTAATCAGATCATGTTCAAAATTTTCAAAAGTGCCACTTTGGAGTTGCCTGTAATAATGTGTGAATATTATGCATTGACCTGGTTGTTGTGATATTTACTGAATGAATATCTTGAATAATTCAGAAGTAAGGCTGTCAGTACATGAACCCAGGAAATGGGGGATGTGGCTCCTATTATATATTTCTTAGCAGATAATTGAGGGGCGACGCAAGAGCTGTTTGCTTTGATGCTTTGCTGTGACCCTCTACTGGGCTTCTCAGGCAGGTTGCCCCAGGAATGACTCAGTCCCTATGAAAGGAGGCAGGGTCAAAAGATTCAGGAAAGTTTAAACAGACACTGCTTAAGGGAGGGAGGAAGACTTCTGAGACCGAGAATCCTGAGCCTGCTGAGCTGAGGGAGGTTAGACCGTCCAGGGCCCCATCAGGAGGATGGTTAGACTCTAGATAAGAGACAGGCATGTAGACCTTTTGTAGTTTTAAGATCCTGAAATGTTAAATATACAATACTTTGCTTTAAGGAGACTGTCAATCACTAAAGTCCACTGCTCACAGCTCCCGAAGGGAAGTAGCTCAGGTGCCCAAACCCAGTGAGTCCAGCTGGGTAAGAACTGTTACTGCACCGGGTACTGCAGCTGAGAACCATAGGAACAGCCATACTGGGTCAAACCAATGCTCCATCTAGACAAGTATCCTGTCTTCGGACAGTGGCCAATGCCAGGTGCTTCAGAGGAAATGAACAGAACAGGGCAATTATCGAGGAATCCACTCCCTGTTGTCCAGTCCTAGCTTTGGGCAGTCAGAGGCTTTGGGAGACTCAGAGCATGGGGTTGCATCCCTGACCATCTGGCTAATGGACATTGCTGAACCTATCCTCCATGAACTTATCTAATTCTTTTTTTAACTCAGTTATACTTTTGGCCTTCACAACATCCCATGGTGAGCTCCATAGCTTGACTCTGCATCCCCCCACCTTTTTTTTTTAAACCTGCTGCCTAGTAATTTCATTGGGAGATTCCTGGTTCTGGTGTTATATGAAGGGGTAAATAACACTTTACTTTCTCAACACCATTTATGATTTTATAGACCTCTATGCTATCCCCCTTAGTCATCTCTTTTCTAAGCTGAACAGTCCTAGTCTTTTTAATTTTTCCTCATGTGGAAGCTGTTCCATATCCCTTATCATTTTCATTGCTCTTCTCTACACCATCTCCAAGTCTAATATATCTTGTTTTGAGATAAGGTGACCAGAATTGCATGCATTATTCAAGGGGTTGGGATACCATGGATCTATATCGTGGTATTATTACAGTTTCTGTCTTATTATATATCCCTTTCCTAATGGTTCCTAACATTGTAAGCTTCTTTGACTATGCTGCATATTGCATAGATGTTTTCAGAGAACTACCCACAATGACTCCAAGGTCTCTTTCTTGAATGGTCACAGCTAATTTAGACCCCAGCTTTTTGTGTGTATACTTGAGATTATGTTTTCCAATGTGCATTATGTTGCACTTATCAATATTGCATTTTATCCGCCATTTGTTCCCCAGTCACCCAGTTTTGTGAGATCCTTTGTAATTCTTCACAGTCTGCTTTGGACTTAACTATCTTGAATAATTTTATATTATCTGCAAACTTTGCCACCTCACTGTTTACCTCTATTCCAGCTCATTTATGAATATGCTGAACAGCACTGGTCCCAGTACAGATATCTGGGGTCCCCTACTATTTACCTCTCTCCACTGTGAAAACTGACCATTTATTCTTCCCACTTATCCCATGACTGCTTACTTTGCTTAAGAGCCTTTGGTGAGGGACCTTGTTAAAGACTTTCTGTTAAAGTCCAAATACAATATGTCCATTCGATCACCCTTCTTGACAACATCAAAGAATTCTAATAGATTGGTGATACATAATTTCCCTTTACAAAATCCATATTGACTTCCCCAATAAACCATGTTCATCTGTAAAAACAATGAAGAGTCCAGTGGCACCTTAAAGACTAACAGATTTATTTGGGCATAAGCTGTTGTGGGTAAAAAGCCCCACTTCTTCAGATGCATGGAGTGAAAATTACAGATACAGGCATAAATATACTGGCACATGAAGAGAAAAGAGTTACTTCACAAATGGAGAACCAGTGTTGACAAGGCCAATTCAGTCAGGGTGGATGTGGTCCACTCCCAATAATTGATGAGGAAGTGTCAATACCAAGGCTACCCCTCTGATATTTGGCACCATGCAAGGCTTTAAGGTGCCACCGGACTCCTCGTTGTTTTTGTAGATACAAACTAACATGGCCACCCCTCTGATACTTGGTTCCATGTTCATCTGTGTGTCTGAGAATTCTGCTCTTTACTATAGTTTCAAACAATTTGCCTGGAACTGAAGTTAAGCTTTCCTGCCTGTTACTGACAGAAGCACCTCTGGAGCCTTTAAAAAACACATTTGGTTTTACATTTGCTGTCTTCCAGTCTGTTACGGAGACAGAGTTAAGCAGTGGATTACATAGTTCTGCAATGTAATATGTAAGTTCCTTCAGAACTTTTAGGTGAACACCATTTGGTCCTGGTCTCTGATTACTACTAATTTATCAATTGGTTGCAAAATCTCCTCTATTAAAACATCAATCTAGAACAGTTCCTCAGCTTTGTCACCTAAAAAGAATGGCTTGGGTGTGGGAATTTCCCTCTTATCCTTTGCAGTGAAGACTGTGCAAAGAGTGATGCTACCAGGTGTAAGACAGAGAATTGCACGATTCTTCCCTGGGAAAGGTGATGGCACAAGGCCTGAAACCTGAGGAGGATGCACTCAGAGAGACCAAAAGAGATGACAAAGATATAGTTAGTCCTATAACTATGACAGTGCTAAGCAGGGTCAGATTTTTCAAAGATATTTAGATAAGTGCTTTTGAAAATCCCACTAGGAACCTATCTGCATCTTTAGTCACCTAAATACCTTGGAAAAATCTAGAGAGATAAGGTCGGTGAGATAATATTTTTCCCAGACCCAAAGAAGACTCTGTGTAAGTGCGAAGGCTTGTCTTTCATCAACAGAAGTTGGTCCAATAAAAGATATTATTTCCAACATCCTGAGACCAACATGGCTACAACACTGTAAATGAAAAATCAGGCCTTAAGGATATTTTGAAAATAAGACTTTAAAAATATTACCCCATGGCTTTATAATGCACACAAATACACAATATCACCAAATTCACAAATAATATGAGGAAGAGGCCATATTCCACTCTATGTACTGAACTTTATTTCTGAAGAAACATTCAGAAGATAATTTACAGGTAGATTGTGCTGATGGCATAGCCTAGTGAGGCCCTGTTTTAGCCTTCAGGTGGTGTAGAATAATTCCCCTGCATGCCAGAGTCACTCTGTGGGTTGATGTGTAGGGGAAGTGGTGGGGCCGTGTCCCAGCCCCTCTCTATATCTGAGCTGAATTGCCCCCGTGGGGACTGACTTTATACCACCTATTCCTGGTGACAGCAGGAGTAGGGGGAAGGCTTCTTGTGATCTCTGCCAGTTCCTCTATTAGATGTGCTATGAGTGTGAAGGTCTTTGTCCCCCTCTAGCAGTTGGTCCACATAAGAGGCATATATGTGCACTTTTATTCACGCCACTTACTAAGCATTTGTCAACATTTCCATTAAACTCTTCACAAATAGAACACTGGGCTGAAACTTGACATACAAAGTCTCAGTGTTTTATCAATGTTTTTTCCTAATAAAAACAGCTTAGTCATTGTAAGGCAGGAATGTAACTTGCCATCCTTCCTTGCTCCTCCAACAGAAGTTTTCCTTTTTGGGCTGCTTCTTTGTGCTCTTAACTCAAAAACTATTTTTAAAATCCAGGCTGATCATAATGCAAACTAGAGTTTAAAACATTTCTAAATGGCTAAATTAATCTTGTCTGAAAATGAATTACTAGTAGTTATAGGAGGAGTGTATACTTGAAGACAACTGGCTGGCACATAGACTGAAGATTTTCCTAGCAACTACATCCACATCTCTTTCCATGTAGTCCCTGAAGGAAATGTTGAACTCCATACAGAGACCCTTTTTCAAGAAGCAATACTGAAGTGTGGAATCCACCTTATGAGAGGAAAGCCACTTGTCTCTGAATTTTTGAGGAGGCTTATATAATGGCTGGAGGCAGGCTCTGCATCAGGAACAGCACAGCCAGTTTCTATAGTTTTCTGGACCGAAGCACTTTCTCTCAAGTCCCTGCTCTCACATTCTCCCATTAGTTAAATCAGTAACTTGTCCCCAGAGCAGTTCTGAATTTAATTTGCCTATTTGACTACAGAAGTAAGAACTTTAAAGGAATGCAGTTGTATATAGCTGATAATTTATTCTTAATATACTCATACTCTGCATTGGAAATCAAGAAGGCATGAGTATGCACTTGGAATGATGTAGCTTGAGAACATTAATTCTATCTGATGCACAGGCTTAACTATGTTTACCTATCAAATAAGGAATTAAAGGCAAAAATAATGGATTATGATTATGGACAACAGAAATCTATAGCAATTTCCTATAAAATGTACAGAAATTCTATAGACTTCTTTTGTTTTCCATTCTTCTAGCCTTACCAACACCAACTATTGTAAGATATGAGGGTAGATGGGTTATTCCAAATATTTTTTTAAATAAAATAAACTGATCTTGCTGTGGCTGGACCAATTTAAAAAACCCCACAAAATCCCATAACCCACAAACTATACCACAGTCGTCTAGCACTTCTCAACGGATGGCAATATAAATACTACTTTTCTTGAAATTTTTAAGCAGACTGGCAACTGTCTTAATTGTTTCAATAATTAGAAGAATATATTATGTACTGTAATATTTGAGTATTTGCATTTCCAAAATTCTTATAACATTTATATTTTTTGTAAAATAGATTGTCTTATGTACATGTATACTACAGCCCTCTGAAGCATGGAATATCAGGCCTAATCCCTCACATGTTTCAAGTTTGTAATGACCTTGCCTTCCAATGTCTGAAAAGTGGATACAAACAACCCTCAAAGTCATTTTCCCATTGCCAGTTTGCAAGTTCCATGACAGAGAGGCAAGTATGAGATAAGTGTCCTAAGGCCATAGAGTGAGTCAGTGGCAGAGGTGAGATCAGCACTCGTGGCTTCTGGCTTCTCACTCCTGGACTCATTCTTCCAAGTCAAACTGCTGCTTGAAGTGAGTGATCATCAACGACAGCTTAAATCCAGGTGAAAGTAACTCTGAAGACCTACCAGTATGGTGGCCAGCACTGGGCCCTGGAAGGGGCGGGGCCTCAGGCAGAAGGGGGAGGGCTGGGGGTGAGTGTCTCAGGCAGGTTTTTCTCCCTGATTTTCAGTCTACTTTTAGCTCCTTGTACCACATCAAAAATTTTCTCTTCCTTTCTTGGTGTTTACACCTTTAATATTTGTCCCTCTGGGCTGTCACTCAATCAGGCTGTACATATTTAAGTCTTTGACCCAGCCTCCTGATAGTACCATTGTTAATGTATCAACTCAAATAAATAGGAAAGGATCAGGTCAACTCACTGTCAATTTGATGAGGCTTTGGCTTTTTCACCAGATACAGCCTCTTCATTGTCTTTCTCTGAGGGTTCAGCTACAAGAAAAAGTTGCACTACTTTAACATAAATCCGTCTTTGAACCAGTACAAGAGATGGTGTGCAAACTTTTATTTCAGTATAAGAGTGACTTTTGTTGATTTAGTTAAACCTCTTGTTAATTGACTTAAGCTAAATCAAAATAAGCCACTCACCGAAAAAAGGTCTGAAAATGGCTTTTGCATATGTTGAACTATATCTGTTTAAATTCATACCCTATGTTATACCACTGCAACTTTGAGTAGAAAAACCCATGGGGAACTCACTCCCAGTCTTGCTGTACCATCTGGTTTCCCTTTCTTTTCAGGGTTAATGGTATAATTACCCAAGCACAGTGATTTATTCATCCACTAGAACTCTCTAAGGAAGTTGTTAACAGGTCAAGAATCAGGTGTTAGGCTATTAAAAAGACATGCAAATGCTTCTCAGTCATGTATACTGGCTCTAGTAAAATGTTTTTTAAAAAATTCCCCAGACTCAGACTCAGTGGGTACCGTGACTTAGATTAGTTGCCCTTGTCCATTGAGGTCTTAATTTGCAGCATGCAAAAGTCTCTATATCTCTCTGGCATTTTAAATTGCTCTATAAAGGGTGTAGAGCCACACAAGACTAACATCATGAGGCAGAGCAACAGACCAGTCATCAAGCAAGCTACATTTTTCCCAGGAGGAAGCTAATGACCTGACTGACGAGGTCACGAAACAGGAAGTTGTTTTGTTTGGAAACAGTAGAGGGTTGGGGGCCAAAGGGGTGCAAAAAAAAAAAAAAAAAAAAGAGAAGGTCCAAAATAAATTCCCTGAGGCAGAACCAACAGAATTAAAGGGAGGTAGTAGGACTTGCTCAGAAGGGCTAAAAACAAGAATATTTCAGAAATGGGATTTTCTTCATGCTCATTTGCTGTCAGAAAGCAGTGGAATAGCAGAGCCACAGACTTGTTGGAAGTATTGATAATACAGGCTGGGAAAGGCTCAAACTGCTCTCACCATGGTCTAATACTTTGGATTTCTCTATCAGATAAAAAAGTGATAGCGTGTTTTTCATTTTTTTTAAATCCTCCTAACTAGAGCTGGTTAAAAAATGGCTAAGTATTTTACTTACACACATACACACAAAATCATGTTGTTTGACATTTTTAATGGCACCATTAGATGTTATGATTAAATAAAAAGTTTCATTTTGGTTCATTTTGAAACTAGTGAAATGTTTTTGGTATTTGAAAACTGATGTCTTCACTTCCTCTCCCATTTTCTCTCCCTATCGTCCCACTGGAAAAGTAGGAAATAATGGAAGGAGCAGCAAGCCCCAGGAAATCTGATTTTGTGCTATTTTGTTTTTTCAAGAAAATTTAAAACGTTAACAGAAAGGTTGGTCAGTAAACATGATTTTTTAGAAATAAAATAAAAATAAAATGCTATCCAGCCCAGAGCTCTGATCAAACAGGATACTTTCTGCATTGTGGACTACAAAAAATTTGCTGAACTTTCAGCTGATCTAATCATTTGCTAACTGTATCACCATTCCCTGAGTGAACAGCATACTGTGAATGAAAATTAGCAAGTTGGTATAGGGCCAGGGAGTTCAGCAGCACAGTCTGAATGGAATCCAGTCACCTCAGCAAGACTGACTGGCAGGCTGTACACTTAACAGTGGCCACAGGAGATGTCTTGTTCTTACATCACAGGAGCTTAAAGAGCGCACTCAGGCATTCCATACATTACTGGAGATATGGGTCAACTGTACTGGCATATTTTGCAAAGCAACCTAATTTCTGTGACTTCATAGCCTCTGTTAGCCAAAGATGTTATCAGAGACAAACATAAAATATCCACTAGAGAAGGAATATATAGAGACAAGTTATTTTTTTGGCCCTCAACTAGTAAATACTTTTGAATATCATTGCGATTTAAAGTCTGTGGATTTTCGTGTGTCATCTGAAACTACTTTAAATTTTTGTTATCCATAAATTTCACTTAAACATTTTTTTTATTTTCAATTACAATACAACTGTGCATATTAGACTGCAGTTCTCAAAGCACATTAGCACATGCTTAAAGTTGAGCACATACTGAAGCATTTTGCTGACTCTAGGCCTTAAAACTAAACCCCCTGGCTTTGTTCTGAGTATTATTTTTCATTTCTAGGGCAAGAGAACATTCTAATCTCAAGTCAATACACCATAACTATGTGAAAAGCAAACACCAGATATTTGGGGAAACCAAAATCAATTTTCTTTATGTAATACTACAAAAACTCCGCAATAATTTGTATATGATAATATCTATATCTTTATCACAGATGGCTGAATAACTTACACAACAAATTACACATTCCCCCACACCCAAATGTGTGATGGTATAAGGGTTACCATTCCACTGAGATCAGAGGCCAGCAGATGGTTGGCTTACCGATTAGCCCTACCTGCTGCACCTGGGAAAAGACTGCAGCTTAACTGGCTCATCTTCATAAAAAGAGTAACATGAAATGGAGAGGAGGAGCTGCAATGTCTGTCAAAGGCTGGAGCTACTGCTGGGAAGAACTGCACCCAGAAACAAAAGTGGACAGAAGGAGACTTTGGGAAATTCTATTATCAAAAGGCTGTAAGGTGAGAGGCAGGAATTCTGGACTGAGGAATTTTTGCAGGATGAGGGACAGACTTGGAGAAGTTTTGCTCTTGTTTGTTTAGGAAACTTGAAATAAAAGAAAAAGAAACCACAGCAACTGATTTTGGTGAAAATGACTTTCCCTGGGTGAGGTGGGAAGATACCTGGCAGAATTCGTCTAGGGAGGGTGCTGGCTGTAATGAGCAAGCTGAGGTCCAGCTGGAAGAGGGTGCCATTAGAAAGGCTGCACTCTCTTCATTAGTCTACCTTTTAAAAAAACTTTTTCCCACTTTACAAAGGTAAGAAGAGCTCACATTTGTTATTATATATTGATTTCATGAAATTATCCCAATATATTATTTTTGATCATTCTATTTGCCTACTAGGTTGAAATACTTTTTGACATTTGAAAATGTCATTCCCTCCCATCCCCCCAAAAAATGTTGAATTGAGAGGAAGAGAATGGAATTTTTTTTTTTAAAAAATACTTCCCTCACCCAAATCCATTTTTCAGTCATATTAGATATGGTGTAAACACATGGATACACAAACATACTCTGTACACATTTGAACTTTTCTTATTTGCTGTAATGACTGGGAACCACATTGCACACAATTGCTTTTCTTTCAAATTAGTAATTTAATACACAATAAAAAAAGGTAAGATGCAGGCTATACACCATCACAAAATGTACATTAATCATTTATTTTCAGAATGAGTTTATTTCTGATATGTGCTAGTATCTAGCATAGTTTAAAACAAAATATTATCATAGGAAGAGTAATTGTAGCAGCATCTAGTAAATCTTTGCAGCAATGTGAGAACTGTGAATTGGTTAACTCTTGTTTTTCAGTACTGTCTGGTGTACAGAGCCATAGAACTTTTCTACACAGAAAGAGAAGATCTCTTCCCTGAGGATGTTACATATAAGTAAATTTTTATAAGATAAGGGCCCAAGTTTTCAGAATTGAGCCCTGAGTTAATAGGGTGTGAGACAGTGAGAAAGATCTTGGACAAAGTGCTTCATTTTATAAAGGTAAAGTACACATTGTGAGGCTGGCTAGTGGGCTGCTGGCTCAAACCAAGGCAGCAGGCTAATTCACTCACATGCTAGTAGAAACCAAAGATATGTTAAAGATAGCGTGTTCAAGCCAATTCATTTGTTAAAATAGAACAAAGGGGGATGTTATCACATTACATTTACATGGCATATTACATTACCTCTCAGTGCTTGAAAACTAGTGAAATGCTAATAACAGGTCTCAGGGTAGCAGCCCTGTTAGTCTGTATCTGCAAAAAGAACAGAAATGTTATTGTCTTCACTCATCTAAAACTTGTTGATTTATATTAGCCCTAGATCAAACAGATGCATGAACACTTAGATGTAAATTCACTTAATCTGTAAAATTTCATGGAAAAAGTACTGAAGGATTTTTTTCTGGCTATCACATTGTGTTTACATTATGTTTACCCATTGGCAAGTGTAAATGTAAATTAAAAGGTTGTTAACTTCAAAGCAAGGGCCATTAAGAAACAATGGATTCACAGTCCCAGTATGCATTTCCTAATCTGGATCAAGACACTTGTCAGCATGCCTTCTGTGAGTGAGATCTATAAATACTGATTCAAGGGAATGATCCTCTATCTCTGATCTAGTTGGATGCTGTCAGGGGGTATTCCAGATACAAAACAGATCCTCAAAGCCATTTTGGGCTACCCTAAGAGACCTATAGGAAAGTAGCAGATACCACATCACTGGTACACAAACTGACTCACATGTAATGTAATTTCCCTATTTTAACCTCTCATTAACTCATTTTTCTTAGTTAATAAATCTATAATTAGTTTACTAAAGAAATTGGCTATAGCATTGTTTTTGGTGAGATCAAGAGTATCCATTGACCTGGGGTAAGTGACTGGCCCTTTGGGGTTTGGAGTAAACTAATGTGTGGTGAATTTTGGTTTTAATAACCTTTTCATCACAAAGTTCAGTTTGGCTGGGTAACAAAGAGGCACTGGACAGCTGAAGGGGATTGTCCACGACTCCATGCCAAGACTAATATAGTAGTCTAGGAGTGCATATTTGTCACTGGCTTGGTGAAATCTAATTATACAGAGCTGGTCAACTTGAGCCCGAGAGGGAGCCAGAATTTACCATTGCCAAGGAGCCACAGTAATACGTCAGAAGCCTCTCCCAGCAGCTACCCCTCCTCCGCCGCTCCCAGTGCCTCTCACCCACCGGCAGCCCCACAGATCAGTGCCTCCCCCTCACTCACTCCCTGCACCTCCTGATCAGTAGTTTTGTGGCATGCAGGAGGCTCGGGGGTGGGTGGGGAGGGAGAGGAGCAAGGGCACGGCAGGCTCAGGAGAGAGAATGGGAAGAGATGGAGTAGGTGCAGGGCCTGTGGCAGAGCCAGGGGTTGAGCAGTGAGCACCCCCTAGCAACTGGAAAGTTGGCGCCTGTAGCTCCTGCCCCGGTATCGGTGCCTATACAAGGAGCCGCATATTAACTTCTGAAGAGCCACACATGGTTCTGGAGCCACAGGTTGCCCACCCCTGAATAATAAGATATACCACCAGGGTGTCTGCTCTGTTTTCTGACAGCCTGACCTGAGATTGGTATGGCATGGAGCTGAGAATGCCAGACACCATGACACACACCATATTTATTCTTCTATTTAGCATAAAGTAGTTAAAAGGTACAGTATAAGTAAAATGACCAACAGGGAGAAGGTATAGGGAAAATGTACTGGAGAAATGGATAGGTAAGGTATTGGAAAAAGTGTAGGGTCCTAGACACAAAAAGAGGCAGAACATTAGAAACAAAGTAAGAAAATAAGACAGAAAGTAACTTAAACCCATGAAGGAGCCAGAAATGCCTACACAGGTAGGAAGAAAAGTGGTTCCCAGGCTAAAGCAAGACCATAACCAGGATTCACACTTGTCAAAGATATTCCTGTGTGATGAAAGGAGGATTTTCATCTTCAAGAACTTTGCTGAGGAGGGAAAAAAGGCTATAGACATAGCGAATGGTTAAATGACAGGAACAAGGGGGTATTTAATTTATTTGATTTAAGAAGGAGCTAGACATAAGATGTTATAGAGCAGAGGCAGAAGAGCTGAGTGAAGGAAAATGAAGCCAAATGATGGAAGAAAGGTATTAAAAGTGGGTACTTAGGCCATATCTGCACTTGGAGCTAGCAGAGAGGTTCCCAGCTTATGCAGATATACTCATGCCAGCTCTCATCAACCTTGTGCATGAAAAATAGTATATTAGCAGTGGTAGCACAGGCAGTGGTAGCTCAGGCTAGCCACCCTGAGTACACAGGGCAACTAGCCCATGCTACCACTGCTCATTCTACTATGGCTACACTGCTTTTTAGTGTGCTAACTTGATGAAAGCTAGTGTGAGTAACTCCACAGAAGCTGGGAATCCCAGCCCTGGCTCCAAGTGTAGACTTGGTGAAATCTAATTACCAGGGACAGGATGGTATCAGGAAGGTCCAACAGGCACAGGGAGTGGAGGGAAATGAATTGAGATGGATGAGGGGACAAAGAATGCATCAATGAGGAGATGTGTTAGGGCTTGGCTACACTGGAGAGTTGCAGGGCTGTAAACCCACCACCAGCACTGCAACTTACTCACCATCCACACTTGGAAGGCACATACAGCGCTGCATCTCCCTGGCTGCAGCGCTGGTTGTACTCCTACTCTGCCATGGTGTGGTAAACTTCTGTCCCAGATCTGGACTTTAGCGTACAAAATCTGGGTGTTTACTGTGAACCTTTCCCAAGCTTATACCCAGCTTGGATATATCTCGCTGCCACCATCCAACTACGGACTATTGGGGTTCCTAGTTACCCCGAGTCACCCCAACCTTTCCCTGGGGATCCCCAAGACCCAGAACCCTGGGTCTTCCTCTCTCCTCTCCAGCTTCCCCCCTTCCCTGGGTTAGCCGGTGCAAGACTAGACTTCACTCCTTGAATGCAAACCAAGAGAGCTATTCACTTCCCCCGAGGCTAGGCATTCACAGCTAATCACAGCTAGCACACAAGGAGATTCCCCTCCCTGGTCTCGTAGCAGTAACTAGAGAAAAACCCTCAAACACAAGAGAACAGAGATGTTCTTTCTCTCTTTCCCCGTCCTGTTCCCGCCCTGGGACGATAGGAAAAACCCACAGCCTGGCTTTTCCTTTTCCCTTCTCTGTCTTCCTGTGAGGGAGACAGATACCTGGTATAGAAATTCTATCGCTTTGCCCCCTAGAAAGAAACTCCCACCAGTTTTCAAAAGAAACTTTATATAAAAGAAAGAAAATACAAAACAATAATCTTGCATCAAGAAACTCAATACAGGTCTTGCTTATAAGAAAATATGAATACACAGTCTGATTTAAAAGATAGCCCCGTTTAAACAGTCCAGCAAATCAACATACATGTAAATACACACAAAGCATATACAGCTATTTACTTTGTTTCCTTTTGTACTCACAGAATGTTTAGGAGAAAACTTTAAATAAGATGGAGGTAGAGAAAAGCTTGCTTACCACAGCCGAGGAACAAAAAAGACCCTGCAATCCACACACCTGCTAAATACAACACAAAAGCTCCTCACAGCCGAATTACTTTGTGGTTCCTTTGTTACTCACAGACTTTTAGTAGCATATTTGAGATAAGATGGAGTTAGAAGAAAAGCTTGTTTTACCACAGCCAAGGAAACAAAAAAGACCCGAGGATACAAATTCCCGCCCCTGACTTTTAAACAATCCAGTTCTCTGATTGGTCCCTGGTCACGCTGTTGGTCCCCTTTGTCACCCTTTACAGGCAAAAAGAAATTAACCCTTACACTTACCTATGTACTTATGACAATGAGTATAAGGATTGCCCAGCGCTGGTGATGCATCAGCGCTGCTCCTAAATGTGGCCGCAAAAGCGCTGTAATTGGCCTCCGGGTATTCGGAGATATCCCAGAATGCCTGTTCAGCCACTCTACTCAATCAGTTCGCACTCTACTGCCCTAGCCCTCAAGGATGCTGCCTTTTAAATGCCCCGGGGAATTTTAAAATCCCCTTCCTTGTTGTTCAGCTAGGCTGTGGAGTGCAATCAATCAGTGAATCTTTCCCAGGTGACCATGACCTCCACGCCGCCAACGAGCCCCAGCATGGGAGCAATGGTGAGTTGATGGACTTCAATCAGTGTTTGCGTGGGAGGAAGACTGTGCGTCACAGCTGCGCTTCAGCCATAGGAATTACAATACCTAGGGCAGAATCTCAAAGGCCATGCTGGAAAGGGCCATGACGGGACACGGTGCAGTGCAGGTTAAGTAAAGACGCTGCGGAGTGCTATTGCAAAGCCCGCGAGGGAAACTGCACTCAGGTGTTGCCCCAATGACCTCCGTTTTTACAAGGAGCTGGAGCGTATACTTGGGGTGACCCCACTGCCAATCCGAGGACCACAATGGACAGTTCAGAGTGGAGAGAGGAGGGGGTGGGACGGGGGAGGAAACTGAGAGTGAGGGTACTGGGTGGGGGACACCACCCCGGAGCCCAGGAAGCATGCAGCATGGAGCTCTTCTCAAGCCTGGAGGAAGGTAGCCAGTCGCAGAGCTGGAACTTGGTGAAGGAGAAGCAGAGAGATGGGTTCCCGGGTAAGTGCTTTATTTTCAGGATTGAAATGTTTCGGGAGAGGAGGCGGGTTAGGCTGCATGCATGCATGCCTAGATGTATGATAGCCCATGTGATGTGGTCTATCACATCGCTGTGTGACCAGCCTCGGAATCTCTTCAAAAAGTTTCTTGCCACAGTGGGGCAATGCGCTGCGCAAGTTTATAGGAGAGACACTGTGCCGTTATCGCCAGTCAGGCTAATGCATCCACGCACTGTGCCGTCCTGAGGGTGGGGGACCATTCTGCACACAGGCAAGCCATAGGGCCAGGGCAGAATCCGCATTGCTGTAGAAGACCCTCCCGCTCTTCCCAGGTGATCGCGCAGCAGCGAGATTTTCAGGATAATCCAGTGGAAAATGTTTGGGATAGTGTTCAGTGTAGGTCCCCTGCAGCAGTTTGCTTTCCTCAATGCAATGAAACCCCCGTACAGCCTGACCCAATCAGTCCCCCTTCCCAGGTGACGCCACAGCACCGAGATATCTTCCAGGATTAATTTACTCCTACACTCATTCCCCATTACTCACCCATTCTTTCGTGCGTGTGTGTCTCGTGCTCTGGTTGGTATGTGGAAAGTATGCTAAAGTGATACTGTAAAGCTTCACTGTGATTATACACATGCACTCTCTGTTAAATGTTTCAATTTGTCTTTCTAATAACAGTGTCCTTGATACCCCACTGACTGGATCAGAGATGCTGAAAGGCACAAAACCTGAGAAAAAGCCACAAAAAAGCAAAGAAGATATGGTGGTGAAGCAGTTATGAATCAGTCTGCAGAGAGAGTAAAACACTCCAGGACTGGAGGGAAAAAATGCAGTGCTGGACGGAAAGAGAAAGCAGGAGAAAGGCAGTAGCTAAGAAGCAAAGCACGAAGCAGCTGATAAGCTCCTGGCACGCCAAACAGACTGTATCCAGTCACTGTAGCCAGCAGGCATGAGCACTACCGTGCGTCCCCTCCCCCAGTCCCAAAGCTCTTTCCCTGTGCCCCAATGTCAGCTCAAAACCCTTCTCCAGCATCCGGTATTACCACCACAGCTGCCCCCAACACCTGTATGTCTCACCTACCAGCCTGGAACTATGACCTTACCCTCTGCACTCAACCCATCACCATGCACCATTTTCATCCCAAGTGCAGCAGTCATTGCACAGCGCTCCAGACAGGACATATTCAAACCTCTGACTGTACAGTTCACCACCCCACCCCTCTGCCTTTTAGTTTTTCTTTTCAGTAAATGAATTTCGGCTTCATAACAGTTTCTTTATTGCAGAAAGTGTAAGATACCATAGCCCAGAAAAAAAAAGACACTGCAAATAATTGTAACCATGCACTATCCTTCCTCTTCT
>NC_133771.1:65927116-66104855 GCF_003597395.2 Chelonoidis abingdonii
CATTAGCACCATTGTTTATGCCTAATGTTTCTTTTCCTGGCACCTGTATTTCAACATTTCTTATTTCTGCTTAAAGGTACATACAACATTTCTTTAATCCATTCTTATTTTTACAATATAATTCATTCTACTTTCACAAAGTTTAGAATGAAAGAGGAAAGTCTAGCCACAGAGACTTTGGATGGGGTGATAAAAAGTTTTGGTTGAAAGAATTATTGATGTGGAAATGTAGTGAGGACTACTGGTGCCATAGATTCTGCAGTCCAAAAGGTGCCCCTAGTAAGTAATTAAGATCAGATCATGCAGAACACTGATGTCAGGAATAGATGGACCAAACATTTAAATCTCCAGCATTCTATTTCTATTATTTTGAGTATATTTCTCTCAATTTACTATTTGAGCCACACAAGCAGTATTTAACCATAACTATTAAGAAAACAAGAGAGTGAGAGAGAACTTGTACAAAGAAGAAATGCCCAGACTGAAGTGGAAGCATTAAAAAACATTTCCTATCTCATACAAATTCTTTTGATTTGAAATGCCAATGTCCTCAAAATGTCTTTTAAATTATTTTCAGTTCTGTTCCTTGGCTCCTTGCCCTTGGAAATCTGCTCAGGAATAATTCCTCTCTGTATTATTTTCTACTAACATAAAGCACAAACACTTATGTGGTAAATTTCATTGCCACGTACTGTACATGGATAAAACAACTGGAGGGTTAGAAGTCACTATTTCATGTGCAAAATAATGAGTGACTATGATGAGATAAAACAAAATAGTTATTATATAAATTCATAGCAATCATCATTTCTCCAGGACTATATAGTTAATAAATAGCTATGTATAAAGGGGGTTTATTACCATATAATACCTGGCAGTGACCAAAGATAGATCATAGCTATACTAGTTAGAAGGTCTCTACTAAGTCTTATGCAAAATATTTCCTTCTAACCACCAAACAGCTAAGGAACAAATCCACTTTAAATCTTCAACCCCCACTTTGTGTCACCACTTTCCTTAAGAAATGTGTGAATATAGTAGCTTCTCAAACTCAATTAAAAATAATTTCACATCTTATCGAGCACAAATAAGGGGAATACAAAGAGATTGATCTAAGAACTGAGTCATATATTAAGAATATAGATCAACCTTTCTCTTCTAAGGTATGAATTAACAGTTACATAACCAGAAGGGGTTTCTTTTTCTATGTTGTGCATCTCTATATATTATGACTAAAGTTTATAATATAAAAGGATAAGATACCAAAGTTCCATTTTGAATGGCTATATGCCCTTGACCAGAAGTTCCAATAAGAGAACTAATGATCCATCAGGAATTGTAACATTGAAAAACTAGTGGGAGAACACTTCAACCTCTCTAACCACTCAGTGACAGACTTGAAGGTGGCAATTTTACAACAAAAAACTTCCAAAACAGTCTCCAAAGAAAGACTGCTGAACTTGAATTAATATGGAAATTAGATACAATTAATTTAGGTTTGAAGAGAGACTGGGAATGGTTGGGCCATTACACCAGTTGAATCTATTTCCCCATGTTAAGTATCCTCACACCTTCTATGGGTCATCTCGATTATCACTTCAAAAGTTTTTTTCTCCTGCTGATGATAGCTCATCTCAATTGATTTGCCTCTTACAGTTGGTATGGCTATTTCCACCTTTTCATGTTCTCTGTATGTATAAATATCTTCTTGCTGAATGTTCCAGTCTATGCATCCGATGAAGTGGGCTGTAGCCCACAAAAGCTTACGCTCAAATAAATTTTTTAAGTCTCTAAGGTACCACAAGTACTCCTGTTCTTTTTATTGGGAATTTAGTTTCTGTTAAGTTCATATATTTGTTCTATTATTTGTACCCAAATAACTCTAATTTATGGCATTCACTGCTGACTTGAAGGAATATATTTCAACTCCCTTCAGCGTGTATTGGAATTTAATGCTCCTAAAATTGGTTGGATTGATGATCTGGAATTTCCACTTTCAGGAAAACAATGGCCAGGCCATCTGGGCTTTCTCAGCAAAATATACCAACAATTTGTACTATCCATCAGTAATCTGTGAGAACTCCTATAGCAACCCCAACCCCAGCCCAGAACAGTCTCAGAATACTGCATGTAATTGGTGATCTACTTCTTATACCTGTCCCTCTGGATGGAAGGAGGGACTGATAAAAATACAAATGCTATCAGGAGATCTTTCTGACAAAAGACATGTGATACTGAAGAATCAGTGGCCAAGACTTTGGAGTGCTGTCCCTCCTCACTAACCACTACACTATATGTAGGTATGATCTAGAAACACAGTGTTTCTGGGAACTCTTTCCTATTTAGGAAGGATTGAGTGGGGAAACGGGAAAGGAATGTGGCACTCTGTCAAAAATGCCATTACCTATTTCCGAGTAACTGATAACTTGAAAGAAAATGATCTTGAACGTTTATGGACCAATATTCTAACACAGTGGTCCCCAGTGCAGTGCCTGTGGGCACCATGGCACCCGCTGGGGCATTTATGTGCACCCTCCTACTGACAAGGGAGTGCTTCTGCTGGACAACCTGCTGCTGAGGAGTACGTCCGCTGGACAACCAGCTGCCGAAATGCTGCCAAGCGGCAATGCCAAGAAGTTTTGCCACCAAAATGCCATTGCTTATCAGCGGCATTTCAGCAGCAACACTTCTTGATGATACTCATTCTCGGTGGCATTTTGGCAGCTGGTCCTTCGGTGCCCCCCACACTCTTCTGGGAACATGAATATGCTATTGCAACAGAAAGGTTGGGGACTACTGATCTAATAGATCAAACACCAGATGGGTACTATTGGGCATCTCCTACAGACTACCAAATCACACTAGGGAACAGGATGACATCTTCCTTATGCAGCTATCTACAATGTATGTGGAAGAAACTGTGAGATCATGGGGGACTTCAATCTGAGTGACATATGCCAAAGGTCTCATACTGCCAGTATTAAAACATTCTTAGATGACAAATTCCTAATGAAAAAATGTGGCAGTCAACACAGGGGAATTCTTTATTAGACTTTGTCCTGACAGATAAAGATGAACAGATCACAGAACTAAAAATTAATGGTAGCTTAAGTACAAGTGATCAGACTATTACATTTATAATGTGCACGCAGATTGTCCAGACAAGTGATGTATATGCTTGGTGCTTTAATAGGACCAATTTCACAAAACTGATAATTATGAGCCAGATCAGCTGGGAGGAAGAATGATAATTGAGAATAATTTAAGCACACCTTACTAGATGCCTGAAAAGCCACAACTGAGGAAGAAGGTTATGCTCCCCCCTCCCCAATCTTATTTAGAGAGAAAGTGGAGACAGCTGTAAATAAATATAAAAAATGGAAGAAAAGGGAAGTTAATAGTAATGAATATAAATCAGAATCTAGGAACTGTAGAAAATTTATAAGTAAAGCCAAGAGACACCAGGAGAAATCTATGGCAGCATAATTAAGGACAATAAAAAGTTTTAAAAAATATATTAGGAACAAAAAAAAAAATCCCTAACTATGGTATCAGTATCTAGTAACAGACTAGATGGAACGGGTAGCGTTATCAATAATAATGCAGAAAAAGCAGAAGTGTTCAATAAATATTTATGTTCTGTATCTAGGGGGGACGACACATTGTATAGTCTCATCATATGGTGATGACAGCACTCTTTCCATTCCATTGGTATCTCTGGAGGACAGTAAACAGAAGGTACTAAAGTTAGACATTTTAAAATCAGCAGTTCCAGACAGCTCACTTAAAACTCTTGCATACAAGTTTTCTGAGAGGTTCATTGATGGATCATTAATGTTGATTTTCCACTAAGTCTTGGAGCACCGGGAAAGTTCTAGAAGACTGGAAGAAATCTAATATTGTGCCAGTTTTTAAAAGGATAAACTGGATGACCTGCTGATATGGAACTCAATGAATCAACAGCTAATTAACAGATACTGTTTAACTTGATTTGGTAATAGGGTTGATATACTATGCTTAGATTTCTATAAAAACATTTGACTTGGTAGTGCATGACATTAAAAAACTAGAATACAAAATTAACATGGTATATATCATTTAATAGATTAAAAGCCAGCTAATTGATGGGCCTCAAAATGTATTTGTCAATGAAAAATAGTCATCAACAGGTTTGTTTCCAGTGGGGAGGGGTACCACAGGAATCGGTTCTTGGCCCTATGCTATTTAACATTATCGGTGACCTAAAAGATAATATAAAATCATCACTGAAAAAGAGTGCAGATAACACACAAATTGGGGTAGTGGTAAATAATGAAGAGGAGTGGTGGGTGATTGAGAAAGATCTCGATCACTTGGATACTTACAAGATGGAGGACTTCAGTTTGGAAAGCAGTCATGTTGGGTAATCGGCTGAACATGAGTTCCCAGTGAGATGCTGTGGCCAAAAGAGCTAATGAGATCCTGAGATGCATAGCACGGGAATCTCAAGTAGGAGTATAGAAGCTATTTTTCCCTCTGTATTTAGCACTGATGCAACCACTACTGGAATACTGCATCCCGTCCTGGAGTCCACAGTTCATGAATGATGTTAATAAATTGGAGAGGGTTCAGAAAAGAGCCACAAGAAAGATTAAAGGATTAGAAAACATGCCTTACAGTAATAGACTCAAGGTGCTTACTTTATTTATCTTAACAAAGAGAAGGTTAAGGGGTGACTTGATTATAGTCTAAGTACCTACATGGAGAATAAGTATTTAATAATGGGCTCTTCAATCCAGCAGAGAATGATTCAATGTCTGGAAGCTGAAGCTAGACAAATGCAGACTGGAAAATAGCATAACATTTTAATGGCGAGCGTCGTTAACCATTGGAACATGGTGGAGTCTCAAACACCAACCATTTTTTAAATCCAGATTGGGTTTTTCTTTTCTAAAAGCCCTGCTCTAGGAATTATTTGGGGAAGGTCTATGGCCTGTGTTATACAGGTCAGGCTAGATGATCATGGTCCTTTCTGATCTTAGAATCTATAATATTGCATAGGCACAACCACCACTTTTAGACAGTAGCTGCTGACTTGCCCTCAGTATTGAAAATCAATGGCTCTGGCCAAAACTGTTTAACCTTATCCATTTTCAATGGATACTAAATCTGAAACGCTAGATATTTTATGACATTCTAAATGCTCGTCCTTTGGTATATTAACTGTTTTCTAATGGCACAACACTGATATGAATCCGTGTAGGCCTCATGGAAGAAAAGTGTTTTCAGAAGGAATGTGCAGACCTGATTCAGCACCTACTGCTTTGGAGCGGGTTCTAAATGAAGATTCTTCCACGCTTTGGAAATGGCATGGAAGAAAGAATGAAGAGAGAATGGTAGAAGAAAATGAAATATTATGAACTCCTCCTGGAGTTTCACCTAATTTATCACAGTCAATGATTCATTACAAACAACTGGCTATCTGCCTTTGCACAGCTCTTCTTTTAATTCCATAACTCATCACTCCCAACAGAGTTCACCCATAGAGGCCATATGAGGGTATCTAGTGGCAATTGATTATGCAGAACTGGCTTTTTTTGTTATCTTCTGGGTTTTTGCATCCCCACTAAGTGACTCAGAAATGTGTGATCAGTGTGTGTATAGGTCCTGATATGTGTGAAACATTAGGAACGTAAGTTGAAGAGAAGAGACAAAGTACAAAAAGAAATATGATTTTTTTAAAAAATAGTCAAATGACATTGTTTTGAAATAGAAGATAAATGGGAGGAAAAAAACCCCACCAGTTAAACACAAAGCACAGAAAAAAAATATTTTCATTTAGATTAATACAGAACAGCTGTCCACTCAAAAAATAGCAAAGATATGAATGGAAACAAAAAAAGAAATCAACATAAAGGATAACAGTTAGATACTAATTTACACTGGAGAAAAAAGAAAAAAACCCAGAAAGGAAGCTTTCAGTTGCCAAAGAGCCATCCTGTATGTTTTTACCTCAGAGAAGCAAATCCAAAAGAGCAATCTGTATCATTGGTCCTGTGGGAAACCCTGCAAAATCTTGCAATTAGTCCCATAAGACAGTTCCAGTTTTCAAATGACGTCTTTGGAGCTCTGCACCGTGCAAGTGATTTGGATGTGGGAACACTCATTGGACTCCAATTTATGTCTCCTGGCACAGATAACACATGCTGCAAAGACAGAGCAGGCCTGCCAACTTGTACTCTATTGGTGTGGGTGGGCTTCATTTTTTTTTTAATTTTAAGAAAGACTTGTTGTGTTATAAGCCCACTAAGGCACGATGAAGCAAAAAACCAATTGCTTCTGCCACCAGAGCCATGTATTTATGAAAAATCCAGTAGTGAAGCATATTATTGATTTTCAAGAATGATTTTCTTTTTTAATACATTGAAAACTTCATTGGGGTGGGGGCAGTTTGTAGAGTTGTAAACATTTTAAAGGAGGAAAACACAAGGGAAAACTATTTCATTTTACAGGAAATTAAAAATGTATGATTTTATATTTAAATGTGTGTTTGTGTGAGTACACCACTCCTAAATGTGACCACCCTGGACTGAAGTGCATTGCTTATCCCCAGAACAAATACATTCTGGGCATAGATTTTCATAGACTCTAGGACTGGAAGGGACCTCGAGAGGTCATCGAGTCCAGTCCCCTGCCCTCATGGCAGGACCAAATACTGTCTAGACCATCCCTGATAGACATTTATCTAACCTACTCTTAAATATCTCCAGAGATGGAGATTCCACAACCTCCCTAGGCAATTTATTCCAGTGTCCAACCACCCTGACAGTTAGGAACTTTTTCCTAATGTCCAACCTAAATCTCCCTTGCTGCAGTTTAAGCCCATTGCTTCTTGTTCTGGGCAGTGGCAATATGCTGTAACGTTGACTGGGACGGACTGCAGAGAAGGTAGTAGTTCAGTCTCCTTGCTCATTCGGGGGAAGATTGGCACCATGCAAGCTCTCCTGAGGCAGGAGACATGAATAGCTGTACTGCCCCAAGAGCAGAGCAAGTCCTTCCCTCATGCTTCATGGGTGAAGATATGCGCTATTAGCCTTTTTCCTACTACAATTCAGGGCTTGTCTACACAAGGAAACTTACCGACATAGTGGAACAAATCCTCACGTGGATACTTTTAATCCAGAAGAAGAGTGCCTTTTAATCGTTTGGTTTTGTTACTCAAAGTAGTATAAGCTACACTGGAAAAAGGCACTCATAAGTGTCCACATAGGGAATAGTATTACTACAGGAGTAAAATTATACTGATATCACTATAGTGGTAAATTTCCCTGTGTAGATACACCCTTACTTTCCCCTCCCTCTGCTCAGCTGTGCTGATTGTTGCATTGAGGGGACAGAGGCAAAGAGCCACCCATTTCTCACCTCTGTCTTCCTTTGTGGGAAGGGGAATAGCAGTAACTTGTGCAGGGGCATAAAGGTTGCCTTCCGATTTCCTAATCCCTAGCAATGTTCCCTCTAATTTTTTCCATCCATGTGTGGAAAAAAAATTGTTATGTGCACTGAGGAATGTGCCTGTGTGTGCCACCAGTAGAAACAAAAAACCTAGATATAATATATATTTTTAAAAAGTTACCATAGGGATAATTACTCCAGCCAGAAAAAACGAGGAGTCCTTGTGGCACCTTAAAGACTAACAAATTTATTTGGGCATAAGCTTTCGTGGGCTAGAACTCACTTCATCAGATGCATGGAGTGGAAATTACAGTAGCAGGTATAAATACACAGCACACGAAAAGATGGGAGTTGCGATATCAAGTGGGAGGTCAGTTTAACGAGACAATTCAATTAACAGTAGGATAGCAAGGGAGGAAAAATCACTTTTGTAGTGGTAATGAGAGTAGCCCATTTCAAAGAGTAGGTAAGAAGATGTGAGTAATAGTAAGGGGAAATTAGTAAGGGGGAAATTTAGGTTTTGAATGACCCAACCACTCCCAGTCTTTACTGAGGCCTAATTTGAAGGCGTCCAGTTTGCAAATTAATTCCAGTTCTTCAGTTTCACGTTGGAGTCTGTTTTTGAAGTTTTTTGCTGTTGAAGAATTGCCACTTTTAGGTCTGTTATTGAGTGAGTAGGGAAATTAAAGTGTTCTCCTACTGATTTTTGAATGTTATGATTCCTGATGTCAGATTTGTGTCCATTTATTTGTGTCCATTGCATAAAGACTGTCCACTTTGGCCCATGTACATGGCAGAGGGGCCTTGCTGGCACATGATGGCATGTATCACATTGGTAGATGTGCAGGTGAATGAGCCCCTGATGGTGTGGCTGATGTGGTTAGGTCCTATGACGATGTCCCTTGAACAGATATACGGACAGAGCTGGCACTGGGGTTTGTTGTAGGGTTTGGTTCATGGGATGGTGTTTTTGTTGTGTGGTATGTAGTTGCCGCTGAGTATTTGCTTCAGGTTGAGGGGCTGCCTGTAAGCAAGGACTGGCTTGTCTCCCAAGGTTTGTGAGAGTGAAAGACTGTCCTTCAGGATAGTTTATAGATCCTTGATGATGCACTGGAGAGGTTTTAGCTGGGGGCTGTAGGTGACGCCTAGTGGAGTTCTGTTACTTTCTTTGTTGAGCCTGTCTTGTAGTAGATGACTTCTGGGTACCCTTATGGCTCTGTCAATCTGTTTCTTCATTTCACCAGGTGGTTATTGTAGTTTTAAGAATGCTTGATAGAGGTCCTGTAGGTGTTTGTCTCTGTCTGAGGGATTGGAGCAAACCTCTGGCACGCAGCTCACCAGGGTAAGTACCCTGGCGGGCTGGGCCAGTTTGTTTACCTGCTGCGTCGGCAGGTTTGGCCAACCGCGGCTCCCACTGGCCACAGTTAGCCATTCCAGACCAATGCGGGTGGTGAGAAGCTACGGCCAACACATCCCTCACCCGTGTCTCTTCCCACTGCCCCCATTGGCCTGGGATGGCGAACTGCAACTAGTGGGAGCTGCGGTCCGCCAAACCTGCCAATGCGGCAGGTTAACAAACTGGCCCGGCCCACCAGGATGCTTACCCTGGCTAGGGGCATGCCAGAGGTTGCAGACCCCACTGTAGACAATGGATTGTGTGGTGTGGCCTGGATGAAAGCTGCAGGCATGTAGGTAAGTATAGTGGTCAGTAGGTTTCTGGTATAGGGTGGTGTTTATGTGCCATTGCTTATTAGCATCGTAGTGTTTAGGAAGTGGATCTCTTGTGTGGACTGGTCCAGGGTGAGCTTGATGGTGGGGTGGAAATCGTTAAAATCCTGGTGGAATTCCTCAAGGGCCTGCTTCCCATGGGTCCAGATGATGAAGACGCCATCAATGTAGCGCAAGTAGAGTAGGGGTGTTAGGGGATGAGAGCTGAGGAAGCGTTGTTCTAAGTCAGCCATAAAAATGTGGGCATAGTGTGGGGCCATGTGGGTACCCATAGTAGTGCCACTGACTTGAAGGTATAAATTGTTCCCAAATCTGAAATAGTTGTGGATATTTTAGAAATCACTACTCAAAGAATTAAATTTATGTGTAAGAAAAATAAAAATTATGAAACACACAGACCAGTCAAAGCACTAAAATAACACTTTGAAAGAATAAAATTACAGAGAATATATGTGCAGTGCAGGAAGTACCAAGTAGTAACAACAACAACACAAGTATGTGTTGGAGGGGGGGATGTGTGTGTGTGACACGGAGACTGAGAGTGAGACAGACACAGACTGTGGGTGTGACTGTGACAGACAATATGAGACAGTGTGTGTATGACAGACTGTGTGTGACAGACTGTGTGTGTATGTGTGAGAGAGAGAGACAGATACAGTGTCTGGGAAAGCCACGCGCTATCTGTTTAAGACAGTCACTGACAGCTCTCCTGCTCTACCCTGAGCCCAGTTGTCTCCCCTCCCCCGCTTTGTGAAGATGGGATACATGGGCAGGGCTGGGAGATAGAGAGACTGACTGAGCTGGCTGCTGGGGAAATCTGAGAAACAGTGCACTGTCTCTTTAAGAAAGGCACTCAGACACTCACCATTTAGACCAGGGATCGGCAATCTTTGGCATGTGGCCTGCCACGGTAAGCACCCTCGGCCTGCGCCGCTTCCCGCAGCCCCCATTGGCCTGGATTAGCAAACCGTGGCCAGTGGGATCTGCAGTTGGCCGAACCTGTGGATGCAGCAGGTAAATAAACCGGCCTGGCCCACCAGGGTGTTTACCCTTGCGGGCCGCATGCCAAGGATTGCCGATCCCTGATTTAGACCTAGACTGCTGCAGCTTTGAGTCTTCCTGAGCCAGACTGTCCCCTCTGCCCTATCAAGATGGGGTATAGGGGTGGGAGGAGGAGGACACCCTGACATAAGCACCCTCCTCCCAACCCCACTCCCACCCCATTTCCTCCTCTGCTCTGCACAGCCAGCAGAAGGGTCCCAGGAGCAGCTGCAGGACAGAACAAAGTGGAGGAAAGGGCACTTGAACAAAGTGGAGGAAAGGGCACTGCCAACTGTGCGCTCTCTGCTATCAGCTGGCCAGCACTTAAATCTCTCCTGCACAGCTGCCCAATCGTGCAGCTTACAGGGAACACAGATCCCTAGTGCTGGTGTGATCCTAAGATCACTCCAGTGCCAGGTGGAATGCTGTTGTTGTGATGTACAATAGAACCTCAGAGTTACAAACACCGGAGTTACAAACAGACCAATCAGCCACACCATCACACTTGGAACTGGGGGGTAAGCAATCAGGCAGCAGCAGAGACCAAAAAAAAAAAAAAGCAGCAAATGCAATACACTACCGTGTTAAACAAGCTACTGAAAATAAAGAGAACTTTTTAAAAAAGATTTGATAAGGTAAGGAACCTGTTTCTGTGCTTGTTTCATTTAAATTAAGATGGTTAAAAGTAGCATTTTTCTCCTGCATAGTTTTAAAACTATAGCAGATGAATGTTCAGTTGTAAATTTTTCTCCTGCATAGTTTTAAAACTATAGCAGATGAATGTTCAGTTGTAAATTTTTGAAAGAACATCCATAACATTTTGTTCAGAGTTATGAACATTTCAGCGTTACAAACAACCTCCATTCCCAAAGTGTTCGTAACCTTAAGGTTCTACTATATACCCAAATGGCAACATGTAATATCATTAGAAAACCAATACCTCACTGTTATTCAATATTATTGATTGACTCATGTATGGTAAACACAGAAAGGACTTGATAGATATGTGCTGCAAATATGTTCTGAAATGTAGTTGGCAGATAGTTCCTAACCACAACTGTTCCAGACAAAGGGATGTGGTTCTGTCCTCTTGAATGTCTCCTTGATATAAAGTAAGCAAGATGTGACCAAGGACAAAAGAAAAATCTCACTTATTTGCAAGGTAAACAAAGCCATCAGGACAGCAAGCGAGGAAAGATGACTATTTAATCTCAGTGAGGGGGAGGGAGATGGAGACTGCACCCCCAGGAAACCTTCCTGTCTCTTGAAGCAAGGTCAATGAACCTTGGGAAGATATGAGAGAGAGAAAAGGCCATTTTGGCATCCACCATTTGACAGACTACCAGGGCCAGAGCTCTTGAGATAATAGAATGTTGGATCCTTCAACCAAAGGAGTTGAAGTCTCTGGGAACAGAGTAGAGGCAAGAAACCTGCTTAGCAGGGCCAGCTCCAAGCACCAGCGCAGAAAGCAGGTGCTTGGGGTGGCCAATGTAAAAGGGCGGCATGTCTGGGTCTTCGGCAGCAATTCAGTGGCGGGTCCCTCAGTCCCTCTTGGAGCGAAGGACCTGCCGCTGAATTGCCGCTGAAGAATGAAGCGGCACGGTAAAGCTGCCGCCGAAATGCCAATTGCAGCTTTATCTTTATTTTTTTCCTCCCCGCTTCGCTGCTTGGGGCAGCAAAAAAAGCTGGAGCTGGCCCTGCTGCTTAGGCAAAGATTGTAATTTGCTGCAATTAAGCTGTAGTCTTTCAAGTGTATTTTTAATTTTTGTTTGCTTTCAACCCTATCTTTATACTTATACCTGGTATCATTTAAACCAGGGGCCCCCAACACGGCGCCCATGGGAGCATCTTAATGCGCCCGCGTCCTGGCCTCCGGGAGATCACCTGCCGAAATGCCACCGAATTTCAGCGGCATTTTAGCAGGGACGCCTCTCGATGATGCCGCTTACCGTCAACAAGTGATGTCATCGAAAGGCATCGCTGCCAAAATTTGGGAGCGACGCCTCTCGATGCTGCTGCTTTCCATCGACAGATGACGTCATCAAGAGGCATCGCTCCCGAATTTCAGTGGCGATGCCTCTCGATGACTTCACTTGTCGTTGGCAAGCAGCATCATCGAGAGGCGTCGCTGCCAAAATTCGGGAGCAACACCTCTCAATGACATCGCTTGCCGTCAACAAGTTGCCACCGCAGTGGTCCTTCCTCTGGTGCCCGCCAGAGGAAAAGGTTGGGGACCACTGACTTAAACCTATGATCTTTCGTTTAATAAACTCGTTTTACTATTACTACTATTAATATAAGCTACTTCAGTGCTTTGATTAAAACTGAGTTTGCTAAACTCCGTTAAGGTAATAAGCTGGTGGGTACTGCCTCTAAGGAAGCAGCAAACAACTTCTGTAAGTGTTCAGCAAGAAGACTGGACTTTACAGGGCAGACAGTTTTGGGGAAATTTCAGACTGGGGGAGTGTGGGGATTATCCTGAAAATGGTAACTGGGAGGTGGAAGCCAGGGTGTGATTTATATACTGGCTATTGGTGTCAGAGCTGTGGCTCACAGCAGCAAAGCTTCTAAGGCACCCAGAGTTAACCTACAGGACAGGCTATGACACAATCCCTCACTAGCCTGGGTTCACCCCCAAAACCTCACAGCTGCTGAACCGGGCTGCTCACAATTGAGCCCTTGGTGGCTGATCTACATTTCATTGACTTCTCTTGGAACTCAGCTTGTCTACTGGAGTTTGCTAATAAGTGCTCATTGAGAGGATAGTCACAACTGGATACGTGTCAGCTAGGAGGTCAAATGAGACTCCCAGGTCTGGCCACACAGCAACCAGTGACTATCAACCTGGACTGGGTTTGGAGATGTGATATAGAAGGGAAAGACTCTGTAGCCCATTACCAATTACCTTGTGTTGCTTTAGGGGATACTTTGAGGATACAAGAGCACAAAACAACAGAGATAAAACTCACAGTACCTTTCAGTTTAGCTGTTTCATTAGACCCCACACTCTCTGTTCTTCTACAGAGCACTGACTTTCAGGGGTCACCTCCCTGGAACCTTACCCCTAATTAGGGTCTTCAACTGCAGTCTACCTGCCAAGGCCTTCTGCCAGTGGGTTGACTGTCTCTCAGGCCCACTTCAAGAGAGTCCTTCATCCCTGCTTTCTTCTCCCATCAGGGCCAGGTGTCCCTCCGAATTACCTGTGCCCTCTACTACCCAGAGGGGGCTTACTGAGTTCTTCTCTTCTCTCCCTGCAGCCCTCTTCTGTTCCAGGCTTCCTCCCTTTAACCTTTATAGAAACCATGCAGCTCCTCCCCCAGCAGGGACTCATCTTTAATTAGGCCTGCCCCATCTTCCAAGTGCAACCACATGCTAATTGGGCTCTCAGGCCCACATTAAGCATTTTACCCCCCGTGTGGGGTGAACACCCCATCACACCTATCCAAAGGCACAGAGGAAGGATAAGGATAGAACTATGATGTCTGGGAATATATCTTTCCAAGAGTGAAGTATGGACACTGTGGCCCATGCTTCTCTGCCTGATGATCTTCTCATGCCATAAATCATGTAATTCCACTTAGGGTACATCTACACTAGCGACTGTACACATGTCCATAATTCTCCTATTGTCCACACCTAAACTTTAGATGCATATGTCTGAAGACGAGCAGAGGATGAGTAACCTAGCATGCCTGAGGAGTGTGTGTAACTACACACCTTTGGCTGAGGCACTGCCCCACATCTGTGCCAGTTTGCAGCATGGACAGGGGTCAGATGTGTGTACCAGGTCTCAAGTTTCAGTGATCTTTCCACCCCCATTCCCACAATCTATTGGAATCCCTTTTTTTCCTTACCCTTACCAACCTATAAAGGTCTTTGTCCTCCTGTTTTCACTGACAGTAGTGGAGTGTGCTAACCACAACAGAACAGCTTTCTGCTGCACCCTGTAGAGATCAGTACAGATCAACATGGGTCCTGCTCGGAGAGCAGCCACTTGGCCCACTGACCACAGCTGGCTGTAGATCAATGTATCGTCTGAGGCTGAGCACACCATCCTTCATGACTTGTGCTGGAGAGGCAGGAACATTCATCTGTACCAGGAAATTTCACAGAGGCTGGAGAAGGTGGATATTCAGTGGGCTCTGGCCCTGTGCCAGGAATCCATCAAGCACTTGAGGCTCCTGTATAATCACTCAGAGTGTGATCTCTACATTTGGAAATACACATTGTATTCCATCTTTCAGTATTGTATCATGAAGATCACTGTGACTGAATTTCATTTTTCCTGTTTCATTAAACTTTACACGCATATAATAGTGGAACTGCTGTACTTCTCCACAGAGATACATGTTCAAGTCAACAGGGTATGAGTCAACTAGCTTTTGGGAACCTCATAGACTTTAAGGTCAAAAGAGACCATTACGATCATCTAGTCCAGGGGTCGTGCAGTGACTTTTCCTCCATGGATAATATGCCACACATGGCTATGTCTGAGTTTGAACTGTAGTGCTGAAACCAAGACTTCATCAACCCCATTGCCTTCCAAAACTCCTCCAACTTCCCCTACCCTCCATCCAGCCCCCACTCCTCTCCACTTCAAAATGGTCCCTAAGAAGAGATAATTATAAATCAGGGGTCAGCAACCTCTGGCACGCGGCTCGCTAGGGTAAGTACTCTGGCGGGCCAGGCCAGTTTGTTTACCTGCTGTGTCAGCAGGTTCGGCCGACTGCGGCTCCCACTGGCCACGGTTCACTGTCCCAGGGCCACTGGGGGTGGCGGGAAGTGGCGTGGGTGAGGAATGTGCTGGCCGCGGGTTCCAGCCACCCCCATTGGCCTGGGACAGTGAACCGCGGCCCAGTGGGAGCCATAATCAGCCAAACCTGCCAACGCAGTAGGTAAACAAACTGGCCTGGCCCACCAGGGTGCTTACCCTAGCGAGCCGCGTGCCAGAGGTCGCCGACCCCTGTTATAAATCAATGATTTTATTAATTCCTGATGAACCATTATTATGCATTTGGCTAAAACTACTTCGTAACTAGATTTTTAATTTTAAAAAATCATTATGCCGCAGTGTCTGTGCCTTTATCAGTTAGCAGTCACACAGCAATGGTCCCAGGGCCACGCATCTTGGGGAAGGGAGGGGGTAGGTTAGAAAGGACACAGCTGGGGATGGGTGGAGAGTGGGGTTGGTCTGAGTAGGGGAAGGGAACAGAATACACTTGTAGAACACTTTGATTATCTGAAGAAAAGTTAGTCACATCAGTCCTTTCTCCCTTGGAAGATTAAAGAACTTTTATTGTCCCTGGTCTCTGACACCTCCCTTTGCACAGAAACTCTGTAGGTTAGCTGAGAATATGGTCAATTTCTGCCTCCCAGTCCTATAGGCATATTTAAGCAAATTTATGGCATAGCAAAAACTCCATCTACTTCTTGAGTTTCAATAGCTGTGCAAATCTACTTGGTCCAGCTTCATGGCTGACCAAACATCTCCGTTCACCAATATATAGAGGGATGACCATTAGCAGAAACAGCTTTCTGGCATAGATTGCCTGATCTCCTCCACAGGACAGGAAAGCCACCTCTTTTTCCCCCATTATGAAACCTTAAAAACAGCTATGTTGGCCAGCCTTTAAAGAAGAACTTGCCATCTGGTAACATAGCCCCTGGAAGGAACTCCCCCCCACCCCTCCCAAGACACTATGGAAACTATAATATTTTAAAACATTTTTCTTACCATTTGTAACCTCTGCTTCTTCCTCCTGGGCTGCCAAACTTGTCTGAGAGGCAGTGCTAGTCTAACAGTCATATTCCTGGAGTGCTGAAAAGTGTCAATATTGTGGCCTTCCTTCTGTAGCAAAGTTAAGTTATGTGGGTGGATTTCTTGGCTTCTTCTAAAGGAAAAAAATATGCTACCTTTGCCTTTGAACTGGCAGGACTTTTGATTCCTGAGAGGAAAACCATTCTGCTGGGAGGGCAAGAGCAGAACCTCACAGACAGCAGAGGAAGATGGAGAAGGACCCTGAAAGAGCAGGAGGAACCAGGAGTAGTTCGAGTTCCTCAGGGCCTGAGAGGATCAAGCTGTTCAACAGGAAGACACACTGATGAAACATTTCATAGAGCAGGAGACACGCCATAGGAAACAGCCGTATCCCCTAATGGTGAAAATTATTTGACTGGTGGCCAGAGTTCAGGGTCTGCCTGCTACTGAGGCCACAAAAATCACTCGATCCTCAGCAATCACTGCCACCCCTTCCAGCTCCTGGATCCCCGTGAGTAATCTGGAGGAGAACATGGAGCCTGGAGGACTCCTGGTTCCTCACTGTTCACCGGCATCTGAAACCCCTTGTAGAGGATGCCTCTGAGCATCTAGGAGGGAAACAATGTGCCTGAAGGAGTCCCACAATTTCATGGAGAGCTTCCACCCACAAACCTCTCATAAGAGATGGCCCTGGTTTTCCTCAAGTGTCATTTTTCCCCACTTGTTCTCTCTCATCAGGAGGATGGCAAAGAGACAGGTTCACACACCATAACATTGCTGGCACTTTCCCTTAATTTTTTAAAGACTTGTGGTTGAACTTTATGAAGTATTTCAGCTACATTCCATTGAATACTTTTAATAAATGTTATATTTTCCTTGACTTTGTGCGGCCCTTCATTCCCAAATATGATTAACTGAACTTTTTTGCAGTTCAGAACTGGGTATCACAATTCATAACACAAGATACTGAATTGCATAGATGTGAAGTAATGAATTACCCCTGAACTAGAGAACCTGATGACTCATCACTACATGTAACTTTAATTCACAAGCCAGAAGCTAATGTGGTGACTCACAGGCCAGGTATAAAAGCCACACAGGAGAAACAGCAGTTCTATCTGCCCAGCATTACTTTATGGCTTGGAACTCTCCCATGGCCTGATATGGTAACAGACTCCACAGAACTTACTCTTCTTTAGCACTGTCCTTGATCCAGCCTGGCTCCCAGCTCTAACTCTCTTGCTTTGTTCCAAACCTGCTCTTGACTCCTGACTCCGGCTACAATCTAGCTTCAGTTCCTGGCCTGGCTGTTATCACACTGACTACTAGGTCCAACTGCCACTGCTACAACCTGCTGGCCTGACCTTCCACGTATCAATTTCTGACAGCATAACTAGAAGTGCAGTTAGTGTTATGTGCTCACAGAAAGGACTCCTAGTTTTCAATGCAACGGAACTCTAAAACAGGTTCTCAAACTGCTGATGGTGGTACTGCCTTCAGAGCTGCATGCCCAGACAGCAGCCACTGCTCTCTGGGCACCCAGCTCTGAAGGCAGCCCTGCTACCAGCAGCAGAAAAGTAAGGGTGGCAATATCATACCATGCCACCCTTACTTCTCCATTGCTGCTAGTGGTGGTGCTTTCAGAGTTGGGTGGCTGGCCAGCAGCCTCCACTCTGCCTTTACAACTGGGCAGCTGTAGAATGGCAGCTGCTAACCAGGTGCCTGTGGGGGAGAGGGTGATATAAACTACTACAGACACAAAGAGGGGGCACACAGTCAAATACGTTTGAGAACTACTGCTCTACAACATAGAAAATAGTTAGATGAACAGCTTTATGGCTTAGATCACATGCAGAATATAAACATTTCCAGTAACAAAAAAGGCAATGACAGCATTTGCCACTACCCTATGAATCAACAGTCCCTTCTTCTTCCTCAAAACATTAAGCAGTTACAACCATAGTAGATATTAGGGCTCTATAACAGCTGCTAAATGCAGTTAGCACCACTGACATTGAATAGACAAAAAATGGCTGCATAACCCCTTCCTCCCAAGAAAATATTCATAAGGTCATTGAGAGATTGAGTGCTCCCAATAACAAAAGCCTATACCCAAGTGTGAATAGTGAAGACAAAAACATTACACAATGACCTCATTACAACTCAGCTGCCACCCTCCACAGATCAAAACCCAACCCTAACGTGGTAGCTCAATGGAAGTAGCCTGTTATAATTGCCTTTAATGTGTTCGCTATCACATGAACAAATGGCTAATGACCTTCAGTTACGAGGGAGCAAAACCTTCACAAAACTATTTAGTCCCACAAGTGCGTGAAAATATTCCCTTATGTGCATGTACAGGGTGTGAACAGCGCTACTGGACTTTCAGTCTATCAAATGTGCACACCACAACCATTCTGCAGCAACTGAGTTTGTAATTTCATTGCCTTTTTCCAGGATCATTGATGTTGGGGTATGGTTTCATGAGCCAAGTTAGAAGCAGGTATGCAGCGTCCTCCAAAATAACGGTTGCCACAGACACACCATCCTTCTCCCTTCAGGTATAATCCCGATCTTCTCAACACCCTGGCATTATTAATCTTTCCAGTGTTTCCCACATTTATATTTCTGGATCTGCCTTGGAGGTCCACTGAGCCATGCAGAATGAACTAATAGTAACCTTTTCAGTTCACATACTCATTTGCCCCCTGTGATGGGCAAAATATTGAGATATGGGTGCCATCGATGGTCACTGCACAGTTCTGAAAATCCATCCTCTCAAATCCAGCTATTATTTCTGGAATGTTTCTTATAACAGCTACCATGGGTGGATCACAGTGTTAATTTCCTCATGAACCTGCACAGTCACAACTCCAACAGCAGGCTTTGCAACCCAAAGTTGTTTGCAATGGACCTGTGCCTATCTGATGTTGTCAGCTTCCACAGGGCAATATCAACTCTTTTCTAAAGTAGTGGGGCTTCCCTGAATTGATTGCTCTCACACTGGAGGTTTGTTTTCTCATTCAGAAGTTCTGAAGCCACTTCTAGTCATCCCAGGTTTCCAGAATTACATGATCTCACCACACTGTGCCGGTTATCCTGAATCAAAAGGAACAGTTCACCCATGGGCATACTGTGGCAATATTGACATTCACCATACCCCTACCATAAGAGCTGAATGAATTGTCATTGACCTTCATGGTCTTCAGCATGCCAGCAAATTCTACCCAAATTCTATCCAGCATCTTCTCAACTGCCTACTTCATTACATAACCACTTGTCCCACAATAAAGAGCAGAAGCAGAAACAGATCCTAAAGCAATTGCTCCATATTATCCATCTAGTTAGTTAGAGAATAACAGTGAAAGAGTGACATGATCAGGAACTGCCACTGGCATGTATGAAGGTAGGAACAGTGCCAACACCACAAAGCAAAGTGTTTTCCAGAGTGTCTCCTTCTGACACACAGAACCCTGGGAATACCACCCCTGAAATGGTAGTGCTAATGTTGCATAACCACAGCAGCAGTGTGAATGTGGTTGTGTGTGCTTACACAGCTTTATACCCATGTCCAGCACAGCATATTGTGGAGAGTGAAGACTCCACACAGGTATGGAGAGCATGCCAGTGTGGACATAGTCTAAGTCACCAGTGTGAGGTGTGAACGAAAATTTTTTCCCATTGTCTTACAGCCCTCTAGTAGGGACAAAGAAGCCCAGTCCCGCAAGTGAATCAGGAAAAAAACAAGCAAATGATAGCAGTGCAACAGAAACAGCATTGAATCCTAGAGACAAGTTTTGTGTACCTACTTACTATGCTATAATTGATACACTTGAAGCTCATATGAAGAGGAGAGGTGAAGTGTACAAAGAAGAATCAAGTAGATTTTCTTTTCTAAACGATATGGACTTATCTGATGAACATTATTCACAAGGTTTATTGAGGTCTTTAAACCACGATTTGAGGACTTCAATAACTCAGAGTTAAGTCAGGGGTTGTTTGACAGAGTCGTTGGGGTGAGATTCTGTGGCCTGGTTGTGCAGGAGGTCAGACTAGATCAGGGATAAGCAACCTTCAGAAGCGGTGTGCCAAGTCTTCTCATTTATTCACTCTAATTTAGGTTTGCATGCCGGTAAACATTTAATGTTTTTTAGAAGGTCTCTCTCTAAAATCTATATGTTATATACTAAACTAGTGTTGTATTGTAAAATAAACAAGGTTTTCAAAATGTGTAAGAATCACTTAATGAAATTAAATGTTGATCTACGCTGCCGCCCGCAGCCGATGCGGTCTGGGTTCTGTTCACTAGGCGCAGCGGGCCTGAGCGAGGCTGCGGCTGGGACACTGACTGGTAGGTCCATTGCAGCCAGAACCCAGACCACCAGTGGCTGTGCGGGGCCGGGCTGGGACCAGAGGGCGGGCTGGTATGTGAGGGGGTGTAGCTGTCGGGAAGAGGCGGGCTGGTATGGGTGGGTGCAGAGCAGGCTAGGGTTGTGGGGGGGGACGAAGGAATCAAGCAGAGGGGCTGGGTGTGTATGAGGGAGGTACAGGGCTCAGGGCAGGGCCTGGGTGTGGTGCGGGCTCAGGCAGAGAGCGTGGTGTGTGTGTGTAGGGGGTCAGGGCTCAAGGAGAGGGCTGGTGAACTGCTCCCCTAAGAACTCCCAAGCCCCCTGCCTTGTCCCTGACTACACCCTCCTGGACTTCCTGCCCCCAACTGCCCCCAGGACCCCACTCCATATCGTAGCCTCCCTGTTCCCTGTCCCAGACTGGACCTTACATCCTACCTGTCCCGGCTGCCCCGACCCTTATCTACACCCCCGTTCCCAGCCAGACCCTGGGACTCCATGCTATCCAACCACTCCCCGTCCCCTGACAGGACCCCAGAATCCCGATCTCTCACCCGCCCCCGCGCCGCTCCTTGCCTGCCCAACTCCTTTCCCACCCCCTGCATCCTGACAGAGACCCCCCAGAAACTCCAACTCATACAACCTCCCAGCTCCTTGTCCCGGACCATCCTCGCAAGAACCTCCATCCTAACTGCCCCCGCGGATCCCTCCTGTCATAAACAGATAGTTAAGGGTTAATGTCTCTTTTACTGTAAATGTTAACAAACAGGAACCCAAACACACTTACCAGAGGACCAATCAGGAAACAAGATATTTCAAATCTCGGTGGAGGGAAGCCTTTGTTGTTTTTGGTTTTTTGTTTTGTTCTTCTGGGCTGAAAGGGACTAGACATGCAACGCAGGTTCCTTGCCATCTCCTGCTACAGTCTCTTATATATTGCAGAATAGTGAGTATTAGTAGAAAGGCGGTTATAGGTCGTAATTGTTTTCTGTATTTTGCAAATGTGTAGTTTGCTGGAAGTATTTTAAATTGTATTTGCTGGGGGAGGCTTCTCTCTGGGTCTTTAAGCTGAAAGACCTGTAATATTTACCATCTAGATTACAGGACACGACAACTTTTACTTTTTTTTT
Organism: Chelonoidis abingdonii; assembly: GCF_003597395.2. Classification (NCBI taxonomy): domain Eukaryota; kingdom Metazoa; phylum Chordata; order Testudines; family Testudinidae; genus Chelonoidis; species Chelonoidis abingdonii. Next base: position 65,948,551 of record NC_133771.1, read on the forward strand.
CTTTTTATTTAAATAGTTTGCTTCTTTTTAATGCACCCTGTTGCTTTTTTCTTGTTGAGCTCATGGGATTGATCCCTCTGATCTGCCGGCGAGGATGTTAAATGGCCAGAATGGAAGGAAGAAAGGGAGAAGATGAACGAGGGGAAAGGGAACCTGTTTGTTTAGATTCACGGTAGCTGTGAACTGTCTCTCTCTCCAGGATAGCCCTGGAGGGAAATGCCTGGGAGGGAGAGGAGAAGGGGGAAATGGTTTTATTCCCTTTTTGTAAGACTCAGGATTTGGGGTCTGAGGCCAGGAGGTTTTTGAGGGCCAGAGTGCCTGCCAAAACACTATATATTTTTGGGTGGTGGCAGCTTATCAGATCTAAGCTGGTAATTAAGCTTAGAGAAATTCATGCTGGTACCCCAATTTTTTGGACGCTAAGGTTCAGATTGGGGATAGAATACTATGACACCTCCTTTCTCCCAGTCCCCTGACTGCCCTGATCCCTATCCATCCCCTGCCCTCTGCCAAATCCCGGGACTCCCATGACCCATCCAAATCCCTCGCCCTTAACCACCCACCCAGGATCCCACCCCCCACATCCAACCCACACTGCTCCCTGTCCCCTGACTGCCCCCACCTCTTATCCAGCCCCCCCCAGCCCTGGGCCCCTTACCATGAGGCTCCACACAGAGCTAGATACGCTGCTCCGCAGGAGCACACAACCCTGCCCCTCTGGTTGAGAGGAGAGCGTGTCTGCCTCCCCACAGAGCCAAACGCTGCCCCGCAAGAGCGCGCAGCCCCAAACCCCAAAGCGCTGTGTGCGGCGGCAGGGCTCCAGGGGAGGAGGGAAGGTGGGGGAGGGGCCGGCAGCTTGCTGCACTTGGGCCGACGCTCCGGCTCGGGAGCGCAGACCCCGTGGCTTGCCATGCCAGGAGAGTGTGGTCATTTGCCCACCCCGTGTGTACGGCTATGCTTCTGCTCCCTGCCCCCACGGGGGAAGCAGAGGGCAGAGGAGAGAGGGCCGAGTTGGGCAGGATTTTTAATGGCATGCTGGAGTCCCGGCAGGCTCCAGCGTGCCATTAAAAATTGGCTCACGTGCCATCTTTGGCACGCGTGCCATCGGTTGTCGACCCCTGGACTAGATGATCGTAATGGTCTCTTTTGACCTTAAAGTCTATGAGGTTCCCACAAGCTAGTTGACTCATACCCTGTTGACTTGAACATGTATCTCTGTGGAGAAGTACAGCAGTTCCACTATTATACGCGTGTAAAGTTTAATGAAACAGGAAAAATGAAATTCAGTCACAGTGATCTTCATGATACAATACTGAAAGATGGAATACAATGTGTATTTCTAAATGTAGAGATCACACTATGTATTTTTTTCACATTGATGATTACTAACTGCTCGGCAGAACACTCTTTTTCTCAGCTGAAAATAATAAAAAACCCTCAGAGAACAACAATGTGTCAGGACAGACTTGATTCACTTTCCCTATTGTGTATGGAAGTGGACATGCTTCATCGAGTCAGCTTCGATGAACTTATCCAGAATTTTGCAATCAGAAAATCTAGAAAGAAGCTATTTTAATTTCAGCATACATATAAATTGCATCATTTAAAAAAATAAAATTTTACTTTATAGTATAGTATTGTTTTTATTTTGAATTAGTATGGGGGGCACCATAATCTTTTCAGTGCTTAAGGCCTCTAAAGGTCTTAATCTGACTCTGGCCAGAGGGCATGGATACCCGACATTATATCTGTATAGCAGAGGAGCAAAGCTGTAGTTCTTACACTCCCCGGGTTCCATGTGAATATTTTAAATGCAACTCCCCTTCCCCTGAAAAAAAACCATGACCAACTTCCATTAAGACATTCTGTTTTTAAAAAACAATTACCCTCTGTGACGGGTGGCTTTGCAGCTCCCGACAGGAGGCCCTACAGTCCTGGAGGAACAGAGCAATGAAGGTGGATCCTTCAGGCCTTCCGAGAGACATCTCTCTGGAGCAGCTATCTTGGAAACTACAGAGACCTGGTCCTCCAAGGGCCAGAAAGGCTAGCAACAGTCAGGCTCAGATAAAAGGAGTTGCAGGCCCTAGCGGGCAGTTCCTGGCTGGGCCCAGAGGAGCAGGGAAGCATGTTCCTCTCTGGCCAAAGGAGTCTGAAAACTAGCCAGGATTTCTCTCTGGCTGCAATTGCATAGCTAGGTTTCCAGGAAGAGAGGAACATGAGAACCTTGGCTCTGAGCTAAGAGTGAAGATAAACAGGCCAGCTGAGAAGAGGCTCAAGGATGTAGCAGCAATGAATTGAATTGAGCGATAAATGGACACTGTGTATAAGGTACCTGGGTTGGAAACTGGAGAAGTGGGTAGGCCCGGGTCCACCCACCAACCACCAGCAAAATGGAGTAAACCTTGAGAAGGGGAGACAAGCCTATCCTAAGCCCAATAAGCGGACAGGGATCATTTGGCAGCCCAGTTGAAGGGCTGAATTTAAATGGTTCAGAACCATGGCTGAAGACCCTAATGACAGCAGATAGACTGTTTATTTGCTGGACTCTTTGCTACCCTGGTAGGAATTCATTTTTGACTGTATGACGTGGCTGGAGGACTGAGCCTCAGAAGATTAGCAGGAGCAAACAGATCACGTTCAAGAGCCACCAGGAGCAGGAAAAGGACTGCAATTCCACAACCAGCCACAAGAAGGAGGTCAAGAGGCAAATGCCCTCTACACCTTCCAATTGTTCTCACTAGACTAAATTTAGGACAGTGGATTTATTAAAGAAAATTTCAATAAAATAAACAATTTAATTACTATTTGTCAGTCCTCTGTGATTTTCTTCCTTCTTTTTCCTCAATTCCATCTCTTCAGCCTTCTTTCCTCCTTGGCAATTCCTTCTTCACATCCCTGCCACAGAAAGGGCTGCAGAGAGCTAAGCCATTTCATCAGGCACATGAGGTGCCATAAAACTGGACATCACAAAATCCATGGTTGGAAACCTCATTGTCCTAGGGACAAATTCTCATTGTCCTAGGGTGATGTTCACACCCATTGACCATAGAGTTGCACAGGTGTGAATCCACGTAGAATTTAGCCCTAAATAATTTGACCACTTTCTCATACCACAAGGATGAATCTTGTGGATTAGACACTGGACTTTGACTCAGAAGTTCAATTCCCTGTTCTATTACTATTATTATCATTACAGTAACATATAAAGGCGTGTGAGATTGGGGGTTCCTTGTGCTAGGTGCTTTACAAACACACAGTGAGACACAGCCTCTGCCCCTTACCCCAAACAATCCAAATAGACAAGATAGACAAAGGGTGAGAAGCAGAGGCACATATGGGGAAAAGCATCCTGCCATCAGTGGACATATAGAAACTTACAGACAATGTTGAATTGAAATAATATGTATTTCATATGACTCATGAAAGAGTAGTTTGTTTTTTAAGTACTTGGGAGTCAAAGTGCAGCCAACAGTAACTGTTTGTTAGCTAATGGTATGCAATCTAGCTTTGTTTATTAGAATTTACTTTGCTGTAGGGATATTGAAATTCAGATTAAGTAGGAATAGGAAGTTACACAGATCAGTGCAGTAAATTAGGACCCAATGCTGCAAATACTTACTAACAAAATGATTGCTTATTACTATGAGTGCTAGGAACCAGTATGACTTCTTGCACTGTGCCTGACGTGTTTGTGGGATCAAACCCTTAGTTACTGTTCTCTGGATTGGGCTACACAGCTCTATATTGCAGGTAGGGCACGCTCACTGACAGCAATCTGGGAATCAAAGAAGATTCAGATGAACTAATTATTGTAGAACTAAAGTATTTTACACTGGTAATATGCCACAGAGAAATCTCTTGATGAAATCCTGGCCCTGTTAAAGTCATTGGGAGTTTTTCTGCTGACATCAATAGAGGGAGAATTTCACCCTCGATTCTTAAGTGTCACTGTAATTATGATGATGTATAGACATTTTTCAGCATTCTTTGCATTAGAAACTATCCAAGTGAAGATATTTTTCATGAATTTGCCTATTTAGTGAAATTATTTTTTGCCCCCAAAATAACTGAAAACAGCCAACCTGTCTCACCAGCATTCTTATCACAAACACGACCCGAAATGTGGGGAGGAGGAGGACTGTCAAAACCAAGAAGAGTTAAAAGGAGAGCTGGGGGAAGTTGGACGCTCAGCTGAGCTAAACGCTTTCTCCACATAAAACTAATCTATACATAGTCCCTTTGAAAATGCCTCAGATGGACTAAGTCAGAACACCAACACACCTGTTTTATATGATCACATTCCAAAATAGTAATGCCCCAATACACAGTTCTATATTCTTTATCTATATATGATGATTCCAGGATTGTCAGTCTAAAGCCTAGAATGTCATAAGAACATAAGAACAGTCGTACCAGGTCAGACCAAAGGTCCATCTAGCCAAGTATCGTGTCTACCAACAGTGGCCAATGCCAGGTGCCCGAAAGGGAGTGAACCTAACAGGCAATGATCAAGTGATCTCTCTCCTGCCATCCATCTCCATCCTCTGACAAACAGAGGCTAGGGACACCATTCCTTGCCCATCCTGGCTAATAGCCATTTATGGACTTAATCACCATGAATTTATCCAGTTCTCTTTTAAACGCTGTTATAGTCCTAGCCTTCACAACCTCCTCAGGTAAGGAGTTCCACAAGTTGACTTTGCGCTGTGTGATGAACAACTTCCTTATATTTGTTTTAAACTTGCTGTGTATTAATTTCATTTGGTGACCCCTAGTTCTTGTATTATTGTCTGAGTCAATGTGGCTGGTTCCATTGCTTCACAAGCATGGTTGAGAGTTCTTTGATTAGAATACCACAAGGATCAATCACCACTGAGATCTGTAAGCTATTACCATCCATTTTTTAAAGTTCTCAGCTACGTTCATCTTTTTTAAAAACACTTTATAACTTATACCTGTATGACAGAACAGGATTTCACCCACTTTTATTACAAATTAATGATTGACATTTATATAGTCCTTTTCACCCATAGATCTCCAAACTTCACAAACTGATTTATAAATTACTATATATATGGACACATTGTTTCAACATCACTGAAATATAGTAGCCCTTTTAACACTGCACAGCAATGTTACATAGCAGCTCAGGGTTGAAAGTGTGCATTTTTTCAATTGTAACCACATGGGGAGTTTTAAGCAGGCAGGATATTCCTGTTTTAGTACTAATAATTGGTATAGAAAAAGGCAGTCTGGCAACTTTCATAAGAATTAAGGGTGGAATTTTCAAAAGGACGTAAGTGACTTGGGTGCACAGGCCCATTGAAAGTCAAAGGGAACTGTGCTCCTAAAAGGGCTGCCCCCCAAAATAAGAAGTCTATTTCACAAATAATTTTGAGTTTGACATTTTCTATTCTGATGTAGAACAGAAACAGCAACCTTCCAAAGTTTTATGCGAGAAATCAGAGGGTACGAGATTTCCCCAGCATAGCGCATAGCTCAGTGATCAGTGCTCTTACTGAAAAGTAAGAGAGATCCAGTGTCAAATCCCTGCTCTGAATCAGGCCAAATCCTCAGAGAGTGCCCTCTCCAGTGGGATCTCTCTCTGGCCAGAAGTGCCACCCAAGAAACATTCCCAAATAATTTAATAGAAACTCATACATTTCCATTAAAAGTTTTGGTTTCAACAAATTGGAGATAGCCCACTGAAACAGCCCCTCAACCTGAGCCTCTTGAACCTAAGTCAGCTGGCACAGGCCAGCCACAGGTTTTTCCTTTGCTGTGCTGTGTTTCAGAAAAATTTCACCCAAAATAAACTGGCTACACAGTTTGAAGAGGGGTAGGGCTACAGCGGTTGGCTGGCAGTTGCTTGCTGGATTTCTTGTACTCTTAAACAACTTGCAGGAGCAAATCTGTTCAGGTCCAAGTTTATATTAATGTGAACATCTCCTTCCACACTGTGGGATTTCTACCTCTTAAGTGTTCTGGGACACCAGAACACAGAAAAGCTCCTAATTGGATCCAGGGTCTTGGGAGAACCTTACACCTATTCCCTGGGAGGAAGGAACAGAGATTCTACTCCTTGTCTTTGTGCAATTACAAGTTTAATTCTTTAATTACTTCAATGGTCCATGGATATACAAGGTGTGGGGCATCTGTGAGGGATGCAGGGAATAAAATGTATCTGAGAGAAACAGTGAGTTAAAAAATTTAAAGAAAAATCTTTCATTTGGATGTGAGAGTACTTATAACTGCCAAATTTCTACAAAAGCAACATACCATAGCAAGAACGAAGTTCCATCTCATGTAAATTGCCTGCCTCTAGTTCTCAAGAACTATTTTGTTTCTATCATTTTAATCTGTTCAATTAAGGTGGCTATCTCAATGATTATAGTATGCAGGTATGTATCATTGCAAGGATGTTCTAAAATGCAATGGGAATACACATTAATATGTATATTAGAGTTGGTTGGAAATACTTTGATAGATCCACTTTCCTCTGAAATAGAAATGCTTTGCATGTTGATTATCACAGAAATTTTGTTTTGGAAAGATGTTACCATCACGTTAAAATGGGATGATGTTTTGATTTTTTGTTTTGAAATGACTTTTCATTTTGAAAACATAAAATAAAGTTGAAATTGATCCAAATCGATTTTTTTCCTGAATTTTATTTTGCAGAGAACTCAGAAATGTTTGTGTTTGTTCTGATTCTAATGTGATAAATTGCCTCTTCTCTTCCTAGAGATAGAGATTACAAAATACTGGCTTGTATTATTGTTACACTTGTTTCTTCCTACTATGTCCCTGGACTGTATTACTGTTCTTTGAAATTTTATTGCATGTCCGATAGGTCTTCCAAACCAAGGGAATAAATCCTCCAGAACTGTCTCAAATTGTCTAACTTTTTAAAGTGCTAAAATATTTTAAATAGTTTTCTATATCCTGTGCCCCACCATTTTTATTTTATATCTGTGTCTGGTGCTAATTCTGACCTTCCCCCTCTTTCTTCACATTTGTAGATTTCACATTTAAAGTCTCCCTCTCTCTCCAAGACCTTTCTTTGTTCCATAATTATTGATTTTAATGTTATTCAGATTAATTTGACTACATACCTTTTTCCCCTTCTAGCAGAGGCCTGCGTTTTTTCTTAGCAAGACTATGAACGGATACTAGTTTAAATTTAGACAGACATTTGCTTTATTTGCTTGGCCCATAAATGTTGTTTTAAGATGTATTTCAATTATAGCTTCCTTTTTGGAGCACTTTTTTCTTCAAATATTTATGAACATAACTTCATTTTGAGGAACAAAATGTGCTCAAGAAACCTGGTCACGACTGGCTTCTTTTAAATAAAATCCTTTAAGTTGTCTATATTTTTCTAATATAACATTTCAATGAAAGTGCAGTTAGGAACGTATTTTAGTTATTGTATATGAAAGAAATTAAAAGTGAACAGCATGAAAAGTTAACAAAACATCCCTTGACAATGCATTTCTTTGAAGGAATTCAGGACACTAACAATTTTGCTTCACCTAATTAACATTCCAGAGAATGCCCTTGTACATGACAGACGTATAAAGAAGCAATGTCCATTGAACAATCCTTCTCTACTGTTATGCTGACTTAATGTACTCCATCCAGTATATCATTGCTTTTTTTTTTTCTATGATGCAGGATCCACAAAGGGCTACTGTCCACAGAAGCCCTGCTCCTTTGGCAAAAGCTACACAAACATGAAAATATACAGTGGCATGCAGCTGACAGCACACATTGGATGTGTACTCAAAATGTACCACAAACAAGTCAATTCTCTGAATGAACAAATGTCAATGTGTTCGAAACTAAGAAAACCCCCTCATCATTCCCCATGAGGATTTTTTTTTAAAACCCATGTCTTGTAAATAAATGATGCTTCAATACATGATCGCTGCTTGAGCGCTTTGACTTTGCATTGTTTTTGACACCCAAACCAAAATAGTGGGATCTTCCAGCTCCTCTACCATCTCCCTGCCCCATAGCAGGAATTCTGATGGTTGGGGGAACAAAGATCCATATGATTAAAACAGATTCTTAGAAATAAAAAGAAGGATTAAATTGTAACAAAAAACCAAACAGCATATTATTTATTTATTTTAGAGTGTTCTTCATTCTTGTGCTTGAAAACCTGTCTGGATATTTATCTTGGTTCAAATTCTTCTTTACACTGTCTAGTACAGGTTGGCTGACTAACGGTCTGTAGCTCTGCCTCTTACAAGAGCTATACTCTAACTAGGGCAGTGGAAAGATGCTTAAGAATATTTTGTGTTAAAAAGCTTCATTCAGTCCTTCATTCAATTTGCTTATGTTACTTAAATAGTTTTAGGGCCCAGGAGATCAAAGCTGCTAATGTGTTGTGTTTCTGAGTGACAAATAGAACACACCAAAAACAGCATTACGCTGTTTTTCTAAGAAAGTTTTAGGGAAATTCATGCTGTTCTAAGTGAAACTCTACCCTGCCTTCTAGCCATTCAAGTATTTCCCTCCTTGTACTGAGAGCTGAATGATTCATTGTACCTGAGATTTCTGTTGACTAGTAGGTATGAAGTTGACTGACTACAGAAAGCAGAGCCAGCAAACAGGAGCACTTCTTAGACTCTGAGAATCTGAGACACCCAGCACTGAGTCATGGAAAGGAAACATTCCTTCTGGTAATTTATCAGTAATATGAGGGCTCAAGTGCTGCCAGAAGTCATACCCATTTCTCTTAGCAAGGTGTCCTACCAGTGTTGTTCTAGTCTGAGAGTATAGCCAAGGAACTTCTACCAGGAGCTACACAATGAAAATAGATATGAAAGGTGACAGAAAATGCAAACAATTGCATGAAGCCTAGGTCAGAGAAATGATTGTTTTTTAAAGTGCTAATTCAGTTGAAAATTAGGATACTGAACAGAAAAGCTTGTTTCTTCCACCCGACGGCTATGTGCAAAGCTGACTGAAAGTATATTCTGGGTCTGTTCCTCAGCTGGCATAAATCAGAGCAACTCCATTGAAGTCAGTGATTTACACCTGTTGAGGACTTGTCCCATTGTCTCCATCTCTTCAATATGTTTTCTCTTTTACCCACTCCAGCTGCAGTTCATTCTATAGCTTCTTCTTTTATAAATAGAAAAGAATTCATAACACTTTCTCCAGCTATTCCAACACATAGAACATGCCAACATGCCACAAAGAATGACCACAAAAATAAGTGTAAGGATAAGCTTATTTCTTTGCTGGTCACTGTATCAAAGTCTGACTAATTAAAGAAAATTTTAAAAAGCTTTAATTTTTTTAAATTTTTAAGTTTTTAAACTTTAAACTCAGTACAACAAAAGCAAAAATCTACATCAAAAGAAGACTTTAGCATGGTATTATTAGAAAATAAAAAATAACAAACTAGCTGGATTATTAAGTGTTCACTTGACCTTCATGCAGTACTTATATATCAATATACAGATGGTCCTCTGAGTCAGAGCATCAGTTTACATAACAAAAAATAAGGCCATTTGGTGATCAGACACTTTCACTACCACGAAAGCTCATGCTCCAATATGTCTGTTAGTCTATAAGGTGCCACAGTACTCTTTGCTGCTTTTACAGATCCAGATTAACATGGCTACCCCTCTGATACTTTGACTATAAAATTAATTTCCCCAGAGGAATTTCTGCTACATGTCAGGCTCAAATGTATTAGTGTTGAAATAGTTCACCATTGCAGGTGAGGTTTAGTTTTCAAAGATGTAATGAAATAATGATTCCATAATATTCTGGATACAGGTGGTCCAGGTTGATAACCTAGCTCCATAGAAGTCAATGGGATCAGGATTTCACTCCATGTATTAATATTGTATCAGTTTTCAACAAGTGTCCCTGAATTTAAATAGCCATTTTTGGAAACTCCACTGTCTAGGTTCTTGTCTTTTCTGAAGTGATTGGTCAGCATTGAGGGTGGCCAGGTGATTTTAAGAAAACATAATAATGGGCCTGATTTTCCTAATTTACACCAGTTTTACTCCAGGGAAACTATAATGATTTTAATAGCTTTACCCCAATTTACAGCAGTGTTAAGTGACAATAGAATCAGGTTCAGCTCTATTTATAAAGCATCCTTCCATCACGGTGCAGTATAGAATAAATAAAAACAAAAGAAATATTAACATAAGAAGTAAAGTCAACCCGCTAAATCATAGAAAGTCATAATTAGGACTCACCATCTTAACATTCAAATGGATAAAAGCAAAAAGGCCATTGAACACTGTCATGGGTTGTTCTACTCACCACTGGTGGTGCCTCCTTCTGGAGATCCTGGGGATTAGCTCGACCCAGTACAGCACCCTCTTTCTTCTCTTGCACCATAGCAGCTCTCCTCCACTCACAAAGTCACAGTATGGCTGCTTCGTGACTCAGTCCTCCAGCCAGGTCACACTGCAGTTCCCCTTCTTGGGGAGTCTTTCAAAGTTTGTCTGCACAAGCAGTGGGTCCTCATACCCACTGCCCTATGTCACTCCCACAGTGACTCAGACAGTCTTCTCATTCATTGCTACAAGCAATATCCCTCTACAATGGATGGTGGGGAACTCAGGCCTGCTCTCAACTCTGGGTTCCAGTGTAAGGCTCTAAAGAGAGCAGTTAAGTCTGGGTCTTTGCCAGTCTTAGTGATCTCTTTCCTGGACTACGTCCTATGGTGCTTCTTTAAGCTTCTCCTTCACCAGCATTCCTAGTCAGACCCCTCTCTCTTAGGCCTACTAGATAAACCCTTCTCCATGGGTTCCTAGTCATTTCCCCAGGGGTTCCTATTTCTCCTCTTCCTTCTCCTTTACCTAGAGAGAGCTTGAAGGCTGTTATCTCGCCACCTCCCAAACTGTTGGCTTTATGGAAGCCAGGGCCAGGTCCAGCTTTTTTGCTACCCCAAGCGGCAAAGCGGGAAAAACAAACAAACAAACAAAAAGATAAACCTGATCGGTGGCAGCTCAATTGCGCCGCTTCATTCTTTGGTAGTAATTCAGTAGCGAGTCCTTCGCTGCCTCTCTTCCTCTTCAGTGGCACTTTGGCGACAGCTCAAAAAGGAAGAAAGGGACTGAGAGACCTGCTGCCAAAGACCCAGAAGTGCCGCCCTTTTCCATTGTTCGCTCCAAGCACTTGCTTCCTTCACTGGCACCTGGAGCTGGTCCTGATGGAAGCCCTATCTGTTCTCTCATAGGTGAGCTTCCTTCTAATTAGCACCCTCTACACAGCCTAAATCATCCCCATTTTCAGCTTAATTGGCTGATTGGGCCCACTTGGCCTAATTCAATTTGTCCAGGGCCAGTGTGGAAAGTACTACATGTCACAAATACATGAAAGGGGGACATGGGAAAAGGAGAAGAGAGCAGCCTACATCAGAATGTCCAAGCCTCTGAGCAACTGGAGACAGAAGAGTAGGATCAGAAGGAACAGAAAAAAGCATGTCCTGGGATCCACCCTGCTTCCCCATTGTAAACATGCTCTTGTGGCTTCAGATAATGCAGTGAGCAGTCTCATGAAAGCCACATACTCATGTGGTAATCCTTAGTGGAGCTGACCCCCCAAGAACCTGTGTATCAGAATACTGAGAACACAAGTTGAGGCAGTAGCTCATGCGGCCTGACTCCATATAGCCATCAAGAGATGCTCTCACCCATTTCAGTCAGAAAGAACAGCACATAGCCACCAGACCTCCATCCATTACCACCAACTGCTCCATTTTCTAGGTCTGAGTGAAACCATTGGAAGGCAATTCCAGACACCTCAGCAATATAACTTAACTGGAAAAGAAATAACCAAGGGTAATTTATATCAAATGTTTTGCAGCCCCAATTGACCAAAACAGCTACCAGTACTGATCTAAAACCATTTCTGGGCCTGAGAGGTATCAAAATACAGATGAAAGAGAAGAAAAGAAATTGGGAAAGCAGAGCAAAAAAATATCTATCTTTGGCTAAGGAAAGCTTAAATAATTATGATCTTCTGATATTTTTCATTCTTTAAATCTTCTTTTGAAGAGGTGTCAACACTGTTAACATAATTTTTACAAGTAACTTTGCACCAGAACATTCAAATGCACATTTCAGGTGATTACTAAATTCCCATAAGTTGATTTTTGCCTCATAAATTAACTGGACATTTTCACATAAATGGTCTAAAAGGGCTTAAAATGGAAGAACTGTGAAGGCGGCACTCCTAAGTGAGGGACAGAGCTCTGGTACCATTCCCTGCTCCTGATGTACCTTTTTCCTCTCTTCTCATCACCCTCTGCTGGATTTTCTGGTACCCTGATCAATCAGCATCAAAAGAAAGGGCAATATTTAATCCTGATATTTACCCCTTTTTCCCAGCAGCAATGTCAACTCCTGCAAGAACCCCCAGGAATCAGATTCTCCCCCCCCCCCCCCCCCAACCACTGCATGACTGGAGATCCAGTATGTTCTAAATATTTGTAACATACTCATCACAGCATTAATTAATCACCTAATAAAATCAAACTTACATTAAATGAGGTATCTATCTCTGTCCCTATTGATAGCTGTAGGACTGTCTCATTTAAGCAGAGGCTGCCCCTGAAATGGAGGCTGACACTCCAGAAAATAGCACAAGTTGCTGTGGTGGAGAAAGAGAGAGTCCGCTGAGAAAAAATTTCTTCCTGACTGAAAAACACGTGAATCAGCATTGAAATATGTGCTGCAAAGGCACAGCCACTAAAATTTCAATAGATGAGGTACCATTTGGGTTAGTTTGGGGGTTTGTGTAAAGCATCTATTATTTAAATTAGAGGTCCATGAATATCCTCAGGGGAAAGAGACTTTCCTTTAACCATATCACAGACCAACAGAGAATATATTGTTTTCAAATCAGAAGTTCAACAAATTATTACAAAGATTAGCAGTATCAGCTGAGGGAAAAGCTGTGTCTAGTTTCTCTAACATGGGACATGGCTCTGACCCTTTCCTGAAGTTGAATGTTAGCATTGTAGGATATGAGAAATTATTTCAAACCATTCAGCTTTGGCTTTTCTCAGTAAGCCACTGGCATATTCCTCTGAGGCAATCTAAGCAGGGTATAAAAGCCACCTTTTTTTAAGCATGTCTAAATAATCTCTTTTTTACTATAATCCTTTTAATAAGATCAGTTGACAACCATGTTGTCACTACAATGTAGCTATTTGGCCAAAATGCAAAGTTTCATAATCCTTAAAAAAGAAAAAGCTAAATTTAGCTCACTATTAGTGAAGGCCCAATTTAGGAAAGGTTAATAACTAAGTGTCTAGTTGGCAAGTCCTCAAACAGCCAATTTGTAGACCTCACTAAAAGGTTTAAATTTACATGTCAAGTGTATAAGAAATACAATACTTTAATGTTAATAATTGCTTAGAAGGGCATAACTATTTGGGATGACAACATTCAGGTTAGTTGAAAAACAGTTGGGTTTGATTCACCACTGTGTTACTCTAGTTTTGTGTTATTGTAAACAGGGAAATAAGATAAAGTACTGAATAAAACAAAATATTAAGAATAAGAAACATAACTAAAATAATAAAAGTAATAATATTTAGCACTAATATCTTATGTTTACATAAAGCCAAATCCTGCATTAATAGGACTTTTGCCTAAGTAAGGTAATAAATATTTGAGGCCCTGTTTCAGGAAAGCAGCTGAGCACATGCTTAATTTTAAGTATTTGAAATGATTGTGATCAGCATGATAAGCAATGGTCATAGCACACCTGCTGCCTAGGCAACTATAGCCAGGCTTTCAACATTATAACAAATGGCAAGTTCTATGTTCAACAAACCATGCTGATGCATTTTATTTTCTGTGGTATTGCAGACTGGATGCCTGGATAAGCAGATTTGGGTTTAGTGAGTTATTCCCATCTTTAATATTATAAATTAAGGTGCAATTAACTTTAGAAAGAATGGTTAGACATCCACACATTTTATCTCTCAAAGTTAATCTGGATGGCAAAGTATTTTTTCTTATATTTGGTAATAGGTGTTGTTACATATTTGTATGCTCTACTCCCTTAGCACTGGTTTAAAGGGTTCCTCGTTAAATGCCATTTTAAAATAAATTAATCAGTTCAAGCACTATTAAATATTGTCCAGTTTTCTTAGTGAAAAATGCTACATCTATTTCATAAAAGACAGAGATAGAAAAAAGAAAGAAGTCAAATATTACCAACAATAAGGTTTACAATGAGAGCCTGCAAGACCTCAGTACTTCCAACCATTTTAGTATGGATCCAGACACAAACAAATACATATTTTTTAAAAAAAATGCAGCCTGAAAAAGAAATGAAGCAAGGAGGAGGAATAGATATCCTATATACGGAACACTATTTGCTCAAGGAACATTTTAGAACAATACCAGTAAATTGGGTATATTATTAGTATTAGAATGCACAATATGCAAGAAAAATCAATATAATATTTTTCCCCTTTTGTTGGAGCAATAAAATATTATTACAAAGCGGGATTAAAACTTTTGGCTACTTCAGTTACTATATACCATACAAACGGCCTAATTCTTATCACTTACATCAAAAGACAGATGTAGACCCTTTTGTTGAATGCACAGCATTACTGGTTTGGCTCTGTATGCTTTGTTATGATCTACCTCGTAAATTTTACCTTGAAGTATGAAAATGGCAAGAAGCTTAATTAACAAAAATAAAATAAGTAATATGCACAGATTTATTATATTCCTCAGGAAATCACCACTCCGGTGACGTTAACCAAACAATTGCCTATCACTAGAAGCATGCAGCCTCCAAAGCAGTGCCTGTATTGCATTTCTGACGTCTATTGTAAGGAATATTCTGATTAGTCCTGGAAATTATGGGTGGCTTGTCTAAAATATGTGTCACCAGCTCTATCATGTGACACATAAGGGATTAAGTTGTAATAATATAGTCTGATACTTCCCTCCCCAAAGGAATAACCCAAGTAGACTGAGTGTGCAGTGGTGTGAGTTTACACCCATGGAATGTTCTCCTGATACTTCTGTCTGAGGGAGAGGTCCATTTCACACATCTGCAGCCCCTCTGAATCTATCAGGCACAAAGAGTTTCTGTACAGGCACCAACTGCCTCTGCACTGCCACCTGTGTCTTACTCCCTGCCATCTATGGAGGGAATGGTTCCTGCAACAATTAAAGTTGCCAGTAGCAATCCCAACCTGTGGCTTCTCCCAGAAGCCCCCTGTCAGCAATAACTTATGCTGGTTTCCCTCTGGGTTTGCAATGGAAAGACTCTGGTACAGACAAGCCAGATTACCAACGCCCGCCATTTCCCAAACATGCATATCTGGAACCCTGATGAGCTGCCCCAGAGGTTTAATTTTATTCATTATTCAAATTAGTAATTATCTCAACAATCTATGGGATAGATAATGCCACTGATTATCAAGGACTTTCACATGCTTCTTGAAGAGCAAATAATTAGCACTTTCCATTGAAATCTTCTTCTGCAGGTAAATATTAGTCTTCTAACTTTACATATAGTTACACTGAGATACAAAGAGGAAAGCTCCAAAGACCTCAAAGAATCTACTCATTTTGGGTACCTCAGTTTTTAGTTGCCCAATCTGAGGCAACTTGGGATTGATTTTCAGAAGTCCTCAGCAACCACAATTCTAATCCAAGTCAGTGGAAGTTGCAGATGCTCTGCACCTCTGGAGACAAGGCCTTAGTTGTATTATATTGGGCACCCAAAAAGTTAGGCATGTCAACTACTGGACATTTATGAAAATTTAACTTAAGCAAGTTGCTTAAGTCACACAATAAATCCACAAAAAGTCATAGCCAAGATATGAACCCAAAGGATTTAGTCCCTTCCAGTTATATCACCTAGGGGTGGAGGGGGAAAAAGCATTGACGGATTAGCTCTGTAGTAATTCATTTCTTGTGCAGGACAGATGCACAAGAAATGAAAATTCAGCAAATATCTACAAAGAGCAAACAGTTTATTAACACAGGGTTGAATCAGACTAGATAGTACAAACATACACACTTATTTTACAACACTGATGCTCTCCCTTCCATTTTCATAAGCAGGATCCTTATTTTGGAATCATTTAAGAGACTAATAACTTGTTTTGTCAGGTCTATAATTATTTCCAGAATTGACATAAGCCTCAATTTTAAGAAGTACTAACCAGGTACTCCCTTATATGCTCTGAACAATAGGTATCTTCTCTGAATCTTAAAACCCACCTAAGGTTCCACTTAAACTGATACATATTTTTCAACATATTAAACTTAAAGTCAGCTTATAAATAGAACCTCATTTTGGAAAGAAATGGCTAGTAACTTACTGCATCAATATGTAGAGACTTGTTCTAAAGAACAAAAAAAAAAGAGGGTTGATTCAAGATTAATAATAATCATCATCAAACTTTCCCTTAATTTTTTCTGCAGAATTCATGCTTTTCTGTATTTCTATATTTTGCAGGTTTTCACTTGCATTTGCTAGCTAGCTAAGAATTATTTTACAATTGTTCCCAAGGGTAAAAGCACCAAAACAAATATGGATACTATGGGCCTTCTTCTCCTCTCACTTTAACTGGTGAAAATCTAAATGAAGTCCACTATGTCAATGAAATTACACCAGTGTAAAATATGTGTAAGTGAGAGAAGAATCAGGTCTCTCCTTCAGAACTTTTTTTTTTTTACTTCAAAGGATTAAATATTGTACTGCATCTGGAATAGCTGGAGGTCTAATGGCATTAATGTGTATAAATTAAATACTAGTATGGAGGACTGCCAGCATTGCTACTACTTTGTAGTTTCTAGCACTGTACATAGGTTTGATTTTATTTATTGTTCAGATTAGTAATTCTCTCATCAATCTAGGGGACAGATAATGCTACTGATATCAAGCAGGATTTCTTTATGTTTTCTGTGAGGAGTCTTTGGTATTATTAGTCCTTAAGAAAAGTAAATTTCAGTGCAAACATTAGCTTCCTACAATGGATAAAAAAACCTCAAACCACACAATATGGAAAACACATTGGGACAGATTTTCAAAGGATTTAAGTAGCAAAGATGCACCTAGGTGGGATTTTCAAGATCACCTCAGTAGGTCAGGCACCCAACTCCTATTAATGGTGATTCACAACCACTATCCAACCAAGGAGTACTGTATGGAACTCTCTTTGGAAGTGATCAGCAAAAGTCTTTAACCACTGTTGAAACATTTCATACCTCTGCCAGCCCGGGGAACATGAGACCTTGACCATGAATGGAACTCATGCCTACCTTATGGTTGTGCCAAACTATGACAGGAAGTAATCAAAGCCAGGCAAAACATCTGCCTTGACTTCTTGATATTTTTGTGATAAACTGAAAATAAAATCATAGAATTCAACAACCTTTATGACTTTTTTTGCAGTGCAAGTTTTCCTCTTGTTTTACTCAAACCAGATCCACCAGAATTTTATACCTGTTTTTTGTTAACTTTTCCACTTTCAAAGTGAAAATGCTTATCCTTCCTTTCAAAGAGAGCAGAAAACTTTGATGCTGCATCAGCAAAGATAATTTTGGTCCATCATTGTGCAAAACCAGTAGGAAAACTTCGAGGTCTGTTTACACTAGCACTGCAAAGCATGTCCTATATTTATTTTCTTAAATGTCTTTGTTCAATATTTTTCTCTATAACTTTCACATAGGTGTGGCTTAATATTTTTAATGCTCTTTGTTCCTTAGCATATCTGCATAATTCCTGGCATTCCTCTAGATGACTACAAATTAAAATATAGTAGCATGAGCTGTTTGTTTCAAGCTGTATTGCTTTGCTTCTAGGGGAGTGAAATTGTGCTTCCTTTTTTTTAAAAGAAAACTGCAGAAGTAAAATGGGAACTCTGGCATTTATGACACCTGCCTCACCTGACACGATTTTACAGATTACAATGGAAACAGTGCAGAGATCATAAAATTGTAGTTGAGGTAAAATAGACTAGAAAGGCAGGAGAGATTGTAGATCTAGTGTTCAGCTGCCAAATATCTTCATTAAAATAATTTATTATCCATCATTCTTATAATTATGACCTTCCATGGGGATTTTCAGCAGAGTATATCCTACTTCCTGGCGTATTGCTCTCCCTACATGGAATTAATAATACAGAGATCTGCAGAACTAAAACCAACATTGAATTCAAAAGGCTGGGCTTGTCTACACAGTGCATTAGTCTGCACCAGAAGGGTGTACATTTAGCATGCGCCAGTGAGTCATTCACTAACTGGTCCACGTGGACCCTGCTGATGTGGATTAAAGGTTCGAGTCTGCGTCAATGTAGTCTGGTCTCAACACGTACTACGGAACTTTCATGTGCTCCAGCAGGGTCCCACATGAGCCAGTTAGTGTGTGATGCACTAGTGATCACCAGAATTTATACCCCTCTGCTACAGATTAATTCACTGTGTAGACAAGTTCTATGGTGGGTATTATAGGAGTGCTCTAAATCTATATATATGTAAACAGCTAAATAACAGAAAATGTGCTAGCTGATAGAACTCAAGAATAAGCAGCATTGTTTATTTGAGTTGTGCAGGAAGCAGAAATTCTGTTCCACAGAAAATTTCACATTTTCTGAATTGGAACAAAAAGTCAGGAATGCTAAATTTTCCATGGAACAGAAATTTATGAAAATTTCAATTTTGGAGGAACAGAAATGGAATTTTTCAAAAATTCTGGGCAGGGAGCCACCATCCAGCATGGGAAGTCTGTCTGCCAAACCAGGCAGTAAGTCATCTGTCTCCCTTGGGAGCTGTACAACTCAGTTAGCTGAGGACCAAAGCAGCCCATGAGCCTGGGAGCTAATAAAACTGACCAGCCCATCAGGCTGGCTGCCAGATCTCCATCAAAAGTTTTGAGACTCAAAATTCCTGTGGAACATTTTCATTCCATCGACTCTTCCCCTGAAAATTTTCAACCAATTCTATTGTTTATGCTTTTTGTAGGACCAATGAAGCTTGTGGGTTTCAGGAATCAGGACCTGCAACAAAGTCAGTATCCAGGCAACCAAGCAAGAGCAGCTGGCCTACAGTAAGATGCATGACTGACTACACCATCTGGTTGGTGGGAAGAGTCAGACCACCAGCTTTTAAGCCAGCAGCAGTAGTTGGGGTGACTTTGAGTTGGGCTGACCTTTAGCTTTCATTGTCAGTCTCTGACAGTGTTTGTGCACTGCAAATAGCTTTCTTCATACATAGCAGAAGTATGTATCTTGTAGGCAGCCTCAACTGATACAGGGCCTGTGGAGCCAGAGCTACAATTTAAAGATTCTCAGAGAATTTAGCAGTGAATGAACTAGTAGCATTATATAGAAAGTGAATAGGGCTATATAGACATTACTGTAAAACATATAATTTAAAAGAAAATATTATCCTTTTAATAGGTTCTTTTAAACTATCATGTAGCTTTCTACCATAAGGATTTAACTTTTTAATGAAGTCTGTAGAACAGACCAAGAACCATATGGGAAAGATTATTTTCCATTAAAGTTTTATAGAACTTTTCCATAATGGAAGTTCCAACACATCTAAGAGCCCCACATTGGGAACCTCTGTTTCTTCAGCTGGGTTCTGTTCCTCTTTTCAACTTCTTGTATTTCCTCTTCCTTCTCCTCCTATACCATCAACATCATTTTATTATATATCATACTGCAGCACTTTTCAGTTTAGCATCTTTACACCAGTGGTGGGCAACCTGCAGCCCATCAGTGTAATCTGGTGGTGTGCTGCCAGACAGTTTATTTACATTTGCACAGCCACTCGCAGCTCCCAGTGGCCACGGTTCGCTGTTTCTGGCCAATGGGAGCTGCGGGAAGCGGCGTTGGCCACAGGGACATGCTGGCTGCCGATTCCCACAACTCCCATTGGCAGGGAATGGCGAACCACAGCCACTGGGAGCTGCCATCCTCTGTGCAAATGTAAACAAACTGTCTGATGGCTTGCCAGTGGATTACCCTGACAGGCCGTGTGTGGCCTGCAGACTGCAGGTTGCCCACCACTGCTCTGGGGAGATATTAAAATTACCTGGAAAATGAGATTTATTTTATTGCTAAAGAGAAATATTGATTGAAGTTATTTGATGAGGAAGGTACACATGCAATAATTCCGCACTGTTTCCGTAGGGAGGAGATAGAATAGCATTTGCTTCTGGTCTGCAATTTCATGGCATTTTGAATATTCTGCCTAAGAATCTTGACATATATGACCCTTTTTACAGGTGCATATGAGAAAGGAGTGGAAAATCCTGACCACAACTCTTCTCCTTCTTTCTGATGTCTTTGCAGAAGTGCTAGTGTGCTGCAGGATATACTAGCTCCTCAAAGCTATGCCTTGTGTTGAACATGGTAAACCTAGGACATACCAGAAAAATACATAATTTTCCGTGTCAGTAAATAATTAAAAAAAAACAGCATTAGTCTGCTCCAGTCTAAACACTATTTAAATTCTTAAACTCAGCCTTAATTATGGACTCTGAACCATTGCCTTCATAATATAGAGAATGTGACATTCTTTATAGCAGGAGTTCTCAATCTTTTTCTTCCTGAGGCACATCCTAATAGGCTATGAAAACTCCATGGACAACCTATGCCACAACAACTGGTTTTCTGCATATAAAAGACAGGGCTGGTATTAAGGGGTACCAAGCAGGGCAATTGCCTGAGGCCTCCAATTGTCACAGAGGCCTCCATGAAGTATGTTACTCGGACTTCAGCTTCAGCCTTGTGTGGTGGGGTTCAGGGCCATGAGCTTCAGCCCCGTGTGATGGGGCTTTGGCTTTCTGCCCTGGGCCCCAGTGAGTCTAATGCTGGCTCTGCTTGGCGGACCCCATTAAACTAGATTGTGGCCCCCAGGGGTCCCCGGACCCTGGTTGAGAATCGCTCTGCTTTATAGTATTGAACACAATTGATAGGCTTTATAGTGATCATTTACCTATCTGTAGTTAAAAGCAGTGACTGTGAATGCTCCTTTAACTGTGTTAGGAATAGGCTGAAAAGTGAAAAAGAATTTTGTCCTGTGAAAAGCAATATGTGATCATGTAATTAAAGACTGCGTCATAAGGCATACACACAATGGGGACTGAATTCAGGTTGTACAAGCAGCTTTATTGCTGGCATAGCCTAACTTTTGCGTGCTTAGCTTTGCAACCTTAATGTTTTTCTTAATGTAGTCTAGAGCTAATGCATTGTGGAGAGCAAGACTTAACAGTATTTGATGTGGAGACTGCAGCAAAATGAGGACAGGCACATGAATGGAATTAAGCAGCAGGCCACCACTTTTATTAAACTTTTAACACAAGGAAGAGGTACTACCTGCCCATCACCCACACTCTGCTATACCAGGCATTTAATTGGTTCCAATGAGGAGGTTACAGAGCTCCTTACCATATAAACCTGTAACTGGAACCAGGGTTGCAAGACTCCTCACCATATAACCCATAGCGTGCGATAGGTTCTCCTCAGCCTATCCTCCCCCCAGGACTCAGCTCTCTCTGAGTCTTAGAACCCTCCGGCCCCATGAGAGAAACAGAGGGTGCAGCACGGTGGGGATCTTGGCCTGCAAAAGCCACAGGGTCTTACCCTATCCCATGAGCCCATGGCCCACCACCTAAATCCCAGGTCTCTTACCTCTGGGAACCATTATTTTATTCTCTTAACGGCACTGTAAGTCAGCTGCAAGTTGTGCTGAATAAGCAGCATCACCCCATCACCTCAGTTAGGTATCATGTACATTCCTAATAAAGCCACTGTGGAATTCAGATACAGCAGGGAAGGAAAAATCTCCCTGGTCCTCTGCCAATGTGGCCCAAGGGAGGAAAAAAAATTCTTTCCTGAATCCCAAACCGGAGGTCAGCTATACCCTCAGCATCTTTCAGGCCAGGTTCCCATTTCTAGTTTGGGTGGATAAGGTGGGGTGTCTGGAGCAGAGTCAAAATCTGTCCCCTGAGCTGGGCTAAATCCTGGGAGCCAGGAAATGCTGGCCAAAAAGCACCCCTGTCCTCTAGCTAGCCAATGGGTGCTAGAGACTCTCATGGGAGGAACTTTATCCCTTGTCACATGCCTCACTTCCTCATTACTGGGACTGTCGTCCTTTCACTGTTGACCCCATCAATTTCCCTCACCCATTAAAGTGGGTGGGTGTCACTTCTATCACTTTATTAAGCATAGCGCTAGGCTACAGGGACTCTGCCCTCAGTATATTAAAAATCCACATTGTTTTTTACTGCACCATTTTTTTTTGATTCCCAGGTGCAAAGCTTAACTACTGATGCAACTACACTTTTCCAGGGCAGAGCACACTCTCCTAGCTGACTGACTGACCATATGTCTGAATGACAGGGAAGATTGTGTCAGGGAACTCACATCTTGCTAGGCTGCAGAACCATTTCAGTGCACCGTGCCTCTGTGTTCATGTAGATGTTAAGCATAATTATATTTTTTGATACAATGGGGCTTCCTGCAGTAGCAATTAATATTACACTCCTGATCTGTGAGACGTGGTATGCACGTTACACAGAACTTTTGCTTATAGCAGGGAGCAACAGCTAACAGATGTATTATATATCCATAATGTTGCTAGGCATTCTCATATTATTTTGAGAGGCTCAGGCCATTAACATGTGTCACTCTCACGTTAATTAATCTTTTGCAAAAACATATTTTGTCTGCATTTTCAATTTGTCCTCAGCTAAGCCAATAGGAGGTTTTTGACTGAGATTTTCATGTCTTGTAGGGATTGAGAGCTTATTTTTTATCATTGTTTTATCCATTTCATCATTTAAAAATCTTTAATGGCATTATGTACTACAAGCTCATAGCAGATACAGAGCCAAATATTTTCCATTGTTAGAAAGAAACAAACAAGGAGTTTGGTAGGGAAATAAATCTCAGGCTCCAGGGTATAACCCAACCTTTAAATATTGGGGGTTGAGAGGAAGCTTCTCGGGGATCCATTTATACCATAACTGCCTCCAGCAGGGTTCCTTGCTCCTTTCTTTGAAGTCTTTGGTCCTGGCCATGGTTGTATACTAGACTATCTGGACCTTATCAGCTGGACTGATCCAGCATGTCAATCCTCGTGATTACTTTTTTCTTCCCCTTTGTTGGTTAAAGTTTGTCTGCATGGGCTACAAAGGGGAGTCATCTTCAAATCTCTAGACCATGAGAGAGAAGGAAATATGGTGGATAACTGCTCTAGTTGAATCTACATTTATTGTGTTGATCTTTTATTTTTATGTAAATGGTGATTTTTTTGATTTTTTTTCAAGCCTGCACCATTTTGCAGTTTTCTATATTTGTATCCTTTCATTTGAGTAAGATTTGTAAAGGTATGTAGGTATTACCGTGCTCAGCATTGCAACACTACCTGATTTAGCAGGCTAAATCTCATTTTCAAAAGGGATTTAGGCACTTAGGAGCATTTTCAAAATGAGACTTAGGCCAGCTGTAAACTACAGACCTATATCAGTATAACTCCAGCACTCAGAGGTGTGAAAAATCCACACCTGGGAGCGACATAGTTATACCAACCTTAGTCCTCATGTAGACAGTGCTCTGACAATAGGCGAGCTTCTCCTGCCAACACAGCTACCGCCTCTTGGGGAGGTGAATTAACTATGCTGATGGGAGAAACTGGCCCATTGGTGCAGTTGTGTCTTCACGAAATCACTACAGTAGCACAGCTACACCACTGCAGCTGATCCGCTGTAGCACGGTACATGAAGAGAAGTCCTTAGGCTCCTAAATCAGTTAGGCAGTTCAATGCTGAGTTCAGCAATGCCTAGATACCTTAGACTAGCCTTTCTCTATAAATTTTCCCTTTGTATTTCCTTACCCTTACCTTGTGCTTTATATTAAATGGCTAGAGTAATTCAGAGAGAGACAGATTTTAAGGTCAGTAGGGTCCATTAAGGACATCTAGTCTGAACTCCATAACACAATTTGGTGGCACTACATATTGAAGTTACTTTTGAACATTGTATCTTTGTGTCTTAAATTAGAACATAAGTTCTTCAAGGCAGGGTCTATGGCTTCCTCTATATTTGTATACCGCTTAGCACAATGGGACCCAGTTCTCATTGTAGCTTTAGGCCATTAGTACAGTACAAATAATACAAATACTGACTTGTCATAATGCAGTAACAAATCTGAGAAGCATTTTTCCAAACAATTTCTTTTTACCATAAGAGTGTGTGTGTGTGTATGTATACTGACCAATTTGAGCTGTGAAATAGGATTCTCATTGCAATCATGAAAATTTGCTATGAGCAGACATTTAACAACAAAGATCTAAACCAAGATGCACATTATTAAAAAGTAAAACAGAAGTCAATGGAAGTCAAGTGAGTGCATTCAACTCCAATGGCTTTGACTACCTGTGTACCAGTGCACAGAGCTCAGGTGGGGACAAGACTAGAGAATTTGCTGTTATGAGGATTCCACTCTTCCAGGTAGAGGGGACATATAAGAATTATGGAACTATTGGAAACGTGGCTGCAGCAAAAACCACAGAGCACCCCTGTAGCTGTTCAGTGGCCTAGGAGAAGAGGAAAAGATTATTTCCCTTCTCTCCCAGATCTTCTCCTTAGCAGCCTGGTTATTTGGTTTGAGCTCTTTGGGTTGGATTTGGGCCTAATTGCCAAACATGAGCTACTACTTACAGTTCCTAAACTTTAGAGAGATTAGTCACTCAAGCAACATTTTACTTGTCTTTACGTTCAGCTTGACTCAACTAAAGTAAATCTGTAATGGCTAGCAGGCCAAGCAGTAGAATTTGTGTTGCTGCTGGGACACAGGAACCACAGAAAATCAGGATAGTTCTGGGAATATCAAAACAGGGAGTAAATAATGGTGAACCTAGAGTCAGACTTGCCACTCACAACAGAGGAAAAGATATTGCCTGATTGCAGGACAGTTTCCATCTCCAGGTGAAAAGCTAGTTCAGTTACAGCTCTGCATTGTACTTAACAAGGCTGAGCTCCGGTCTGTGAAAATAATTGCTTTGATCATGTATATTTTTCCAAGCAGTTTTTTTTCTTGCATAAAATGCAGAAAACCTGAACAATAAGTTCAATAGCTTCCTTTTCATTAAAGCTTTTATACCTTGTGCACATTTTGTTAATTAACCATTGTTCTCCTAAGGGGAATGTATGTTAAAATGGAAGCAGAGGCAGCTGACAGATGTGTGCCCTACTTAAGAGCAAATCATAGCTGTGAAAGTAAAGTACCTCAATAATATTCAACAATGTC
The DNA here is from genome assembly GCF_003597395.2 of Chelonoidis abingdonii. Taxonomy (NCBI): domain Eukaryota; kingdom Metazoa; phylum Chordata; order Testudines; family Testudinidae; genus Chelonoidis; species Chelonoidis abingdonii. Next base: position 65,973,842 of record NC_133771.1, read on the forward strand.
ACTGCATAACTTTATGCAGTTCTTACTTGCAAGCTGCCAATTTAAATATGATTTGAAATTAACCATACTGTAGAATTGAAAAGTGCATTTGCTTTTCCTCATTGTAATATACATACTTTGTCTTAGAAATTAGAAAGTCTATTTAAATATTCTGCAGGTTTTAATTATGCACATTTTCAATGCCACAAAGCCTGCTATTTGAAACCTCACAGAAAACCTGTGGTCTCACAGACTTTAAGGCCAGAAGGTACCATTATAATCATCTAAGGGACCATCATGATTGTCTAAACTTATGACTTCTGCAAATACAGCCAGCCACATCATGGATTGGGTTTGGACATGAGAAACAAAGAATTACTCCTTGTTTTGATAAAACCAATCCCTACTTCGGACAGAAGTTAGAAAACTCCCTGCAAGAACAAGATGGTCACCCTGGTCAATTGCTCCAAATTATTCACTGTACCAAAACTTACAGCATTGTCCTCCCAACTAAAAGGGAGGCATGTGGAAGAAGCAGCATCACTGCTGGAGCTGGGCAAAGCTTTTCATCAAAAGTTTTTTTTTTTCCAGTGAAAATTAGCTTTTTTGATGCAAGTGTACTTCCAGTTTCTTGAGAAATGATAGAAACAAAAAGGAACAAAAAAGTTGATAAAAATGTTTGGATTTTGATAATGTTCATTTTTTGAAACAGAAAATTTTTACTGGACACTGAAAACATTTACCAAAAATGGGTTTAAAAATTGAAAGGTTTCAATTCTGTTTTCTGTTTCTCACTGTAAAACCTGAAAAGTTTTATGTAATTAAAAATAATGTTTGGGGAGGAAACTGCCATTTTTTTGACCAACTCTAATTACATCAGCTCTTCAGTAACTGTGGGCACGAGTACACTGCCCTGCAGTTCAGACTACGGCTGTGAAGAGTAGTGTGCACCAAAGTGCTGCACGGTAACTTCCCCCTCTGTGGATGCTGCAGCCATGAATTTAAAGGCCCCAAGTTTGCACTAATGGAATCCTCTTCAGAGACTCCTCTGGACTAAACTCAGGACCTTTTAGTTCTTGCCCATAGTATCTACACTAGGGAGTCACAGTGCAGCACTTTGCAGCACTCTCCTATTCACAACTCTTTAGTCTAACCTCGGGGGTAAGGCAGACTGGGGGGTAGGTGTGATGATTAACAGAATGGCACCAGGGTACACTCTCCTACCTAAGGCCCACATAAATCTATCTGTTTAGGTATTTACATGGCTCCCATCCTGTAATATCTGGAACTCTCAGAGACATTGATTAATTTCTCTTCAACATCTCTGTGAGGTAGGGGAGTATTTCATTATTATTATCCTGCTTTCACAGATAGAGAACTGAGGCTCAGGGAGATAAAAGAAGTCTGGCAGATTTGAATACTGAACTCAGTCCCCCTGAGTCCTGCTGACAGGACTTTACCACAGGACCAATAGCTGTGTAATAGATAAAAGAAAGGAAAGGACAAAATGTGGGCTGATGCTGATGGAAAACAAAGTTTGGTACAGACAGACTCCATCATGAGACATTTTTAAAAACCTTTGCCACTGCCATGAAGGAAGCAAAGAGAGCTCATGTCTCTTCTGCATAGGGGTAACCAAGTTATGTCCCATTGAACTTTTCCAAACTGTATATTGTTTCATAAGCCAGAAATGCCTCCAAGCTACCTGGTGTTTCCCACTACGGGGAATTATCTTGTTACTTTACAGAAAAAGTCTCTCACATCTGGTGGTAGGCCCATGATACCAAGAACAAGAAGTTGAGAGCAAGATAAAAAATATTATGCCCTCTTCCCAAGAATTTGAACAAGAAGCTAAGAACCCTGAAAGCAATAACAGTGGTCTCAGGGCCACAACCTGTGTCTCTGACCATGGTGTTTCCTGGTTGGTAAAAGTAGAGAACATCCATATCCCTACAAACATGGACTGTCAACACTCCTTTGAAAGGCAATTCTATTTCTCACTCTGAAGCACACAGGGTCTGGCCAATGCTAAAGTAGCCTCATTCAGTGCTAGTGACCTCACCAGTTACCACTTCATGCCACATCTTCCTTTTGTAAGTAAGCTAATTGAAACGCTAGGGAAAAACTGCAAAATGTAGTAAGCCTTTCCATCAACCTGGGCTAAATTCTGAGTTTGTAATGGAGTCGAATACTGATATTGGGGTTAATGTATAGAATAGATCACAAAGACTGCAAAGAAAGTGGCCTTGTGCTACCAGCCATGTATGTGAAGATAAAAAAAATTAAGATAGAAAACAGAAGATAAAAAATGTTGATTCCCCTCATTGTACTGACTCTTGACTCTTACTTCATTTTCAAAGGGGTTAGGTAAGATCAGGGATTGTATACACCAATCAGGGTTTGTTCCTTGTAAGAAATGTAAGCGCAAGTGTGAGGTGGTGGTAGTGGTGTTGTTTTAAGCACATCCTGCTCTCCCAGTCTTTGTGCATTCATGCTGAAGTTGGCCAGGATGTGTACTATAATAAAAAATATTCCAGGTGCATCCAAGAAACATAATCCTCCTAAATAACCCGACAAATAATGTTTAAATTAATTAACCAGATACTGGCCAATTTTTTTTCCTCATATTTACATCATAGCATTCAGCTTCCCCTCCAGACTGATAGCACTGATAACAAGAGGGTTCTCATGTGGATCTTAGAAGGCAAACATGTCCATTTGTAAAAAAAACTGTTGTCAAGGTAGATGATCATAAATTCACTCACTTATTGTTCCCCTCCTCCCTTCTAAGCCGTAAATTGTCTACATACACAGTCCTCAGAAAGTACAAACTACCTTCCACTCTATCAAACCAGTGCACATTGTTGCTAAGAGCCAGCTATGCAGTGCTGAATGAAAATGTCTCATTTAATGGGCTTGGACTTCAGACTGTAGAATTTATTCTAATGTACTTTATAATCCCAAACCGGCATTGCTATTTATAAACAAAGGACAAATTGCATTCCTTCATGGTCTGCAGTGGGTTTGCATCAGGGATTAATTTGACCCAGGTTTCTTAAACACTTTATAGAAGGCTGATGGACTAGATCAGAGTAGAAAAATAAGTATTTGTTTTCTCTTATTTTATTTAATATTACAACAAGTATTTTTCAATCTTTAGCACACTATGTATCTGAAAAAAAGATAATCCAGTTTTTTATAACAATAGCCTACATTTGCACACTTTAATGCACTTGGTAAAATGCACAGTACCTCTGTAACTACATAGAACAGGGGTCAGCAACCTTTCAGAAGTGGTGTGCTGAGTCTTCATTTATTCACTCTGATTTAAGGTTTCGTGTGCCAGTAATACATTTTAACATTTTCAGAAGGTCTTTTTTTTATAAATCTATAATATAGAACTAAACTATGGTTGTAAAGTAAAGTATATAAAGTAAATAAGGTTTTAAAAATGTTTAAGAAGCTTCATTTAAAATTAAATTAAAATGCAGAGTCCCCTGGACCAGTGGCCAGGACACGGGCAGTGTGAGTGCCACTGAAAATCAGCTCAAGTGCTGCCTTTGGCACGTGTGCCATAGGTTGCCTACCCCTGACATAGAATGTGCTTAGACTTCTTTTTTTTTTTTAAATACTAAATGTCACCTTTTTAAAATGCTCTTGGGAAAGAAGACAAAGGATGCCAGATGACAAATGCTAAGTGCTCACAGCTTAGCAAACATCCTGAGCAAATGTCACAAACCTGAAAAGCCATTAGGTGCAAGAACTCCACCCCCAGAAATCTGGAGGAAGAAGACAAATATAAAAGCTGGCATTACAATAATGTTAATAGAGTTTAATGCAACCAAACATGCCACTATTGAATGAGAGAGGAGTTTTTTGTAGTTAGACACCACATTACATTAGTATTTTAACTGTTGTGTTTCAAGTTTAATATGTCTCAAAGAGACTGAATGGAGATGATGCAGAATTTGAACAAGAATATATTTCCTAGAAATGCACTGTTGATCTACTGGGAAAACCAACACTTTCTCATAAAAAAGTCTCCTCTTATTTGTTCACTTTGCTCTTTACAACTAAAGTATTAGCAGTACATTCAAATAAGTGAATTAATTATCCTGTATTTTACTCAACCACTTTACAATGCCATAGGACAAGGTCAGTTAACATTGACAGCATTGTCTCCCCATACCTCTTAGTTCAGCAGCCTTTTCAAGATGTAAACAGAATGCAAGGCCACAAAGGTATGTGGAGGTTAAGAGGTAAAGACAGGATGTGCGTGTCTGGCCTTCTGCCAAAACAGATGAAGCAGACAAATCTGCTGAAGCTGAAGCATCTGACGTAATAAAGAATCAGGATGTATGCCAAGGAGTCTTGTCTTGAAGGTGGAAACTAGAAAGTAACTTTTCCCAGTAGCTCAATACTTTAAAATGATCTTAGGGACACCATGGGTATGTTTTATTTCAACATAAAACAAGCTACACCTTGTAGCAAATTTACTAGTCTTTACAAAGTGACAGGGTTTATTGACTTGATCAATAAATAGTCCCACAGGGAATCTATTGTGGAGGGTGCAATCTCATCAAGTTTGGTTTGTAAGGATATCACATCATCCAGCAAGGGGCTGGTTCCTGGTCAGTCTTAAAGCACCTAATTTGAACTCAGTTGTAGCACCTTTTAGAGACATAACAAAAATACTTTTTGTATTTCTTCAGGAAAACTTGCTCTGATATTCCAAGAGTTTGATAAAAAATAATATTCTGGCCTCCAGTTCCTTTGGGCATGGTTCATAGTGAATGAGAAATCCTGGATCTTCTGACTCAGAGAAAAGTCTGAGAACATGCCAACTATCTAATGAAGTGCACCAATAAAGCCATAAAACTACCCTGGAAAAGGGAAGCAGTGTACATGGGCCTTTTAGATTGGAGGTTATAAACAGCCAAAAGCAACCTCAATAGAGAACATAATCCCCACATCTTCTTAGGATATGTCCCAGTTGTACAAAAAAGTCACTGGAGAAGAGATTGTGATGGTGTGGCAGGCAGCATAAATTTACCATTAAATTTTAAAGGACAAAGAACAAAATGTTCTTGTGGTTCTGGAACTTTATGTAAATCAGGGACAGAGGAGAGGAACACAATGCAGGAGAGGAGCGGTGGATTGGTCTCCACATGCTTCTCTCTCCAGTCACCATAATGTAGATGTGGTTTGAACCTACACCAAAAAAGAGCAAAGTTCCATCCATATCCAGTGAGGAGGAGGGAGACGGTGTTGAGGAGGTGTTTTGAGGGGTGACAGAGGGATGAATCTAACTGGGATCAGGAAGATACGAAAATCTGATCTGGTAGGGAGGTATCAGGGAGCTGAATGGAGAAGCTGCAGTGAGCAAGCATGGAATTCTAAGGCTGGGGCAGAGGCAAGAGCTGGTTCTGTCTCTCTTAAGTGGCCATGATCTGCAGCTAGAAGGGCACGGTGATCTGCTGTTACTCTGCTAGCACCTGATGCTGATAGATTTAAACTGGGAAGCCTACAGTGAGGGATAGGGACAGAGGAGACTCTAAGGTGATGGGGTTTTGCTGCAACTGGGCCTATGAGGAGAAGTGGAATTTGGAGGAGGCCAGCCCCCAAAAGAGTAACATGCTCCGAAGTGTAGCAAAAGCATGTTACCCCAGGCCAGTCCCCATCGCTACAACACAGCAGCCCCTTCTTTGGAGACATATTTGGCCAGATTTTCAAAGATGACTGGCCTCCCCAACAACAATGTTGGAGGCTGAGCCTTTTGAAAAATCTAGGCAACAGGTTACTACAATACAAGCCACTTCTCCCTACACCTTTCTCCTCAGAAAGGAAAGGAACTGAAGAATCTTTTGTCACTCTTTAGTGGTTACAAAACATTGCTTCCATTTGGGAAAATAGTTTCCAGAGACTGAGTGTATACTTTAGCATCTCTCCCCTCTTCCTCATCCCAAAACATCACAGGGAAACCCACTTAAACTAAAAGGAGCAATACTTACATCTAAAGGAGTCAAACACGCAAAGTGGACAATAAAATCACAGAAAATGATCATTTAACCCTGAGTGGCTCCAGTTCAGAGCACCTGTCTGTGGGCTAGATTCTGTCCTGAGGTTACTGTTACAAGTGGCATGGTATTTAACAGACTCCTCTCCAGCTCAGGAGGGAAAAACTGGGTACACAAACAAGCCCTCAGGGATTACACTTGCATATTCTTTGCTAATGTTTCATTCACAGTATGCACATAGTTCCTGTTCTGTCAAACAAAGCACATCTTTGGGCAAATCTGACATAAACCCCCAAAAAACAAAAACAAACAAGCAAACAAAAAGCCTCAGGGAAGTGTTTTAAGGTTTTGCTAATTCTGGTTCTGAAATTTGAGACTAAAATGATTATGCAGAGCCTAATTTTCAGATGTTTGCTCCTCAATAGGGCAACCCAAGCTTTGGATGCAGCTCAGCAGATTAGTGTATAAAATGAACAAGTTGCATACTCAGATTTATATTTGAGTATGTCCTGTTAATGAGCCCACATTCAAACATAGTGGTTTCAAAAGCTTGGCCTTCCATGTTCAAAGGAGTAGGAGATCCCAGCGTCCTGGCTAAATTCCACCTCAAGTAGCTACATATCCGCCTATCTAAATTTGTCACTCTAATGGTAGGCGGAAGTTATTCTTCACTGCTGCATTTGTTAAATATTAGAATTTGAAAGAGATCTTGAATTTTTAGACACAACATGGCTATCTCTACTGAGAAAAAGTCTGGTGAATTTTGTATGCATGGCTGCCGTGAATGTCCTGGAAAGTGTCTCTTATTTGTCATGGACGAGCTTGCAAAAGAATATTAAGAATTTTCATATTATTATAATATACTAGAACAGCCTCTTTGTTTAGTAGCAAATATTTCATTTAGCTTTTTTTAGCTCTCATTCCTCCTAATGGGAGTAAGTGGTAGAGGCTGTGTCTCAAATGCTCTGCTTGCTTATTTGAGCATGGACTGAGCAAAGAGAAAGAATAAACTTGGGTTAATTATCAATGCTAAAAAATAATAGTATAAGTTTATATTTTTAATTTGATCCAAACACTTGTAAATGAAATAAGAGGGAAAGGGGGAGACTTTTCTGGATGTAGCAGATATATCTGAAACAGATTTTTGAGGTAAAAATATGTTTAAGAATGTGGGAGGTTTGAGGACACTAGATTAGGGACTAGAGAAACTTAATCTATGTTCTGAAGTATTTTAACATTGATGTCTTAGTGTTTTGTTTTTCCCTAACTCATTAACCTGGCTTTGTTTCATGTACTCTTTGGATCTGAATTCTCTCTTTTTTCCTAGTTATACGAGGCATTTTCCATGACAAGGGTTAGATTACTCAGTTGACAATGCCATTCAGTATTCTCCAGGAGCAAGAGGCATTTATCCGTGAGTAACACCTTAGTGTTATGCTAAAATTAAAATGTCAGGGGGGAAAAATAGTCAACCATATGTTAGTTTACATCAGAATCCCTGTAGAAATGGCAGGCACGTTAACATTTACAGCAATCCACTGTATTACTATGGAAAGATTTGAATATAGAAAGAATTAAGAAGTTAGTAGGCATGTTCTATGTGGGAAAAATTCACATATGTCTATGGCAACCAGTAAGTAAATCTACTCGTTCTGTCATTGTTTTTGTAGTTTGTTGTTTCTTTGTAGCAGATCTAGATCAGAACTTTTCAGACTGCGTCCATTTCTGATCTTTCTCTCTCTCTGTATATTTAAATCACGTCAAGTTAAGGTCAATGCAGTGTTAAGATTGAAAAATCAAGCACAAAGAGACCAAGAAATTACAAAAGTTAAAGTTTATACTTCAATACTAATCTCCCTTATAGCACATCCTATATATTTTTAAACTCTTAGGCCACTGTTTTCAATTACGAATGCCTACATACGAGAGGTCTGATTTTCAACCTGTGTATACATTTTCAGAGATGGCCAAAGATTCCTATGTTCAGATCTGGTCTCAAATGCTACCAGTTTGAATTCAGTTTGGATTTTATCCAAACTTGGATTTGAATTCATATCAGATGGCAAAATCAAAATATCAGAAATCTCAAACCAGAACACAGCTGCTATGACACACCATGGATGTTACTTTTATCAGCTTTCTTTTTGTATCCCTGGCCACACAGGCCCTGCTTCCTTATCACCTCCATTAAAAATCTTCTGTGGTGGTAGGACCCTGCCTTCTGTTCCTGAGATCTTCAGGGGACATTGGCTGGCTACTTTTGCCACACATTGGCTTCAGGAGGGAGCCAGATCAGGCTACATCATCTATTGGATCTTCTAGGGGTTGGTAACAAGTCCATAATTCTCACTCATATGGCAGAAGGGAACAGTAGTGTCCATTCCCCACTACAGGCACTACTGCCACCAGCTGCACTGCAAATCCTAATCTTTGGAATGATTCTGTCGCTATCCAACAAAACTTGGGGAAAGGAACCTGACCTGGCAGATTGTCTGGAAGATACAGGGGCATAGCATTGCCAGGCGTTTTTGACTGGAACACCTGGTCGAAAAGGAATCCTGGCAGCTCTGGTCAGCACCGCTGACCGGGCCATTAAAAGTCCGGTTGGCGTCATGGCTCCCTTCCTGCCCTGGCTCTGTGCAGCTCCCAGAAGCATCTGACACGTTCAAGTGGCCTTTAGGTCCAGGGATGGCCAGGGAGTCCCCAAGCGCTGGCTCTTCAGCTCAAATTGGCTGGGAACCACAGCCAATGGGAACTGCGGGCTGACGGCAGTGGAAAAAGGCACATGCAGCGCCTTCCTGGCTGCCCTTGTGCATAGGGACCACATGGACATGCCAGACGCTTCTAGGAGCTGCCTGAGGTAAGTGCTGTCCAGAGCCCGCATCCCTCACCCCATCTTTCACCCCAACCCTTACCCCAGTCCCGAGCCCCTCTCGCACCCAAACTCCCTCCCAAGCCAGCACCCTGCACGCCAAACCCCTTGGCCTCAGCCTGGAGCTACCGCCCTACACCCCAATCACCTACCTCAGCCCTGAGACCCCTCCTGCATCGCAAAACACTCATCCCTGCCCTCATCTCAGAGCTTGCATCCCCAGCAGGAGCCCTTCCCCCCACACATCACAATCCCCTGCCCCAGCCTCGAGCCTCCTCTCACACACTGAACCTCTCATTTCTGGCTCCACTCTGGAGCCTGCACCTCCGGCTGGTGTCCTCCCACACCCCAACACCCTGCCCTAGCCCGGTGAAAATGAGCAAGAGAGCAAGGGTGGGGGAGAGCAAGCAATGGAGGGAGGAGGGATGGAGTGAGTGGGGGCGGGGTGGGGCAAGGATGTTCGGTTTTCTGCAATCAGAAAGTTGGCAACCCTACAATGGGAACTAAGTGGCCAAACACCATCCCAAACACAGAAAAGAAAAACTTCCATTTCGGTGAGCAAGTAGAATGATTAAAGGGAGAATAACAGAATGACAGGCCAAGCAAAGTGCTAACAGAGATAAATAATTTTATTTGAAGAGGCTACATTTGCTCACCTAAATGTTGGTGTGTCCTAGATCCTGCAATGGGTTTGTCTCTTTAAACATCCTAGGTGTCTCGTTGTCCTGCCAGGAAGCCATCTGCTTGAGGTTCTAATAAACTACAATTGATATCAGTGTTACCTGCAACCTCAAACATTTAACTTTAACATATGTGCATTAAGAAAGCTTGTAAGGACTTAAGGCAACTTCAGACTAACTCCATCTCAAGAAGAACACTGCCTGGAAAGATGCCACATGGCATCTCACTAGCACAGGAAGAAGTCAGGAACCTTTCAAATTAACAAGTTAAGGTAAAGTTGGTGGTGAAGAACATATTTTCAAGGTATTCAGGATTCAAAGCACTACTCTATAGGACTGATTTCCCACTGTCTTGAACCTTGTGTAGTTCATAAACCTGTGCAATGTGAGTATTATGTATTCCAGGGTGAAATCCAGACCAGAAAGGGTCTGTGTCACCCCTACCATGCAAACTCTGTGCCTCACAATGCTTTGCTGCTGTAGCTCCCACCTAGGCTGCTCACAAACAGCATCCCAGCATGCGGGTTACACCACAAATGTCTGTGTATAGTTGCAGCCTGCCAGCCACACATCAGTCATGCCACTTGCACGGTGACCCCATCACACTGCTAGTCCTAGATTTTCTCCAAAAAGCATGTGTTCTGCACTATCCAGCCCTCTCCTGGACAATCCAAATTATTAGGTCTGTTGCCGCTCCAAGGGGTCAATATACAACAATTTGCTAATGTAAATAGAGTTACCCACACTGTTCACAACACTGTTAGTTTTGATTAAAGAATAAAATAAGTTTATCTAACTATAAGGAGATTGTAAGGAGGTTTTAAGCGAGTACGAGTATAAGGCATTAAAATTAAAAACGGTTACAAGAGAAATAAAAATAGAACACTTTCTAGTGCTAAAACAACAAATTAGACTTGATTCAAAATAAGGTTCTTACCACATGCTCCCAGCAATAGGGCTCCCCAAGTTTCAGGTCCAAATCTGCTCCCAAAGTCCAACAACTGTTTCTTTTGTCTTCTTAGGTGAAAAAGAGAGAGATAGATAGGGAGATATAATTTGGAGTGGTTTTGCTGCTCACTTTAATAGTTCACTCATCCTTTAAAATGCTTTTTCCTGAGGTTTACCTCTAGATAAAGTTCAATATCACTGTGAGGTTGGAGTCATGGAGTCTCATGGTATAAAAAGTTCCATGCTGTTGTTTGCTAAGACGCAGATCTGTTTGTTCCTGCTCCTTTCCTTGCCAAATAATGGCCACTTGGATAGGTGTTTGGCCATCAGCTATGAGGACACTTGATTAGAGGCGTCACCTTGTCCTTTGTCTTTGAAAAACTGATTTATCCAGCCTTCTCTGGTAAACACATTTCAGACCTAATTTCAGCTTATGTTCATAATTTTACATATGTAAAATTACATTTCAGACATTTACCTACATTTCATTTACATTTACATATGTTTACATATATTTCACCATGATTTTATTGACTAGTGAGTTATTAGTTTTTAAATACCTCACAAGGTATAGTTTGTACAACGATTATTACAGTAGTGTGTGGGATGTGAGTACAGGGTGCACCCTATTTCTCCATGTGTAAATGACTACATAGTGTGCAAGTCAATGGAGAATTAAGCCCACTGTAATGCTGATGACATAATTTTAGATTTCAAGCTCTTTGGAGCAGGGACTATTAGTACCATGGCAAACACACCATTAAACCTAATTTTAACTTTTTTTATCCCAGATAAAGAAAAGAAGGAATAACAGTTCAAGTATTTGAAATGTAAAGTATTAAGATAGGCTCTCTTTTTAACAACTGCATATGCCTTTTCCCTTTATCTTGAGAGAGGTTTTAGAAGGAAAATCCCCTTATTTGACAGTCTCTTAGATTATATAAAAATGGTAATAATTGTCCTTTTTGGGGAAAAGAGAAGAAGTTAGTTGAGATGAGCTGGAGCTCATATAGTTGCTGTTGTTGCTAAAGTGTGATCCTGTTTCATCCGAGGTGGTGTTTGGGATTCAGCTGGAGTAAGCAGGGGTGGCCATGTCAGCTGGATACATCTCTCTTTGGCCCATGCTGGTCAGGACATCTTTTAGGATTAGAAGTAGAAGAAGGTCCAAGGACCCAGGAGATGGTGAGCATGGCAGCCATGATGGTGAAGCTTGCTCCAATAGCCAATTTTTCTCACCACAGTCTCTCTTTAAGGATCCAAAATAGGAATGGTGGGTGGAATAGTTCACCCTGTCTATATTTTGTCCACCAATTAAGTCTAGTTTCTGACACACCAATTTTGGTTCCCTGATTTCTAGTTCCACACTTTTCTTGTTTACCGAGCATGATCTTAACACAGCCCTTGAGTTATAGCAGTAGACCTTTGGGTTTGGATGAATTTCCTTTTGGACCTTTTCTCAACAATGTTTATTATTAAAGGTTATTGTGATATGAATATGAATTTACACTCACTTCTTACAGATAAGCTCACATTTAGGTTAAATGTGTAGTCCTGATTATCACACCAATACACAGAGTGATTTTAAGACACCAATTCATAATCAACAAAACAACAGGTTCAAACAGCTTGTACCAAAAATTCCTAGCAACATTAAGAATCACTTATTAAGAAGACTTTGTGGGTTAATTCTGTTTCCAATGCTTATGAGTCAACCTAAAATCCCTGATTTATTAAATGAACTGTATAATTCATGGTATAGTTTCTGTCCTATGAAAATAAAACTTTAGTGTTGCACACAGTATGGGATGACTCATTCAGTTTATCGGGATGTAAATCAAAGGGACAATACAAAATTGTCTCAGCTTCAGGTTTCTTACTGAACAGATCATCTTTACTTGACCAATGCGTATGATATTTTATTTCCAACCTGCATTTCTTCTAATGCAGACAACTTTCAAAGTAGAAAGCATTTTTTTAAAATTGAAAAATGGCAGCAGATTAACCTCTTCATCCTTGTGTACTTCAGTTCTAGGAAAAGTGCGAGAAACCTGTGTTATTTAAACAGGAGAATCTTCCTCTTCAGTGTTATATTTCCTATTAATATTGCCCTAAAACGTATTTCCGTAGGTGCAGTTTGCAAGAAAAGAGGGAACACTTATGAATAAAATCAAGAATCTTTCTGGTCAACAGGCCATTTTGCTACATTAGCAGTGCCATAAATGTGGTTATGTAAAACAAACAAACAAAAAACCCTTAAAAACTCCATTATCTTCTTACAATTGCAGGCCTACTGTTGTTTTAGTAATGGAAATAGCAGTGCTTTTTGACCACAGTATTGCAATCTGTGATACAGCATGGCCAGAGGGCAGCAGGAGAGTGTTAGCAGGGAGCCTTATTCCCTGCAAGGGAGGAAGGTTTGCTATAGATTAACTAGAGCACCTGAAGCCAATTAGAGCATGTGATAAAAAACCCCTGCTTCAGTTAGACAGTGTGGGAGTTGGAGCAGGAAGGTTTGGTTGGAGCAGAGAGCAGTTTGAAAGAGAAGAGAAGAGGAAAGTTTGGAGGAGTGCTGCGGTGGGCTGAGAAATCCAAAAGAAACCCTAGGTAAGGGGCACCTGGCTTGTGTAGAAGGAGGGCAAGAAGCCCCTTCACAAGCTGAAGGGCAGGAGAGGGAAATAACCCAGGGAAAGGAACCGCTAGTTCAAATGGTTCACCACAAACCTCAGGGTCCCTGGGCTGGGACCTGGAGAAGAGGGTGGACCCAGGTCCCTCCCTCTCCACTCCCCTCCTCAAGGACACTAGTGGGGTAATTAAAATACTGATTCAGAGGCAAGCAATGGCGCCCTGAACCTTCCCCAAAGAAGAGAAAGCGCGAGAGACCCAGCATAACAGGACCGGCAATTTGCCACAAATCACATACACACGTAAATAACTTTACTCACATGAGCAACCTAATTGACATGACTACTATTTAAATCTCAACATAAAAGTATTTTGAGCAAAATCCAGTCAGCTAAATTTCATTTATGGCAGAGTGAAAGAAAAACATATTCATCTAAGATTAAGGATGAAATTCTATGTTTGCATAACTTAAAAATGACCAAGCTAAATATTTCAAACTGGGCTTGTTTCATACTCTTAACTGACACATGTGCAATTAGGTCCATCAATGACTGTTAGCCAAGATGGGCAGGGACAGTATCCCTAGTCTCTGTTTGCCAGAAGCTGGGAATGGGTGATAGGGATGGATCACTTGATGATTACCTATCCCATTCATTCCCTCTGGGCACCTGGCATTGGCTACTGCCAGAAGACAAGATACTGGGCTAGATGGACCTTTGGTCTGACTCAGCAGGGCCTGCTTTAGCAACTGCGGGGCCTGATTCGTCGAACTTGTACTCACCGGGCGGCATTCTGACTCTTTGGCGGCACTTCAGATTGCTGCGCTCTGACCGGTGAAGCGGGACCGCGGGGCTTGCCACGCTTTGTCCAGAAGAACAGGGCCGCAGGGACTGCCGCACTTGGGCCAGTGCTCAAGTTGCAGGCTTGCCGCGCTCTGGCTGGGTGTGGGGCCCTCTTAGGCACAAGGCCCGATTCGAGTGAATCTGGAGAAATTGGCCTAAAGCTGGCCCTGTGACCCAGTATGGCCATTTTTATGTTCTTATTAAAACTGTCTTAAGGAAAACCATTGAAGTATTTAAGTTTGAAGAAAATTATCATCCTTTTTGAAGTGACTGCTACACTCATGAGTAAAATGCCATTATTATAGAATGTAATGATGTACCACACAGCTGTTGCATGTTTGCAGCCAACAGGCTAGTTCTCCATGACTTAGGGCTTGTCTACAATGGCGCTTTACAGCACCGCAACTTTCTTGCTCGGGTGTGGAAAAACACCCCCCTGAGCGATGCAAGTTTCAGCACTGTAAAGAACCAGTGTAAACAGTTCACCAGCGCTGGTAGCTATTCTCCTCATGGAAGTGTTTTTTTTACAGTGCTGAGAGAGCTCTGTCCCAGTGCTGGTGCCATGATTACACAGCACGTTAAACCGTGCCGGCGGCAGTGCTTTAACATTGCTAGTGAAGACATGCCCTTAGATTTCTCCCCATCTAACAAGTTATAACCACATTTGCTGTCAAATGATCAAACCTTACACAGCTCATTTGTACTATATTTTGAAACCTTGTATTAAAAACAATCTAATGATTGTCTTCATTCAAGTACTGGTAGAGCTGAGGTGGTGACAGCAACATTTTATTATTATGCCACTAATCATCTTCACAAGCTCCAGTGCCCTTACTTTTGTTAAACTTTGATTACAGAAAAAGCACAGATTTACATAATCATCAGAATTTCATATGAAGAAGTGAATCTTGTTTGGTGCTGCAGATTCTGGAAAAAAAAAATTATCTTATCCTGGGGCAGATTAAGTAAATCTTTTACTTGACCACCAGAGCAATAGGTGAATGACATCATTTCAAAAGACTTTTGCTTCTCATTGTGCACTCTTGCTGAAGGATTTTCCTCTCACAGCAAAGACAACCCTTAGGGAAACAGCAGGCTGTCAAGCTACTTTCTACCCATACTAATCACCCCTGACTTATATCAGATGAAAACAGGAAAAGCACTGCACAGATGCAGTCTGCCAATTTAACTGATAGCTAGATGTATTGATATTCATGTTCTTTATTAAGTACACAGATTAAGGAGGACTTCTTCTGGGAGTACATTCGAGACAAAGTGCAGATCAGCACAAATTGATAAACAAACTAAATTATCACTAAAAGCTGACAATGTTAGTATGCTTGCACTTTACTGAAGGCTTGGATCAGACCCACAGTGTATATGGATTGGTTATTTTGCTTGTCACTAGTGATTTCCCCTTGTGTTTGCTGTTTTTGTAGCGCCAGCAAGAGATGTACTCGGGCCTGGGTGTTCTGATTACTCTGAAGAGCACTGTCAGCCTGGGTAACAATAAGAGCTTGTACTTAATGTTTAGTCATAAGAAGCAGACTTTTCCACAGTGGTATTTAAGTGAAGCATCTTTTATGGCATAACAGGGAAGCTGACAGAGTGAGGAAGTATCAGACAGAAATTGTGGTTATTTATTAATAATGCCATCATGTTGCTCCATGGATCTATTTTCAGACCATAGTTTTGAGCTTCTAGAGTAGGATGGGCTGGATCTCCTCTTAGTGTCTTAGAATATTTGCTCTTCATTATGGTCTAATGTTTGCTTGACTACAGTTAAGTACAGAGACTCCTTCCTCACCCAGAGTTTTAGGGAAAATATGTAAAAGCTGTACAAATTATATCTTTAAACCTACTACATAAAACTTTGTCGAGTACAGTGTGTATAAAAAATAACTTTGACTAGCATAGATTAGTGTTTAAAATGTACACTTTTTTATACCTTTCAAGGGTGTTTTTAAATACAGAGCTGTATTTTGCACTTTATAATAATTGTGCCTTTCTTTTTGTATCTATTTGGGGTATGTAGCCACGGAAAAGGTCACTTATGCACAAGTTTTGTATAGAAGGAATAATAAAAGCTTACACTATACTGCTAACGGCTGCTGTAAAAGCCTCCTGTTGGCCAACACTTGGTGTAAAAGCTTAGAAATCTACTTTCACAGTTAGCTTTATTTATGTTTTTTTCATTGTTAACACTAGGAATAATCTCATGCCTGATAAATGAGGGTGATCTGGACTAATGGTTCTGAGGCATTAAAGCTACAAAGACAGGAGGAATAGATAGTGGATCTCTGGCGTATGCAAGGATTTGGAACCGTGCCAACGATCTTCTCAATGCAAGTCAGTTTGGGTTTACAATTTAGGACCCATTTTCAGCAAGTCCTTTTCTCAATCTTCTTGTCTGCATTTGCGGGGCAAGCCTTTTTCCCCCCCCTGGAACTCATTTACATCATTATATGGGGCCCTCCCTTTCAGAATCCATACACACCATGGGAAAGACAGGAGGTTAATATTAACTTAATTCGCTAAGCTTAATATTGCTTAACAAAACATTAGGCTCCCTGATGGTTTTACAGCACTGGGTTTTGATATTGTACATACACTATCCAATTTGCTGCCTTTTATTTTTTTTTAGAACTGAAGTGTTCTGGAACCAGTTGATAGAGAAACACATTTTGCAAGGCCTAGTGAATAAAAAAGCTGATTGAAGAGTCCTGAGGCTGTTCTTACCCCAAATATACTTTATGCCTCAGACTAAATGTTACCTTAACACTGATTTTATATGGGTTTAATTTACTTTTTACTGTTATAACTTGCATTAAAACAGGTTCTCCATCAGCATCTTCCATCACAAAGTCAGTGCTCTTTAACTGACATTGGAATGACTATAGTACAACAACTTCCGCCTGTTTTTGCAAATCCAAGAGGGAGATATTAGAGATGTGGGGAGACTTAGTGTCACTGAGTCCATCCCTTGTCAATTAAACTTTAACTATAAATAAAATGTTTACTACTTCATCTGGTATTAAACTACTTCATCCAGTAACATTTTACAAAAAGTTTCAATGTGAATTTTGCAGTGTCAACAGATTTCCATAATATTTTGCAAATTTTCTTTTTGTTTTTCATAAAATGCCATGAATTTTTATACTTTTATCAAAATATCCAAAAAGCAATGTCGATATAACACAAAGGGTGTTTTTACTCTTTGACCAATACATCTAAATCTATGAAACCATGTAACCTGCACATACTAATCATGACTGCCATTTTGTACTGACTCTTTAGATAAAGCAAAGAGGACCCATGAACTATGTTAATCAGACACGCTGATTTTTAAACACTGAAAAGCATGCCAAGATTCACTTCAGCTGGCAATGAATTCAAAATACCATTTGGAAAATTAGGGCTCATAGAGGACTCTACAAAATTAACTGTAATTTGTTTCATGGGTTCACTACACCTTTCAAAGGACAGTACTATACAGCTTTAGGGGCTGATATTGCATTCTTATCAGGTTTGTCCCAGGCCTCCCTGACTTCACTGGGGCTCACTGAAAGCATAAGGGGTCATCTGAATGGGTCAGATTGCAGGATCAGGGTCTTAAACAGCTTTGGTGTTAAGTATGGAAGGGCAACCTGGATTAGAGGAAATAATGTTTGTTTGCCCAAAGTTCAAAATAAACTCAAACCTTTCTGGAGATTCAAAAACATTTAGGGGAAGGGTAAAGTTTTCAAAAGTGCCTAGATAGCCCACAGCCCAGATTTTTAAGGGTACCTACTGGAATTTTCAAAAGTATCTAGGCACCTCTCTCCCATTGATTTCAATGCGTGCTACGCACACAGATGCCTTTGACAATCCTAGTTGAAAATCTCTTTAAAAATCTGGCCCTAAATCCATCTTCAAGAGCAATTTAGGCCCAGATTTTTAAAGGTATTTAGGTGTTTCTGCACTAAAAGTTGCAATGCCTAAGTCCCGTTTTCAAAAGAAATGTAGGTCCTTAGGAGCCTAAATCCCATTGACTCACGTGATTTAGGCCTTCCAAGTGCCTTATTCACTTTTGAAAATGGGACTTATGTGTTGCAAGACTGAGCACAGAAATCATAGACTTTAAGGTCAGAATGGACCATTATGATAGTCTAGTCTGATCTCCTGCATAACGCAAGACACAGAATCTCACCCACTCGCTCCTGTAATAAATGCTTTATCCTATGTCTGAGCTACTGAAGTCCTCAAATCACTGCAGAGGAAGGTGAAAACCCCCCAGGGCCTCTGCCAATCTGCCCTGGAGGAAAATTCCTTCCTGACCCCAAATATGGTGATCAGCTAAACCTTGAGACATGGGCAAGACTCACCAGCCAGACACCCAGGAAAGAATTCTCTGTAGTAACTCAGATTCTACCCCATCTAACATCCCATCACAGACCATGGGGCATATTTACCCCTAATAGTCAAAGATCAATTAATTGCCAAATCAGGCTATCCCATCCCCTCCATAAACTTATCAAGCTTAGTCTTGAAGCCAGATATGTCTTTTGCCCCCGCTGCTCTCCTTGGAAGGCTGTTCCAGAACTTCACTCCTCTGATGGTTAGAAACCTTCGTCTAATTTCAAGTCTAAACTTCCTGATGGCCAGTTTATATCCATTTGTTCTTGTGTCCACATTGGTACTAAGCTTAAATAATTCCTCTCCCTCCCTGGTATTTATCCCTCTGATATATTTATAGAGAGCAATCATATCTCCCCTCAGCCTTCTTTTGGTTAGGCTAAACAAGCCAAGCTCTTTGAGTCTCCTTTCATAAGACAGGTTTTCCATTCCTCGGATCATCCTAGTAGTCCTTCTCTGTACCTGTTCCAGTTTGAATTCATCCTTTTAAAACATGGGAGATCAGAATTGCACACAGTATTCCATATGAGGTCTCACTAGTGCCTTATATAATGGAACTAACACCTTCTTATCTCTACTGGAAATACCTTGCCTGATGCATCCCAAGACCACATTAGCTTTTTTCACAGCAATATCACATTGGCGGCTCATAGTCATCCTGTGATCAACCAATACTCTGAGGTCCTTCTCCTCCTCTGGAGAAATCCCCAAATATCTTTTAAAATCTGGGTCTTAGGTACTTAAGTCACTGAGGCATTTTGAAAATTTTACCCTAAATATTTTCATATGCCCATTCACGATTCTGAGGTATTTCCTCTGGGCTAAAATAAGGAAGCACCTGTTGAATTTTCTTGAGAAAACCTAATCACTTGACATTTTCAGCACAATTTCTCTACCAAGAAAGTTCAGATAAGCTCTGGATAATCCCTGCTGTATAGTATTTATAGTGCAGTAGGCTGCAATATAAACTCCCCTACCCATAATTTGAATGTAAAAATAAATGTCATAGATGTCATATTTATTTACTGCAAATATTGCAGTGATGAGCCTGGCACCTTCACAGATATCATGCTGGCTTAAATATGAGTGTATATGTTAGAGGGAGAAGATGAGCACGGGAAAGGAGAGGATGACGAAGGGGAAACAACTAGACCCAAAAGTGCAGAGCTTCTATTAAGTTATTTGAGCCATAACCGCACAGTTTATAAAATGTACATGTTCCATATTTGTGGAGATTGTGAAATAGCATGTTTTAGGCCTTGATTCAGCAAGCTGCTTACGCATGCATCTACTTTCAAGCAGATGTGTATTTGTAAGTACCTCGCTGAATAAGGGCTCCATACTCCATGGGTGCAGATCCTCACCACCCTCCTGCATGTTGGGCTAGTGCAGTGTAAAAGCCCTGTATCCAGATGGGTGAGGATTCCCCCAGAACAGACAATGTGGAAGACTGTCAAAAGGTTCCCTTCAGAGTACACCTCGAAGCCTTCTTGGCATAGGGTGCATGCCAGGGACAAGGCTAGGAGGGAGGGATAGGTTGGGGGCTTCAGCAAATAGCGCTGCAGGAATTTCAAGTAGTACTGTTGCCCAAAGGGCAGCCCAGAGATGCTACTATATCTTAGATGGGCCTCCAAAGATGTCTACATTATGATGGGGGCAACTCCAGCCCCCAGAGTGGCTCAGAATTAGAACAGTCAGAGGTAGCTTAAAACCACCAAAGCTCGTACTCTCCCTGGACTGCAATATGTGTGCTGCCTTTGTTAGAGACATAGCATAGACTCTCACCCCATGAATGAGATTGACATCTTCCTAGTAATGATGGCTCCCTCTTGTCATGCTCTCTACTTTGATCATTCCCCCAAACTGGGCCTGAATTTTTTACCTAGAAGACCCTAGTTTAAATACGTGTGCAAACTTGTCAAAATTTCCTTTTCCTGAAATGTTAAAGGTGTTATTTAGTTTTACTTCAGGATGATGTCTCAAGGTGACAAACACTCTTCATTCCTATTGTCTTCAATGGGAACTGAGAACCCACATGAGCACCCAGGATCTGGAGTTTAAAGGAAAAGAGCACTCTGTTAAAGAGACACTCTTTTTAGGCGTCTTTCCAAGTAGGAAATGACCTTTAAAAACAATCTTTAATAAACTCTGCTCATGCACTGCTAACTTAAACAAACACTGTAGCTGTAGTTAAATCAAAGAGGACAGTTCTTTCCTACTGAATTTATACCCATTTTGTGGTCTAACAGAGGGGAAGTCAAAGGTCTTCACAGGAAAAAAGTCAGATGGTCAAACTTCCATACAAACGGACTTCACTAAAATAAGACAGGACATGTACATTACTCACTTCACCTCTCTACAAAGGAAAAAGGACTGAAAGCTGTCTAAACTCCTACCTGGCACATGGGGCCACAACCGTGGTACCCCTAACCCACCCAGCATATCGTCAATCTATCCAACTACACACTCAGCCCAGAAGAAAAGTCTTTCCTATCTCGGGGACTCTCTTTCTGCCCTGCCACTTCCACCAACATGATACAGTTCTGCAGCGATCTGGAAGTCTACTTTCACCATCTCTGACTCAAAGAATACTTTCAGGACAACACTGAACAGCACACGGATACATAGGTACCCTCCCACCAACAGCACAAGAAGAAGAATTCCACATGGACTCCTCCTGAGGGTCAAAATGACAGTCTGGACCTATAGATTGAATGCTTCTGCCGACGTGCACAGGCAGAAATTGTGGAAAAACAAGATTGCTTGCCTCATAACCTAAGTCGTGCAGAACGCCAATGCCTCACGCCCCCAAACCCTGACTTATCATCAAAGGGCTATAAAGGGTGCTGTTGTCCATCTGAACAGGTCTGACTACCAAAAGGACTGCCAGACAACTTCCCAATACCAAATTCTATAGGCACTTCCTCAGGTCCCACTGAGGAATACACTAAGAAACTGGACCATCTACTCAGGACACTCCCTACCCTCACCAGAACAATCAACATACCTAAACCCAACCAGGTTTTCTGTCTACTACCCAAGCTCACAAACCAGAAATCCTGGACGCCCCATCATCCCGAGGATGTCTGGATATGTGGACTCTCTACTCAGACTATGCCACCAGCACTCCAGCTATCCGTGACACCATGATTCTGAGAAACTAAATGCATGGTGACCTTCCAGAAACATCATCCTAGGCATCATGGATGTAGAGGCCTCTACACAAACATCCCACACACAAAGACAAGCTGTCAGGAACAGCATCCCTGATGGCCACAGCACAACTGGCTGCTGAAACTCTGTGCTTATCCTCACACCACTATTTCAAATTTGATGATAATATATCTCCAGTCAGTGGCACCGCTGGGCACCCGCATGGCCCCACAAATCCAATTTTTATGGCGCGACCTGGAAAACCTTCCTCGCTCTCGTCCACTCACGTCCCTTCTCTACCACATACATTGATGACATCTTCACATCTGGACATGGGAGGGATTCTGGAAAAATCCACCATGATTTCACAGCTTCCACCCCCATCACCTCAGCGACATCTACCGGGAGTCCACTCCAGACACCACGTGCAATAGTGATGGTCACTTAACACCACCCTATTCAAACACCTACCTACCACTAGCTACATTCATGCTCTAGCTTCCACCGGCACATCACACGATCCATTGTCTCAGCAAGCAGCTGAGGTACAACGCTCGTGAGGTCATTGCCTCTGGCCTCTCTCCTGATTGCACTGCCAGTTGAATTGGCGACATCCCAAGGAGAGTACGCAGTAGCATTAGTTTTACCACCAGATCAACTTTATTCACATGCACAACTGGAAAGGATGAGATGTGAAAAACAGCAGATCCTGTGGAAATATTGGAATAGTAATAGTAAGGGTAATGAGTGTGTGGGTGCATCCTCTACATGACTGGAAAGCTCCAGGAGTGAGAAATTTCTATCTTGGAGCTCCCACATAGGTGGTGAGACCCTGATCCTCCTCAGTATGAAGCCACAACTGAGCCGATGTCCAATCTCTACTCTCTCCTATGTCACAAAAAGTGCACTTATTGGTATCGTGTTAGGCTCATCCAATAGACTGCTATTGGGTTTTGGGACATTATTCTAGCTTCTCACCGCTTTAATAGTTGGACTGTTCGCTAAACATATCAAATCTTTTCTTTGTGCAGTAGAATGTTGAGACCTAGGGTTACAGTGGTGAGAAACGGATATGGTCACAATTTGCCTTGTTGCCAAGAAGGTTAAAGGCTGTATAAGTAGGGGCATTGCCAGCAAATGAGGGTGTGATCATTCCCTCCATTGGCATTGGTGAGCCTCTTGGTAGTGTGTCCGTTTGGGCCACAACACAGAAGGATGTGGAAAAATCGGAAAGAGTCCAGCAGAGCGCAACAAAAATGTTAGGGGCTGGAGCATGCACTTATGAGGAGAGGCTGAGGAACTGAATTGTTTAGTCTCGCCAGAGATACGAAGCGTAGGGGATTTGATAGCTGCTTTCAACTACCTGAAAGGGGGTTCCAAAGAGGATGGATCTAGACTGTTCTCAGTGGTACTAGATGACAGAACAAGGACTAACAGTCTCAAGTTGCAGTGGGGGAGGTTTAGGTTGGATATTAGGGAAAACTTTTTCACTAAGAGGATGGTAAAGCACTGGAATGGGTTATTTAGGGAGCTGAAGGAATCGCCTTCCTTACAGGTTTTTAAGGTCAGGCTTGATGAAGCCTTCGCTGGGATGATTTAGTTGGTCCTGCTTTGAGCAGGTGGTTGGACTAGATGAATTCTTGAGGTCCCTTCCAAGCCTGATATTCTATGATTCTATGATTGATGGTCCTTAGAGACAGTGTTGAATTAATGTTCTATCATGTATTTCAACTATCAATGCAACTAACATCCCTTAACTTACAGTATTTAGTACCCTATGTTTGCCTGTGGAAATGGGAGAATATCTACTTAACTTTGATTTTTACATATTATGTCAATATTGCTACACATAGTCTATACTATGGCACATTGCTTGTAGAAAGGTAATTGAAGAGTTGAAATGGGGTTGGAGAGGCATGCATTAAGGTACAGATTTTTGTTGACAAAGTTTAATGATAGTATTCTATACTTTTAAATGTTTCTAGCCTGGTACATACAACTTACTGAATAAAATGAGTCAAGAAATCATAGATGGAACAATTTTAAATTGAACAATGCAGTTCATAGAAATCAGCATTTTTACAGGAATGTGTTAAGTTCAATGGAATTTTGGGGGGGGAAATGTTTAACCAAATTATTTTGATTTTATCATTTCAATAATCCCAAGATATTTCATTTTATAAAGTAAAAACATTTTCCTTTTGACTATCATTTTGATTCATTGCATTTTAAAGCTTATAGTATAATATTTTAATATCTGATATATATTTAACATTATAATGTTTTAACATTAGCTAAAGGTTTTTACCTCATAGAAATGTTTTGATTTTTCCAAGCCATTATTTTAAGCATTTCTGTTCCAAAATAAATTTTGAATTTTTTAAATTTTTGTTCTAATTCAGTATGAAAACAAATTATGAAATTTCAGAATTTCCCATGGGATGGAAATCCCATTTTATGACCAGCTCTGCTAATGACATATGACAATACTTTACTAGAGAAATTACACTGAAAGGCTGATCCTGTGGCCCTGACAAGTTTCCATGGATGCCTCTTGTATAAAAGTTAATGGAATCCCCACTTGATTTGGAATAGTTGTGCAGTGCATTCACCTCCTCAGATGAGGGCCAAAATATAAGTTCAAAATAGCAAAGGAGCTGCTCTCATACTGACATTTAATATTTCCTCAGCTATTAATACTCAACAGGGGCTCAGACTTGCAAAGTGGAGAACCTTGCATGAAGCAGAATTCCCACTAATGTTCAGCTACAACTCCCATTTAAATAAAAAAGGAGTCTTTCCATTAAAGTCAATGGGAAGTGGACTGGGCCCTACACCTTGCAGATAAAGATGAGCTTTGCAGAATGAGCCTTCCACAAATTTCCTTGACTGGCTGCTGCAAAAACCTTTTAATCTGCTCAGTTTATATAGTATGAAAAGTGTTTTTAGGTTGCAGTTAGTCTCTTCCTCACCTGCTCACACCAGAACTTTAATTCCTAAGGAGATATGACAAAGACTGGGGCAACACAAGGTTCATCAGTTTGAACTTGTACACCACATATTTAAGTGACTTTTCATATCTAATGAGTGTTGCCCAAAAGACATTCTATTTTTTTCTCATATTGAAATGCAAGAAAAATGAAAACAGATTCATTGGTTCAGAATATTTTTGATTGGTATTCTGTGTGTTTCTTCCATATCTCATCCTTTTCCAGTTGTTTATATGAATGAAGTTGATCATGGTGATAAATTTCAACCTACAAATCAAGTCACAGCGAGAAAAATCCTATTGTTTGGCTGTCTGAAACAGCCAGAAACCCATTTCAGAGAGCTCAATGCCTGGTGGACAAGCTGCAGAACATCATTTAAAAATCCAGTGTGCACTGTCTGACTGTCAGATCAGGATGAAAATGAAAACTGGCCTCCATTCTTCATTCCAATGTAAATGCCGCTGCATGGCAGAAAAACAAAGTGGATGATTTGCCTGTCCAGTCCATTACTTTGATAAACTGTCTCTCTGGTTCTATGTAGTCAATTGCATCCCATACTGCATGTTGCAAAGAATACACTTGGGTAACTACATGTGAGTATGTGTGAAATTAGTTCAACCATGTTCTACTGTCAGAGCAAATCAGGTCCTTTCTGTCTTCTGACATATCATCTACATTTGTTCCTCTCCAGCAATCAACCAGTGTAATTTTCACTCTGACCTTCAGCTCCCCGTTGACGCTTTAACATACAACTTACATCTTTTTCTGCATTTTTAAAATTCCAGCCATGTTTTAACACAGTAAGTCCAACATGGCTCCTCTTTACAGCCCACCAAACTCCTGCATTCAGTTGTCTCACTGGAGTGTACAAGGTCAACCAAGCTCAGCAAAACATGGTTCCCTGCTGTTAGAGCAAAGGGCTGATTCATGCTTACTCACAACACATACTGAACACAACAGATTACCTATATTAACAACATAACTATTTTTAACATCAGCCTGGGGGGAAGTGGGAGCTGCTGTTGTTGACACTTGATGTCAAACCAAGCAGCACATTGTAGTTTCTTGGCATACAATGAAAATACTTTTCCAGACATTCATTTTGCAGCCATGACACTTCAACAGCAGGTTTCCTGAGCACTTCTACAATGTACTGAGGCAATGGAATTCTCCAGCTCACCACGCATATCTCTCTATGAGCGTCTGGACTGGCAAAGAAAGAGAGCTTTTAATTCTGTATCCTTACCTCTTACATTACCACAGATAAATCATGCAGTTTCTAATATGGAGTTCAGCCTTGCTTATCCTATAACAAATCCGGGTTCCCAATTCTTTCTCTCCATACAGGAAGTTGTAAAAAGCCAAATTTCACTGATTCACAGAAGACAGAGATAGAAAAGATGCATTATGTTATATCTGGTGTATCTCCCTGTCTGTGCAAAAGGGTCCTGGCCACCGGTCCGGGGGGCTCTGCATTTTAATTGAATTTTAAATGAAGCTTCTTATACATTTTAAAAACCTTATTTACTTTACGTACAACAATATGTGACAAAGTTCCTTCTCTACCTTGGTGGGTCCTGCACTTATTGGCAGATTTGCTCACCTGAGTGATCTTCCCCATGGTCTGGATCAACTCCTCCTGTGTCTGATCAGGAGTTGGGAGGTTTGAGGGGAACCCGGGCCCAGCCTCTACTTCGGGTTCCAGCCCAGGGCCCTGTGGATTGCAGCTGTCTATAGTGCCTCTTGTAACAGCTGCATGACAGCTACAACTCCCTGGGCTACTTCCCCATGGCCTCCTCCAAACACCTTCTTTATCCTCACCACAGGACCTTCCTCCTGGTGTCTGATAATGCTTGTCCTCCTCAATCCTCCAGCAGTACAGTCTCTCACTCCAGCTCCTTGTGCCTCTTCTCCAGCTCCCCACGCACTTCCTTTTCTCTGGCTCTCCTCACCTGACTGGAGTGAGCTCCTTTTTAAACTCAGGTGCCCTGATTAGCCTGCCTTGATTGGCTGCAGGTGATCTAATCAGCCTGTCTGTCTTAATTGGTTCTAGCAGGTTCCTGATTACTCTAGTGAAGCCCTTGCTCTGGTCACTCAGGGAACAGAAAACTACTCATCCAGTGACCAGTATATTTGCCCTCTACCAGACTCCTGTACCCCACTGGTCTGGGTCTGTCACAAATAGTTTAGTTATATATTATAGACTTACAGAAAGAGACCTTCTAAAAACATTAAAATATATTACTGGCACGTGAAACATTAAATTAGAGTGAATAAATGAAGACTCTGCACACCACTTCTGAAAGGTTGCCAACCCCTGGTGTAGCTTTTATTCCTTATATTCTATCCTGTTGATTTCATTCTGCCTCGTCCCAATGTTAGGTTGTTCTCTCTTGCTGTAATCATTTCATCATATCCTCTGCTTTTGTCACTGATGAGTACATCCTCCTGGTAACATGTTGTCTCATCCTTACCGTTGGTGACGCTGTCCTCTGTTGATTCGCCTACCACCTCTCTGGCCACAGCTTGAGCATCTGTCTTGGTGAGTCTTGCTCCTTCTCTCTCCCACCCTTGGTGTGGGTGCCACAGAGCGCTGCCCTTGACCTATCCATTTCTCTATCCAACCCATTTCTCTAACTGATCACATCTGCTGTCATGGGTTTAACTGCTATCTCTATTCAATGTCCCCTACAAATGATTCATTGCCTCCCCTCCCCCAGCTTCTAATTACAGTTCTTCATTCTTTACATACATATCTTTAGGGACTGTCTTTGTGGGGAGCTTGAGAGAATGGCAGCAGAGACAAGTGGTGGGGGAGGTGGAGAGAGCATGCAGGGACAGGCTCTATGGGGAAAGGAAAGGGGCAGGGAAAGGAAGCAACACTCAACATTAAATGTCAGGGTAGCACCAAAATGAAGAAGGAATCCACTGGCTGGGGGCAGCACATGCTACTAGGAGTGAGAGATCCTAGAAGAAGCCTCCAAGGACAGCGGGTGACCGGAAGATTGGGGAGAATGGGAGCAAAGGAAGCACCAGTCTGGAACAGAATTGTCTCTTTTGGAGTGGGGTAGAGGAAACCTTGCTCAGAGGCAGCCCTGGAAAGGGGTTGAGAGAAAACCTCTTGAAATCAAGGGAGTAGAGGAAACAACAACAGTCAGAACAGGGAGGAACTGGTAGGAAGTAGGGATTCAGATAAAGTCCTGATGAAGGGCAGACATTTATCTTTATGGGAGGAGTAGCAGCAGAGGCCAATCAGAGAAAGCAAATCTGTGGGAGGGAGTGGGACTCTTTGACGACCCCCATGGGTGCGGGAGGGGCTGGAGCTCCTCTGGGTGGTGACCAGTTAAAGGCGTTGGTTAGCTGTTAGGTAGGGCTGCAGCAGAAAATGGTCCCAGGCAGGGACAGCTACAGAAGCATAACATAAGTCAACTTGGAGGCAAAAGCCAGGAAAGAATAATAATTCCCACCCACCCCCTTTCTACTAAGCTATCTCGCTTGTACTTATGTGTCACCACTTCTGGGAAGCAGGGAAGAGAGAAAGAAAGGGCAGTTTTTCCACTGTGCTAGTGGTCAAGCCTAGAGGGCTCTGGAGCCACAAAATGAGGAGAGAAGCTCAGAGTCACCTATTCACACACTCACTCCTGATATAAAGTGTGGAGGAGCAAGAAGCTTGCTCTCTGACTGATATCCCTCCAGTTGCAGGTTCTGCAGCCTGTCACAACCAGTCCTGTGTTGATGACTCACAAATCTACCTATCCAGACACGGTCCATCTCTCTCCTTCCAAATCCTCATTGTAACCTGTCTCTCTGATATCTCATCCTAGATGTTTCATCATTAATTTAAAGTTAATATGGCCAGAGCCAAACTCCTTATTTTTTCTCTGAAATCCTCCTGTCATCACGGCATTCTGTTGACAACACCACTATGCTCCCTGTTATTCTGGCCTACAATCTGGGAGACATCTTTGCTCCACCTAGGAGATGTTCAAATCTTTCCTTCACACTTCTAAGATCAGACATTTCCGCTCAGTCCACACTACTAAAACTCTCCTGCTGGTTCCTCAGCCTTCTTACCTCTTAATATTCAAACTTCTATTCCTCACTTTCAAGGTCATGCAGAACTTGGCCCTTCCCAACCTATTTGACCTTGTCTCTTACCACATAGTGTCCTGCCCTCTCCACTCTCCCAGTGATGCCAGTATCTATGCCTTGTTTGTGTCCTCCCATTCTGGTCTCCAGTTTTTTCCCCCCCATTGTTCTCTATGCTGTCCCTGAACTAGTACCCAGGTCATTGTCTCCCTCTCCCCATGACCCACCCGTGATGTGATGCCTAAAAGAAATGAGTGAATAGATATTTTATTTCAGCTACTACTAAAAAAAAAATCTGCTCCATCATGCTGTGCATTTGTTTTGCTGCTAACAGTGTAATTTCATTGCTGAGATCCCTGTTTACCCTCTTCCAGCCTCTTCCAGCTATTTTGTTTGTAGTATTATGTCAAACTACAATATAAGATTATTTAAACAAGAGCATGTAATCTTATTTGAGCACTGAGGCACACAATACTTTGGGGCACATAATCATTTTCATTTTTACCTCAATTCAGCCTTAATAGTTTGTCCTATTGGGTAACTCTTATTTTCTTTATTAAGTATTATTATTATTATAGGTCAATTCTGTTACAATTCATTTTGGCTTGACACGTTTTTCTTTTTGCAGTGTCAAACTTCAAATATTCTAGGACCATTAAGCACTGAACAATTTCTAACTGATGAGATTACTCAGCTACAGCTTAAATATTCGCACCACTGATTTTGAAAGGAGATATTCCCTTGTACAAAATAACAGCTTTGTTCATGAAAGACTCTTTGAAATCCATGACTAAAGAATATGCATGTGATTGTGTAAACATTTAATAAACATTTGTATTTATTGCTAAGCTGTGTGTGTGCCTATGCATTATATAAGAAACAAAGAACGGATTTTACCATCTTTTAGCTCAGCAGAATTCTCTGTAAGGCCATGTCCTAATACAAAATGAGACACTGGATCCTACATTAATATTTTCAGATAAAAGCTATGTTAAGATAGAGTCAAGGTTGAGAATATATATATCAGTAGATTAGGATAAAATACATTACAAATTTGTGACATACTGTACCTCAAAGTAGAAATTTGCAGCCCCCCGTTCACCACTGTCATATGATTATGATGTGTTTTGTACAGTACATGCCTTGTGAGGTATCATTTTAAAAATCTTGATCTGCTGAACATTAATTTCCTGTTGGATTGTATGTGTTATCACTGTATGTAAATTTACGAAGTATTGCTATGTGTGTTACTGAAATATGTTGAGAGGTTGGGAACACTCATAGCCGGCTTTTCATTTGCAACAAAGGAGCAGCCATCACAGACCAGACAGGTGTTAATAGCCCATCAAGAAGAATTAGGGTGACCAGATGACCACATTAAAATATCGGGACACATTGGGATGCCATCAGCCCTACCCACAGTCGACCCCCACTCCTCCCAGGCTCCACTCACACTCTGGCCCAGGTCCCGCCCCCTCCCTGCGTGCCCTCGGCCCCCCCACACCCTTCCTCATCCCCCGGCCTTCCATTGGCTTGCTGTGTCCCTCCTCAGTCCCCCCACCCACCACTTGCCTCCCAGCCCACTTGCTCACCCTCCCGCCCACCACTCACCCCTATGGTGCCAACTTCCCCTCTGTTGGGTGGGTGCTCACACACCCTCTGCCTCTTCCCGCCCCTGCACTGCTCTCGCTCCACTCTCATTCCACCCCCTTCCCCCAAGTCCCTGCCCTGCCTCTTTTCCGCCTCCTCCCCTAAGCGCACCATGTACCCGCTCCTCCCAATCCTTCTTGGAAAGTGCTAAGTGCCACCAAACATCTGCTAGGCAGTGGGAAGCGCTGGGGGGGGGGGAGGAGTGGGGGATGCAGTGTGCTGGGGAGAGGCGGGGAAGAAGGAGGCAAGGAGCTGAGAGCTTGTCTGCAATTTTTCCCCATGGGTGCTCCAGCCTCTGAGCACCCACAGGGTCAGTGCCTCCCTCCCGCTCGCCTCCTTACCTGAATATTGGGACAAATGGCATCAATGTATGATCAGGACTTGGGACAAAGGGTTAAATATTGGGACAGTCCTGATTTTATTGGGACATCTGGTCACCCTAAGAAGAATCCACCTACCCAGAGGCTTCTCAGAGAAAGCATTTAAGCAATTGGGATGCCTAACCCATATCACAGCAAGGATGTTTCTAGCATCTGGAAGAAAGTTTAAAAGAGGGACAGTTACAAAATTATTTGGTCTTTCTCCCCCACCATTCCAACATCTTGAAGATTGTCTGGAAGACAGAGACTTTGAACTCGGGAGATTGGTCCCAAGCTGGAAAGGAGTTCAGTTTGATTACTGAGAACTAAAAGTGCCTGTGACACGTAAAGTCTGAGCAAAATCAATAAGGTCATTATGTTTGCCAGATAAGATCCTTCTACCTGAATACACATATTAAATCCTCAGTGCTACAAATGACTGTTCAGTGAGCTTCACTGGGGTTCATCTGCACTGAGTCACTTGCAAGGTTGGGGGCCAATATATGATTCAGAGAATCAGTTTGTACTGGAATAAAGTTCTATAAGAGATTCGGTTGAGCAAAGTACAGTATAACATGTACTTCTCTCTCTTTTTCGTGTAGCACAGAGTTAACAGGACTACTCATAGGAATAAAGTTACTGTCCTGTGCATTTGCAGTAGTAAGCCCTTAGACTTTATATTCCTTTGATCACTGTTTGAAAGCATTTTATCCTCAGTCACTGCAGCTGACAAGCATTCCCAGCTACTGTCAATTCTGAATATATTGCATTTGCAGACCTATCCTTTGTCACAAGCAGTAACAGATGAATACCAATATAAAATACTGCGTTATAAAATGCCAACTTGTAACATTAAAATGATTTGTTTATGATCAGATTTTCAAAAGAATTCAAATATGAATATATAGCTACAGTCAAATGCCTTTTCATCCACACTTTCCAGCAATATATAATTCTGAAGATATTTTGCAAAAAGCAATAATCCACATTTCAGCTTTCATCCTTTGTGCGTTTGGAGCTGAAATTTCAAAGTATTGATTGGCCAGAAATAACAATACCCTTTTTATGTACCAAAATGTAATTTGATGTACTTTCCTTTTATGCTTTAATTGATTTCATACATTTGTATTGTTTCCGTGCTATTTCACACATTAACCATATTGCATATTGTTACTGGAGAAGTATGCCACATCAGGCTGACATGCAATGTATGCTCTATTAGTATTCAGAATGCAAACAAAATTCTTCATGTGGAGAGACCGAAATGCAGACTTTCTTGTTTTTACTTTCCCAGTCCTTAATGAAAATTCCAATCAATATTTGTACTAAAATGTTAATGAATTGTACCACCTCATTAGAACTTTCACAATTTCCCCATATCCTTATTTTCACTCTCTAAGGCATCGTTAAATATTATGCCTATGGCAAGCTTAATCAATTTCCTCTCTCTAAATAGATTTTCTTCCTTTTTTAATAAAAAACCTTTACAGAAAGGAAACCAACAGTCTGATCTTTCTTCTGATTCTGCTAAAAGTCACATTTGTGAATTATAACTTTCCTTTCACATACCATTTCTTTACTTTTCTGTGAATCCTACTGTAATCCTCTTTATCACCATGATGGGGATGTATGGCAAGTCTTTTGTTCAATAGGTATAGGGCAAGCTAATGAAACATTGTTCTACTTATTATTTTTGTTTCTAGTCTTTGAATTTAGCCCATTCTTTCTGGCTACAAGAGGAGGACAGACTGATAGCATGAAAGGTAACTTGATCTAGAGGAGGGATCGGCAACCCTTGGCATGCAGCCCACCAGGGTAAGCATTTTAGTGGGCCAGCCCGGTTTGTTTACCTGCCGCATCTGCAGGTTCGGCCAATCACGGCTCTCACTGGCCGTGGTTTGCTGCTCCAGGCCAATGGGGGCTGCGGGAAGTGGTGTGAGCCGAAGGATGTGCTGGCTGCAGCTTCCCACCACCCCCATTGGCCTGGAGCAGTGAACAGCAGCCAGTAGGAGCTGCGATTGGCTGAACCTGTGGACGCGGCAAGTAAACAAACCAGCCCAGCCCATCAGGGGCTTACCCTGGCGGGCTGCATGCCAAAGGTTACCAATCCCTGATCTAGAGACTGAAAGCATGGGTTTGAAATCAAGAATCATCCGTTCTCTAATCCAGGTTCAGATGCTCACTACTGTGGCCTTAATCTTCCTCCATTTAGTTAACCATTTTGCCTTATGTTTCCTCACCTGTAAATTAAGAATAATACTTACCTACCTCTCAGGAAGTTTTGATTATTCATTATTTAAGGATTGCAAAGCACTGTATAAATAGAGCTGTGTGAATAATAGATTTTTGGTTTGCTGCCAGTTCTGAAATTTAAAAAAAATTCATTTTGGTTTGACTCAGAACAAAAATTTTGGTGAACCAAACACACACACAAAAAAATTATTTCAGTTTTGAGATTTTTTTAAGTGGATTTTTTTTTATTTTTTAAAAAAACACAAATGCAGGAAAATTCAAAACAAAGAATTGAAACATTTCATTTAAAAATGTCAAAATAAAAAGTTTCAGTTTTGTCAGATTTTTTTTATTTGTTCTTCAAAATAATTCAGTAAAATTGACATGAATTTATGAAATGTTTCAGTCAACTTAAATCTGTATTTTTTGCTGGAAAATAATTTCACTCAGCTCTCTCTGTCTAACATTGTGCCTCCTGGTTACACTGTCTTCCAGTGCTTGGAGACCTGGCAACTTCAAATTCCAAGCTTATTGAAACAAATATCCTAGGACAACACTTGTAAATATCTATCACAAAGGTATAGGTCTCATCAACAATGATGAAAGAGTTGGAAAGAAAGTTACTGGGTTTTTTTAATTTGGTTTTCTTAGGTGGCTGGCTGGCAGAGTTCCTGTCTGAATGATTATTTTAATACTGCTGGGGTTATGTTGTAATATTAAATAACTGTAAGGGCACCGTTATATTATTTAAATCAAAATAAATAAAGTAAATAAAAACAATTTATTTTCACTTATGTAACAGGAAGCTGTTGCTAACCTGACAATTCCACTTCTCTGCAAATTTCTACATTAAGTGAACTTGAGGGTGTCCCATTTAAACATCTCAAAATCTTCTCTAAAATCCCCACCAGGTCTGTGTATAAGAACAGCCAAGCTGGATCAGACCAATGGCCCATGTAGTCCAGTATCCTATCTTCCAATAGTGGCTAGTGCTAGATATTTCAGAGGCAATGAACAGAACAGTACAGTTATCAAGTGATTTATACTGTTGTCCAGTCCCAGCTTCTGGCAGTTGGACGTTTAGGGACACCCAGAGCATGAGGTTGCATCCCTGACAATCTTGACTAATTGCCATTAATGGACCTATCCTCCATGAACTTATCTAATTATTTTTTGAACCCACTAAAGTTTTGGCCATCACAACATCCCCTGGCAATGAGTTCCACCTGTTGACTCTGCGTTGTGTAAAGAAATATTTCCTTTTGCTTGTTTTAAATCTGCTGGCTATTAATGTCATTGGGCAATCCCTGGTTCTTGTACTATATGAAGGCTAAACAACACTTCTCTGGTCACTTTCTCCAAACCATTCATGATTTTATAGATCTCTACCGTATCCTTTCCCCACAGTCATCTCTTTTCTGAGCTGAACCGTCCCAGTCTTATCAATCTCTCTCTGCATATGGAAGCTGTTCCACACCCCTAAACACTTTTGTTTACCTTCTCTGTACCTTGTCTAATTCTAATATACCATTTTTGAGATGAGGCAACCAGAACTGTATGCAGTATTCAAGGTGTTGGTATACCACGGATTTATACAGTGACATTATGATATTTTCTGTCATATTATTTATCCCATTCCCAATAGTTCCTAGAATTCCGTTAACTTTTTTGATTGCCTCTATATATTGAACAGATGTTTTCAGAGAACTATCCATGATGACATCAAGATCTCTTTCTTGAGTAGTAACAACTAGTTTAGAACAATTTGTACGTACACTTGGGATAATGTTTTCCAATGTGCAATCTTTGCATTTACCAACACTGAATTTCATCTGCTGTTTTGTTGCCCAATCACACAGTTTTGTAAGATCCCTTTTTTAATTCTTCATAGTCAGCTTTGGACTTAACTACCTTGAATAATTTTGAATTATCTGCAAACTTTTTCATTTCACTGTTCACCCCTTTTTCCAGCTCACTTATGAATGTGTTGAACAGCACAATACACATCCTTGGGGGGCCCTGCTATTTACTTCTTTCCATTGTGAAAACTGACCACTTATTCATAATCTCTGTTTCCTATCTTCTATCCAGTTACTGATGAGAGGACCTTCCTTCTTCTCCCATCACCGCTTACTTTGTTTAAGAGCTTTTGATGTGGGACCTTATCAAAGATTTTCTGAAAGTCCATAATCTGCAATGAAGATTGATGTCAACAATTAATTTAGCTTGTTCTCAATGGCCTTTTTCTTCTATGAATGTTCCTTTAGCTCCGTAGTGACCCCACTGATTGTTTGGAAGGCTTCCTGCTTCTGTTGTACTTAAAATATGCTGTTAGTTTTTGTGTCTTTAGCTAGTTGCTCTTCAAATTCTTTTTTGGTCTGCCTAATTATACTTTTAACTTGACTTGTCAGAGTATATGCTCCTTTCTATTTTCCACAGTCACATCTGACCTCTAAGTTTTAAAGGATGTCTTTTTGTCTCTAACTGCCTCTTCTACTCTGCTTAACTATGCCGCTATTTTTTTGGTCCTCCAATTGTTTTTCGTGGTTTTTTTTTTGGGGGGGGTATCCTTCAACTGTTTTTTTTAATTATTATTATTATTTTAAATCTGGAACGTGCATTTAGTTTGAGCCTCTTATGGTGTTTTGAAAAAGTTTCCATGCAGCTTGCAGGCATTTCACTCTTGTTCCACTTAATTTCCATTTAACTAGCTTCCTCATTGTTGTGTAGTTCCCCTTTTTAAAGTTAAATACAAACTGTGATGGGTTTCTCTGTTATTTTTCCCAATACAAGGATGTTAAATTAAATTACATTAAGGTTGCTATTACCGAGCAGCTCAGCTATATTCACCTCTTGAACCAGATCTTGTGCTCCATTTAGGTTTAAAGCGAGAATTGCCTCTCCAGTTGTGGGTTCCAGGATGAACTGCTTCAAGAAGCAGTTAATGGTGTCTAAAACCTTCATCTCTGCATTCCATCCTGGGGTAACATGTGCCCAGTCAATATAGGGATAATTTATATCCCCCCTTATTATTGGGTTTTCTGTTTTCATAGCCTCGCTAATCTCCCTGAACATTTCAGAATCACCGTCACCATTTTGGTTAGGAAATCAATAGTATATTCTTACTGCTATAGTCTTTTAATTCAAGCATGGAAATTCTATCTCTGGAGAGTCTATAGTTCCATTTGATTCATTTAAGATTTTTACTAACTTGATGTGGTGACAACAGACAAAAATTAATTACAATTGGGGAGGTGGGGCATAACAGTTATGTAGGCCTACACAAAAATTCCAAGGTGGAATTTGGACACATCATGTCCCCACTATTTCATGTACGATGTGATGGGTAATAACATGAAGTGGCTCCATGTTTTTTAAGACTGAACTGGCTCTTTTTTGAGATACCTATTTACAGAGGAGCTGCAATTTCAGCTAGCATTCCTGCTATGTGCACACACACTGGCTTCCTGCTTTTTCCACCAAACTCTTCTCTTCTGCAGTCGGTGCTCCTCTCTCAAAGTTTCATGCAGGTTGTTAAACTCACCTCCAAGTCTCCCACTTTACTGGTCTAAACAGAGTGCTACATCTTGGGATGTAGACACATTACCCTACTACCCTGCACTGCCTGCTTGGGCACCAGGAATCATGTGCTAACTGATTACTGTGGTTCATGCATATCCCCAGCAGAGGGGCTGGGTCTATCCAGAAGGGCAGATGCTGAAAATACCTGATGTTGGTATGGCAGGGAATGAGCTCATCATTGCTGGACTCAGCTCATTCATTTTTGCCAACTTTTAAGTGATTCATGAATTGCTTACTTTATTGCAGTTGGAAAAAAATGTTGAATAAGTGAAGACTGTCTATTCTCCGACCCCATTCCAGAGTATGCTTTCAGGAGTTTAGAATCTTCTCATTTTAGTAAGTTTGTTATATTTCTTTGGCTTGCTGGATAAAGCTGCTATTGTTACGGGCTAACTTGACAGAAACAACTTTATACTTTCAATGTTAGGGATTTCCATTTGAAATCAGAATTAATATTTTCCTTATTAATATTTCTGGGTAAGCCACAATTTCCCCCTTGAAGCAATGTGCAAAACTTATATATACATTATTTCTTTTAATATAGTTTGTTCCAAATGTTACTGCTCAGACACACTGCTTTTATGTTACAACCCGTCCCTTTGCTTTATCTGGATTTTGTCTATTTAAATGGTAAGCTCTTCAGGGCATTGTTTTCTTGTCCTCCAGTTTCAAGATATAAATAACAAATATACTTCTGAAAAAATTTCACTGCTGCCCTGCTTTCCATTTTCAAATATAGAGAGGGAAAGTGATTGATGACAGTTATATACAATGTATTGCGCCATCACTACAGTAAAAATACCCTAATAAGTATCATATGTTATAAATAGGGCCCTACCAAATTCATGGCCATGAAAAACATGTCACGTGAAATCTGGTCTCCCGCCATGAAATCTGGTCTTTGGTGTGCTTTTACTCTACACTATACAGATTTCACAGGGGAGACCAGAGTTTCTCAAATTGGGAATCCTGACCCAAAAGGGAGCTGGGCAGCCAGAGATGGGCAGCTGCTTACCAAGAGACCAGGCCTGCAGGTAGTAATGCAGAAGTAAGGATGATAATACTATATCATGCCATCTTTACTTCTGCACTGCTGCTGGTGGCAGCTCTGCCTTCAGAGCTGGGCTCCTGGCCAGCAGCCTCCGCTCTCCAGCTGGCGAACTCTGAAGGCAGCGCCGCCGCCAGCAGCAGTGCAGAGATAAGGATAGCAGTACCGCAACCTCCCCTAAAATAACATTGCAACACTCCTCCCGCCCCCCACCTCCCCCAATTCCTTTTTGGGTCAGGACCTCTACAATTACAACATTGAAATTTCAGTTTTAAATAGCGAAAATCATGAAGTTTACAATTTTTAAAATGCTGGGACTGTGAAATTGAACAAAATGGACCGTGAATTTGGCAGGGCCCTAGTTATAAAGGGCTTAGGCCTCAGTTGTGTTAACAAGTACAGTGCCTTGATTAGTCCCAGCTGACTTCAATGGAACTATTTATAGTAGTAACCAATGTGCTTGCAAGTAAGTTCATGCAGGATCAGGCCTTTAACAAGCCCAGAGGAGCCCAAGCAATTGCCCAAGGAAGAATTACAGAGCAGGACATTTCAGGGACTTTGTCTAGTCAATGGTTTAATTGCACATCTAGATTCAAATGCTACTGTTTCCCTCAAGCCCAGTCACAAAAATAGCAGTTAATACATCTGAATTGGTGTTTAGCAACTATAGTTTTGCACTCTGCAACCTTTTGTTCATGTTAGACTATTTCCCTGATCTATTCGGTATGGTTCCAAGCTACAAAAATGAGATTTGGATCTGGGTTTCTCCCAAGTCTGGACATGTTTGGATTTGGATACTAGGATCTACTTTTATGGCCAAATTTCAAACAAAATTTGATTCCAATTTCTGATTCTGAAGCCCTGAAGTTTGACTGATGGCAGGTCATTGTCAGGACCCATCTCAAAAGCTGTTGTCTCCTAAATGATTCAGACTCAGCCTCTAGTGGTGGTGATTTGTTTTAAAGCTTTGCACAACTTCCATCTTCAAAACAATTTTTGGAAGAAAAGTAATTATCCTGCCAGCACAATTTATCTGAGAATCAGCATGCTGCTTGAACTGACATATTTCCATTTGTGCTAAGATATCACTTAAGGGCCCAGTCCTGCTCCCATTTAAGTTAATGGTAAAACATGATGCACTCAGGGGGAGGAAGGATAGCTCAGTGGTTTGAGCATTGGCCTGCTAAACCCAGGGTTGTGAGCTCAATCTTTGAGGGGGCCACTTAGGGATCTGGGGCAAAAATTGGTCCTGCTAGTGAAGGCAGGGGACTAGACTCAATGAACTTTCAAGGTCCCTTCTAGTTCTAGGAGATTGGTATAGCTCCAATTATTTATTTATGTCTACACTGAACTTTTTCTTTAAAATGTCCATTGTTAGAAGCAACAATTGGAGATCTAAAGTAGACAAGCCACAGCCACTGGCATTTTAACCATGCAACCTTCTTTAGAGAGCGAGCTGGTGTACAAAACCAAGTTTTTGCATTAGTTTCACCAATCAGGAAACTCATTTAGTTATATTAACGCACAAATTTTGTGCAGACAAATGTGTCTTTGAACAGTGGAATTCCTATTGTTGTTACTGCCAGCAGAGCTCTACCTGTAATCGGGCAAGCATGGCAAACTTTAAGAAAAACCTCAGTGCACACACGACAGCACTGACTTCAACAGATTCGAGTTCAAGCCATAAGAGGACTATAAATTGCAATAGACCTAAAAAATATAACACAGCTGATCTGGCTCAGACTAAAAGCCTTAAAATGTAACACCTTGCAATATAAAATGTTCTGCAAATATTTGAACAAACAAGTCCTACATGCTCACGTGTTCTTTTAAATAGTTTAATTAAAACATGAACTGCTGCACAATGGACTCTGTTCTTCCCTAAATGTTCCCACAAAACTCTCATTAAGATTATGCATGTGTATGCAGAAGTAACTGAGACAACAAGCTCTGAAGAATTTAGACAACTATTTTCAATGATCAACTAATTCCTTTTTCTTCCACCTCTCTGTATTGTGGACACTCCTTCCCCCCTCCGCCTCAATTCTCCTCAACCCAGGATGAGGATCAGTGGCAGCAGAAAAGAGAAGAACAAAGGGAATGAAGGAGGGACTGGGGCAGAGTGAGGAGGGAGAAGTGCATAGATATACAGGACTCTGCGCTCCAGAGTCCGATGGCTGTGGGAGAACAGCAGATTCTATGGGGCAAATGCGCAGAGCTCAATGGACTGGCAAACTTCTCCTCTCCTGCCCCAAGAGAATGATCAGTCAAACTCCAAGAATCCACCACAGGATCAGCACTTATGCAGAAAAGACAGCCAATAAAAGAGCACTGAGACATATTTTAAGCAATAAGTGTGAAAAGCTCAGAGATACAAAGCAGCTGCATGTGCAAGCAATGAGATACACCAAGATCAGAGCTACTGCGTAAGAAAGTGAAATTTACAAGAAAATAAAGAAACAGGCAGACAAGACATAAGAACAAAATAACACTATGGCAGGGTAAAGAAAATGATGATTTGAGCAGCTTTCCTTCTGAAAAAAGAAAGCTTTGCCTTGGAGAGAGCCATGAGCAAGTAAAGTACAAGAAATATGCCAGTACATTTTTATAAAAATTGAAAGCATATGTGTTGCATTCAAACCTACAATTCAAACAAAATGTAGTTTATAGGGATCTTTTCATTGCAGAGGAACTGTGGGGTGGATTGTGCCTTGGAAGGACAACCTATGGCAAGCAGCCGTGGGGAGCCGCACCATCCCAAGAGGGAGCACTGGAAGGCATCCGAGCAACAGAATGCTTCCTGGAGCTTCTCAACACACAAGGGCAGTGCACTCACTACTGCAGTCCTTAATGGGGAGCAGATTGCTACCCTCCCTGGTGGGGGAGGCAGAGTCATGGCTCCACCTCCTCACTGTCCCCTTTGGGGTGCTGGGAAGCACAGAGGAGTAAGCAAGGAGCACTGCCCACTCTCTTTGATTGCGAGGGCTGCAGTTCTTCCTAGCCCCTACTCTTTTTAACAACCTGTCACGTCTCAAAACGCTGTTCTTGTGCTCCTCCTCAGCCATCTCTCTTCT
Organism: Chelonoidis abingdonii; assembly: GCF_003597395.2. Classification (NCBI taxonomy): domain Eukaryota; kingdom Metazoa; phylum Chordata; order Testudines; family Testudinidae; genus Chelonoidis; species Chelonoidis abingdonii. The sequence goes on from NC_133771.1 coordinate 66,014,374, forward strand.
AGATGGAACAAGCCCAATTATTCCAACTGTTCTTCACTGTGCTTTCCAAACCTCTGATCACTGCTCTCCTCTGGTCTATCTCCAATTTTTAAACTGTGATGGCCAAGACTGGCCTCAGTCTTCCAGTTGAGCCATTCTCACAGGATTAGACTCCCACTTCCCAGCACTTTACCCCTCTGGAAAAGCTAGGTAGAATCTGGCCTGATTTGATTGGTCTCCAATTGTCCGGATGAAATCATCACACAGCCCAATAGACAAGATTGCTGTAATACATGTTAAATGGGTTCGTTTTCCTTTTTAAATATGTTTAAACATGTACCAAAGGAAAACTAAAACTAGGGGTTTTGCACAATGGGATATTAACTACGGTACTGATTTCTAAAATATTGACATTGTCACCTGCACTATTGTGGGATCACAGAAAAGGATTTGCTTCTCATGTACTCCATATGAGCAAGTACAACTTGTTGAAAATGTCAATACTTTGATATATAGCTATTTGAAAGCCTATTCAGTACAGAAGCCAAACAATTGTGGGGATACAGTATGCAGCACTAGAATAGCACCTGCTCAGGATTCTCCATCTCTGACTTTTGAAGGTTTAAATATTTTTTCCCCAAATGCAACTCAAATGTGCCCTCAGCCTAGCAAGATAATATAGTCTTATAAGCACAGCACTGGCCAAAATTATGTCTAGCCTTTAAATTTCCACTGGCTTCAGACCCAAGCCATCATGTGTCTCTGTTACTTCAGTATTTATGGTATCCAAAGCTGGATGGCTCAAAGCCGCTGAATGTTCAGTTCTATTCCAGTAAAAATGAGAGCCCCTCCTTTGGAAAAAAAAACTAAACTAAACTAAAATCACTCAGCTTGTCAGCCATTTCTTGCACCTTCCAACTCAAATGGTGAACACCATATTACTACCAAAGAAGTTAATCATTTTTAATTCCTACTTAAATTTTTGAATTAGCCCTGAATCAGGCAGCAACAGACCTTTTTTTTTTTTTTTTTTTTTTTTTTTTTTACCATGTGGAAAAGATCTGCAGCCTGAAATGGTTTCCTTTCCCTGCTGACACTAGCCTGGTAATGTTCCTGTATTTGTCACTTCACACATTGACTATTATGCTTATTGTAACATCCTACCATTTGGCCTCTCAGATAAAGTGACCAGCTGTCCCGATTTTATAGGGACAGTCCCGATTTTGGGGTCTTTTTCTTATATAGGCTCCTATTACCCCCCACCCCCCTTCCTGATTTTTCACATTTGCTGTCTGGTTACCTTACTCAGAATAGGCAGGCAGAAGACTTCAGCTGACTAAACCTACCACAGCATTCTGAATCAGTAGCTCAAAAATGTTTTTCTTCATTCATGCTGTTGGTTCCCGCCCCTGCTCTTTTAAAATTTATTTAACAAACCTGGTAATCTACAATACAAAATCATTGTCTCTTGATAGTCTGACCTGTGCATTATGTTCCCTGGTAGAAAACTATATAGAATCTCCCCAACAGAGACAGCAGATGTCAGCAACCTGATATGTTGACAATAGGTTAAAGTCTTTCATGATCTTGAAAGCATGCTAATGAATGTAAGTATGTTCCATAGCCTTTGCTTATTCTAATTATTTGATTGTATGTTGTACAGAACCCCTAGATGCAAGCTAGAATAAGAACTAGAGAAGCGTAGTGTGTCCAGTAAGACTTTGCTTCTGCAGAACTACGTCACCCAACAATCATTATTTTAATACTTTAAACAAATGTGTGCTGGTGATTTTCAGTACAGAAAGAAAAAGGAGGCCTTTCCTCTGAGTGTTACAATAGTTACAAACAGGTGGGAAGGGGAGGAAGGATCAGGGATGCTGTGATAAGATGGTGGGTGCTCACTCAGTTTAGCTGTCAGCACATCTTGAGGATGTCACTAACAGGGTTTTATTTGCTTGTTTATTTTAATAATGAACACTAGACTTCAATTTAAGTTTCAGCTCCTCGGAGAGGGGACTTTGATTCTTGAGTGGCTGGAAAGTTCCTAGCACACAGTGGGCACTACCATAATAATAATTTATTGTTATTATTATTTAGTATCTGTCAGTTCCTCCCTCTTGTTGTTGTGGGATGTTATTTTTTCAGTGCAGCACAGCACTGTCTTTAATTTTCATGCACCAAGCAGGGCTTTTTCATTTCACAGATCATTACTAATTTGATAAAGTGATTCTCCAAAGACACAACCATATCCTGCCACATCCTCTACCTAGAGGGTAGGTTCAGGTGGTTTTCTTTTTGTTATCTCTGCCATTGGGTTCATAACGTGGAGTGGAACATTCTGTGTGGGCTCTTCTATAAGGTTAAAATTCAGTATTGTTTGTTCTCACTAACCAGAGAGTCAATTATTTTGGAGTCAAGTATCAGAGGGGTAGCCGTGTTAGTCTGGATCTGTGAAAGCAGCAGAGAATCCTGTGGCACCTTATAGGTTAGTCTATAAGGTGCCACAGGATTCTCTGCTGCTTTCAATTATTTTGGAATGGCGTAACTAGTTATGCTGTACAATAGACTCTTACATTATTTTAGTAGGGAATCTTATTTTATCTTATAATAGTTATAAGAAGGTTACGTTTATTACTATTTAACTTCTCATTCATTTCAGCAAAGAATTAATTTAAAAGTTGATCTAGGACCATTTAAAATCTTACATTATTAAGAAGCTTTGGAATAACTCAGGCACCTGGAAACCAAAACGCAACTATCTTTCATGATTTAATTGAAAAATCTCTACCCAGCATTTGCCTACAATAGATCCCTTTCCCTATCTGCTGCTCTAGCAGGATTTAGCTGCTTTATAGTCACTGATGGAAAGAAATTAGGAGTTTTCTGGATATTGGCATTATTTCCACATCAGCAACATGATATTATATCTTCCCTACACAGAATGGGCAAATAGCTCTTAAGAGTATTTGTGAAAGCAGTTTTTGATATATGGTAGTAAGATTACAAATTATATACAGGATACTTTGGTACATATTCACAGGGTTCAAAGTATATCCGGCACTTTTAAGAGTTAAAGGAGCTGAAAGGAATTTTTATTTGAATAAAAAATGTCCCTCTGTATCTAATTATTCTGGACCCCATAAACCCAAAGAAATGTTTCGGTTTAATCAGTCTACAGATTTTCATACTGTGGTAAAAGATATTCCCCTCAGCATTAATACATTTATGATATTCAACCAGAAAAGGGACCAAAACTGATAGATATAAAAACTTGGTCCACCTATTCGTGGAATGCTCACTAATGTCAGTTGGAGCAGGACTTCAGGTTCAAAGGCATTATACAACACTTGCCTCAGCATAACTTCTTCAAGTGGCTCGTTTATCACTGTGTTTGGGGCTAGGATATACATTTTCTCTGCTTGTACAAGAAAAGCAAACCCTTCACCTTCAAATAGATTCTCTGATGCTGCTCTGAGTGGTTGGCTTTCCAGGTTGCCTTTGTTTAACTGAAGGTAACATGGGCAGGAAAGTAGTTACTGTGACACTAGACCCCATATTCTTCAGTGGTATGATTATGATATGATTAGGACATAATTATCATGCAATTTATATAAGATGAGTGATGTAAGATGTCATGGGGAAAATTATGATTTGCTGGATATGATTATCCTATTTACGGGCATGCATCATTTTTGTATCTGAAGTTATGAATATTGACTATGTATCTTTATTTCAAATGTGCTTACTCTGGAAAACATCCACAGCTAGCCTTTCTGGTACAAAAATGAAGAAGCCAGACAGTGCTAATAGCTCATCAGCAAAGGTAATGCACTGTGAAAATTTTAGCCTTCCTGTAAACGTTTCAGCCGGCCTGTAAATAATGGCTGCTATGACTCAGCAAGGGCATGTGACCAGGCCATATGATACTGAACTCCATTTTGCGTACCTGTATTTTTACACAAACTGGGGAGGGAAATGTTTTGGAACAAAGGGTTCCCGCCATATACGAAAGCTACATAAGGTGTGGCGTAACATCATCTACAGGCCTCACTCTCCACACAAGTACACTCTTGGAAACATCTGAGAAACAAAGACGGCAATAGGGGAAATGTTGGTCCCAGGCTACAGGGATTTCTAGCCTGTGTATGGAAACCTGGTGGACTGCTTGTATCATCAGCCAGGGTGAGAAATTACTAATTCATATCCAATCTTTTTAGCATTTTAGGCTTAGTTGTGGTTTTGTTTATCTACTAGGCAATCTGCTTTGGTCTTTTTGCTATCACTTATAATCAGTTAAAATCTATCTTTTGTTTTTTGCTTTATGTAAACCAGTGTGCCTTTAAGTGAAGAGTCTGGGGAAAAAAATCTTATCTTGGTTAACACAAGTTTGTTGTATATTCCTCTTCACATTGAGGGAGAGGCAAACTGAGTAATACATTCATACTGGTCAGGGTTTCAACCAGGGCAGGACAGTTCGGCTCTGAGGTCTTAGGCTGGGGATGTGGGGGTTATTTAGGCTGTAACCTCTCTATTGTTGGTTCATGCAGTGGCTGGCTGCAGCCTGAATGCAACTGCAGCTGGGTGTTCCTGCCTGTGTGAATGCTTGTGGGAGTGTAGGACTGGGAGCAGGTCTTCAGCTTGTCATCACAGCACAGTGACGAGAGGGAGCCCAGGCTGGTCAGTCAGAATGCTCAGTGATATCCCAGTTCCAGGTGGCATCCCAGGGGAACCCATCACAGTCTCCATACCCCAGGGCTAGAGATTTACAACTACCCACTAAAGAGGTCTGGCTAACAGCCATTTATCTGGAGCTCACAGTAAAAATGTATATTTCTTAGAATTCTCTCTTTTACCTGAAAATCTTTGTTTGTGCAGCATCTGTACCTTATTTCAGAACAATATCTTGTGGGTGAAATATTTAGCTTGGGTAAATGGGCATAACTGCTGCAGTCAATGGAATCTGTCTTCAGCAACAGAAGATCTGTCACAGTATCTTCTGTTAATATGCTAATTCATTTTTAGATGTATGAGGTGTAAGGAGTGGTCTGGAACTGTGGAAAACAATATACCCCCATACTGCTACCAGGACTGGAGGGGATGAGGGATTGAAAACTATATGGTTGGCCTTCATTAAACCAAAATGAGTTTATGCTCACAGACAAATTCTTACTCCGACCCTTTCGATATTCAAAGTTGCACCAAATGTTACTCAAGGTGTGACTTTAAGCCACAGCAAAACTCAGTATGGCCATTCTAAATTTGATCTAAAACTGGTTAATATTGATTTATTTTAGCTCAGGTTAATCTAAATCAATACCCACTGGCATAATGGATGGGGGAAGCAATATGCATTATACATCTAGAGTTTAGTAAGGCTTTTGACACAGTCCCACATGATATTCTCATAAGGAAACTAGGAAAATATGGTCTAGATGAAGTTACTATAAGGTGGGTGCACAACTGGTTGAAAGTCCATACTCAAAGATAATAGTCCATTATCAAACTGGGAGGACATATCAAGGGTCAGTCCTGGGTCCGATACTATTCAATATTTTCATTAACTTTGATAAAGGAGAGTATGCTTATAACATTTGCAGATGACACCAAGGTGGGAGGGGCTGTAATCACTTTGGAAGACAGGATTAGAATTCTAAATGACCTTTGATAAATTGGAGAATTGGCCTGAATTCAACAAAATGAAGTTCAGTGAAGATGAATGCAAAGTACTACACTTGAGAGAAAAATGAAATACACAACTATAACATTGGGAATAACTTGCTAGGTGATAGCACTGCTGAAAAGGATGTGGGGGTTATAGTGCATCACAGATTGAATATGAATCAACAATGTGATGCAGTTGCAAAAAGGGCTAATATTCTGGGATGTATTAATGGAAGCATTGTATGTAATATGCTGAAGGTTAATTGTCTTGCTCTAGTCAGCACTGGGTGCGGGCCGAACTAGAGTATCATGTCTAGCTCTGGGTGTCACACATTAGCAGAGAGATAGACAAATTGGAGAGAGTCCAAAGGTGAGCAATAAAAATCATAAAATGTTTAGAAAACCTGACCTGTGAGGAAAGGTTAAAAAACTGGGCATGTTTAGTCTTGAGAAAAGAAGGCTGAAGCGGGACTTGGTAAGTATTCAGATATCTTAAGGACTGTTATATGGACAACAGTGATCAATTTTTCTCCATGTCTACCAAAGGTTGAACAAGTGATAGGCTTAATCTTCAGCAAGTGAGATTTAGGTTAGATATTAGGAAAAACTTTCTTACCATAATGTTAGTGTTAAGCTCTGGAGTAGCCTTCCATGGGAGGCTGTGGAATCCCCATCATTTAAGTTTAAAAAAAAAACAAAAAAAAAACAACAGATTGGACAAACACCTATCAGGGATGGTCAAGGTTTATTTCATCCTGTCTCCATGTGGGGGCTGGACTTGATGGTCTCTCGAGGTCCTTGTCAGCCCTCCATCCTATAATTCTATGATTCTGTAAACCAGGTTACAATGAAATTTAGAACATTCACATAGGGTTTTGTACCAATTTAACTAAATTAGGTTTTAAATCAGAATAAAGTTAAACTGGTGCAACTTAAAATATAGGCAAAGTGTAAACAGGTGCAACTCCACTGCTTCAATGGGCCTGCACACATCATGTCTGAATTTGTCATCAGTTAGGCTCTCAATACATTTTATTTTAAATAAGAATTAACTCTTTCCTATTGCAATCACAGATCACATCAGTCAGTTTGTCATCCTAAAATTGATAGCACAAGATCCAGATGTTCTACACCGAGGTGGCCAAGCTGGGGCTCCGGAGCCCTATGCGGCTCTTCAGAAGTTAATATGCGGCTCCTTGTATAGGCACCAACTCCGGGCTTCCAGCTACAGATGCCAATTTTCCAGTGTGCCAGGGTATGCTCACTGCTCAACCCATGGCTCTGTCACAGGCACTCCCCCCACTCCACCCCTTCCCGCCCTCTCCCCTGAGCCTGCTGTGCCCTTGCTCCTCCCCATCTCCCACAGAGCCTCCTGCATGCCACAAAACAGCTGATCAGGAGGTGCAGGGAGGTACTGATTGGCGGGGCTGCCGGTGGGCAGGAGGCGCTGGGAGGGAAGCTGATGGTGGGGGAGCGGGCTGCTGACATATTACTGTGACTCTTTGACAAGGTACATTGGTAAATGTTGGCTCCTTCTCAATCTCAGGTTGGCCACCCCTGTTCTACATTTTTAGGCTAACTTCAGATCTGATGTAAGTGGGTTCAACTGCAATATCTTTAATGGAATTGTAACCAGTTAGTTAGGCCCTTTGCTTTTAGCTAATTTTGTTTCTTGGTTTATCTCTTCAGGTGCAATGGAAGGAGTGCAAGAAATTTAGAATTGATGTTGTATGTTCCACTTCTTGAATGAGACTAGAAAAGTGGTCAGTTTAACTAATTCGTGCCATATTTTTGTCACATGCATTTCCAAGACACTCATTACTGAAGTATCTGTGATTATTCAAACTATAATTTTGTGGCTTTCCATGCATGCCATGTCTACACGCTCAAATGAAGAACAGAAGGAAAACAATAATTGTCAGACCACCGTGGAAAGAAATTCAGCGTTTATGTCACCAATGCAGTCCGTGTCATATTCAAAACCACTATCATCCTAAGATACCAGCTACCAGTGCTAGCCTAACACACTATATGGGCCTAATAACTCTTTGTAACAATTAACAGTAACCTCTGAGCTGGGAGACTATACGAGAACACATGAAAGTAATGTAGAAAAGCAACATTAACTGGCAAACAATAAAAGGCCACTTCCCCCACCCCTACAAAAAACCTTCTTCAGCTATCTATATAAAACCAGGCAAGGCTTCAAAGACTTTGAGTGCTTTATGCAGCTATGATAATACCCTCATTTTCAAATTAGCTATCTCTGCTTTAAAATAACTGATAGGAAAAGGTCAGTTTGTGCCCTAGTCTTATCTTTTTCACAGCACTGAAAGTCCCATTCTTTTGTTAATAAAGCCACTGAGAAACATTACTCACCAAAACTGCAGTCATGTAAGTAAGATTCTTATGTTAACAGATGTTCAAGAATCATGAAGTTCACCCTTCCTCACACCATGCCTGAGAATGGTATCCTTTCGCCCATTTGAAATCAAGGTCAGTCATAAGGGTGCAAGTCACATTTTATTCTAGTGTAGGGCATCTACAGTTAAAGGTGAGATTCTGTGCTGCACACCTAAAAACTCGCAACCAAGGACAAAGGAGGGGTGAGGCTAAAGTTGCTGCAAGCCATCTTTGCACCCTCCCAGTCCTGGGCAGCTCCAGGGCCTGGAGAGTCCTTTGACAGAACTTACACATTATGTTATGGCAGCCTCCTCAGGCTGCCCTGTGGGCTGCAGCTCTGTCTGGCATCTCTACAGAGCAGCATGCTGCAACCCTGCCTTCAGCATGTCCTGGAGAGTGACTGCATTAAGGAGAAAATATGTATTTGATTATGAACTGAAAATATTCTCCCTGAGCCACACCTTGAGATTTTTAAACTGAGGAATCCAAGCCAACTCATCGTTAGAGGGAGAGCAGGACAGGAGAATGACTGGCTCTTCCTGAGCCAAGAGGCGCAAAGGATGGCTACTTTCCCCCTCAGAACCACTCTTGGCATCCCAGGAGAGGAGAAAACAAACCTAGCGCAAAAGGTTTAGTGCTATGAGAGAAATAAATCACAAGAAATGATGGAGGGCAGAGTCTGATACTAAGGCCTGGTCTACCCTGGGGTGGTGGGAGGAATCGACCTAAGATATGCAACTTCAGCTACGAGAATAGCGTAGCTGAAGTCAACGTATCTTAGTTCAACTTACCTCGCATCCTCATGGCGTGGGGTCAATTGCCGCAGCTCCCCTGTCGACTTTGCTTCCGCCTCTCACTGAGCTGGAATTCAGCAGTCGATGGGAGAGCGCAACCGGGTATCAATTTATCGCATCTACATTACATGCGATAAATCAATCCCCGATACATAGATTGTTACCCACCAAACTGGTGGGTAGTGTAGACGTACCCTGAGAAAGACCCAGGTGTATTGACCTTTTACCACCTCAAAGTCCAAACAACACTGAGTCATCAATTTAAGACCAACTAAAGACAACCATATTAAAGGATGACAGACTAGAGTAATAGGTTTCCACAAATCCTAAAATGAAAGCAAATAACCCCCAAAGGAACCTTCCAATCCACATTTGATTCTATTTCTGCTCTTCTGCAGCCTTCATAAGACCTGTAGGAGAAGAAAAGTAAAGACTGAAAAAAAGATCTTGTAGATAATTTCCCTTTTGGACTGATTTAAAAGACCAGATTCTATGCTGTTACACTGGTCTAAAACTGCAAGTTACTGCAGATTTATAGGCTATAACAAAGAACATAATTTGGCCCTGAGTATACCTTTCATGTATAGGACAGCATAATTTTTTTTTTAAAAGGCCAGATGGTGTCTCCCCTCCATGGTTCTGTAAACTGTGGGAGGGGGCATCTGCATGGAAATTTCCTCAAGGATTCTCCAGAGATGGGGCTTGCCTTCCTTCAGAAAAGGCCTGGGGCCTACCCCTAAACTTAATGGTTCCCAGGAAGCCAGGGATATCCAAGTGGAAAACCTGTAAATGTTGTGAGCATAGGAGGGTGAAGAGAAGTATGACCCCTGCCCATCTACTCCTCCTTTTCTTCTGCCTCTTCTTTTATTCTGCTTCCCACGTGGAAGCCAAACCTCATGGAGAAGTCTCCTCGGAGGCTTGGGGGAATGATGGTACACTCACGAGAGGTCTTCTGCATGGAGGAGCTGAGGGGTGCCCTTCCAAGCTAAGCTGTGTCCAGAGGACACAATCTGCTCCAAAAAATCTTTGAACTGCATCTGTAACTGTGGCCTAAAGGTTCACTGACTTGAGAGTTCTTTCCACCAGCGACAGAGAGATTAATATGCATTAAGGATTGACAGTGACTTGGGCAATGTACAAGTTTGTTGATGCTCATGGTAGACTGCAAAGCCCATCTTTTCATGTGATCACTGGGGAGAGACTGATGCTTGAAAGATAATATTTGGGGAAGGCAGGGGCTTTTTTTTCTGGGCTAACAAAAATTACAGTAATTGAGAGAGGTTGCTGGTCAATTTCTGCTTATATTTTGATCTGTGCCATTAAATAATTGGCAATGGTGCCTACAGCTTGGGATTTGATGCTGTTGCAAATCTAAAATATATATATTGTGTCCTGTATCTTCAAGTCAGGCAATATAACTCAATGAAACTGGCCTGGGGGATGTCCCAAAATATCCGAGGCTCATTGTGCCTGTAGATTAAACACTTTCTCTGATTGTTCTCTGATAAAAATCAGTGTGTTATCTAATAAAAACAAAAATGAAGTCTCTATGTATTAAAATAAAAGACTCAGTGTCACAACTCAGTCATGAATGAATGATGTGCTGGAGATTTGAACAGACACTTACAAAATGTAATTACGTTATCAGTTTGCTTCTGACTGTACATTTAGATAGCAGATTCTCTAAAAGAATTGTGTATGTGCAGAAAAAGATAAAACATGCATTTCTAACTGTAAAAGGACACTGTTAACTTGAAATCTAGTCAATTAAAATTTAAGATTAATGTATTTTCAGGTTCTATAGTTATGCCATAACCCCATCAATCTTACAATGGTAATATTACCATTTCTTTACTTTTTAAAAAAATCTCTCCCTTATTTCTCTGTCAGAGACCAAATGGCAACAGGGGAGAGTAAAGATGTCCGTTGTCACAAATGCTGTAAAACGCACAAAGTAAGCAAGCAGAAAAGTCAAAATCAGTTAAAATTACACTTCTAATGTTAGCATAAATTCACACTTTTTGTTCAAATTATTTTGAAAATTGGGAGCGAGGCTGGATTCTACCATTGTGAAGAAGACAGCAGCCAGCCAGTGTGGTTTAGGTATGTTGCCTTAGAATATGCCTAATTATTCTCTCTGGATGAAAATATTTCCCCTCCCTCCCTTTGCAAAATCTCTTAACTTGGTTAATTGTGGGGACCTCCACAAGGGCTGTGGGTGGAACAAACTCCTTAACCAACCCAGAGGTGGACAAAAATCATGGAGACGACAGCTCTCTGATGTCTGTGCCAGGGTTTTGGATTACTGGATTTGGTAAGTATGGCTCATGTGGGCCATCCACCAGACTCCCTCCAAAGGCATCTTCCAGACCAGCTTATCTGTGTCCAATAAATCTCATTTCTCCTTTGTGAAGAGGAGGTGCACAGCAGCTTCATCTCCACACCATCTCTCTTAGTGCTGCTACTCTGCCTACACTCTCCACTTCGTCTATTGCACAGATCAATTGAAGGAATTGAAGTGATGCACAGGGCTTTGCACTGGCCACCTGCACTTGGTCGAACATGATCCTTTATACTTATACACTTTTCCAATAGCTTTAAACCACAGCAGATTAAAGATGGGGGGAAAGAGAGAACTCTCACAGGGTTCCAGTCAAATACAGAAATAAAAACTGATATTACGTTTTGATACCAATCTGGAAGAATAGCCAGAAGTACTGCATATATTTACCTTTAGCTTCCTTACCCAAATGCGAACATCTGAATGCTTTTGTGTTTTAAAGACCCCAACATTTTCACTCTGTGTATTGTATCTTCATATTTTATAGCCTAAACTACAATATTATACATTAGTAACTTCTTTTATTCATATCTGACTTATATGCACCAAATCCTGTCCTGGGCCAAGATGGGAAGCAGAAACTCTGGCAGGTGTATTTTCTACTCCACAAATCTTGCCCAGGCCAAATTCCATGGGGAGGGAGGCAAGGCATGGCCAACCTCACACTGTTGCTCTTTTGAGAAGGAGCAGCATGCACTTTTAGCTACCACATCAACAACAAGGCTGGCCATGCTCAGTAGCCAGCAGATGATCCTCTCTTGAGACTGCATGTGTTAGCTAGCATAAGAGTGTCTGCCTCCCTAGTACCTCAAACCAAAGGAATGGTATCTTGAAATCAATGTGTGCTGCTGAATTGTGCAGTGAGGAGGAGGAGGGAATTACCTATACCCTTTTTCCTCCTACTAGCGCACCTGCATAGCATCCATCAGGCTCTGACTGAACTAGGACTGAGCTAAGAACAGTCACTTTATAACATTTTAACAAATAGAAAAATTACAGAGCTAAATAAGGTTGGCTTTCAAGTAAGACGACAATGAACACTGGAGACACAGTTGATGAGAAAGTAGCTAATGATAATACATCTTCCAGGAATTGCAAGAGCTCGAAATTACCTTCCTTGTGCCACCAGTGCTGCAGTGAGCAGCAAGAGCTTTTAATCATCATTTCAAGAAAAGTTGCTCTCTGGGTTTATGAGTCATGGGGGACCTTATCCAAAGGCAATGGGAAAATCTTCAATCAGGAAAAAAAGTAATGGCTTGATGTCATCAAATAGTGAATGGCTGACTTGGTAAATGAAGAAAGACATAACTAGCATAGTAATGTTTTTGAAAGTGTTTTATAGGGCCTAATACAAACCCCAGATTCAGAACCACCCTTAAGGTTAGCATAAGCTCCAGATAACAGACAGAAGTTTGTATATTATAGAAACAATTGAATAAAAACATTTTAAAAAGTGACAAACTGGATCCCACAAGAGAGAAATTAATGAAACCCTGTCAGAAAAGGGTATGAAAGATTTATTACACGTTACAGGTATTTCAAGGACTGCCCCATGAGATCTGCAGAAAACTCCAGGAGAATTATCTTGCAGTGAGACATACTACCTATGACAAATGGTCACTACAAAATGCAATCTTACTTGGTTGTTGGTATCATGGGCCTCACATTACAGAGGATTCAAGTAACCAGACAGTCTCCTCCCCCTGCACCCACACACCATTAGCTGCATATCCAGTGTGTGCACCCAAATGTAGATGAAAATACTGCAGAGACACTGCCTGGGATTCTTACAATCCACAGGCAGCAGCTAAGCATGTGTGAATGAGGTCAGGTAAAATGAGAAATATCTGAACCATCTGCCAGTTTTAGACCCAAACTCAAACCAAACCCTCTCTATAGTGTTTAGATAAGAAATTCCCCTTTGCTGGATGCTAGGAGCCTCATGAGGATGTTAGGTCTTATGAGATTTCCCGCTCAAAATGCAAACTCATGCTGATTGCAAAAGGCAGATAAGCTCCCCATCTGACTTCTGCCAACATTTTATCCTCCTGGTTATCTTCACACCTTCCGGGCTGCTGCTTATACTGGGAACAGACTCCCTCCTCCTGTGAGTCAAAAGAATATCCTTTCCTCTTTCCCTATATCGTTCCCTATATCCATTCTTGCATCACAAAGCTCATCAGTCCTACTTCCCCACTGAAAGATCATTCATTTTTACTAAAAATACAGATGAAAAAAACCACACAACATTTCCATAGTTCTAAAGTGAAAACTCTCGCTTTCCCCCCCCCAAGTAGCGTACATTTATGGTTGTGTTTGGATCTCTTTCAAGATGAGGGCACACTATGGAACAGTGTTCCTACAGTTGGATCCACACATGTGGATACTTGTGCTCTTGCAGAGCCCCAGGTCCACATTAACAGTGACAGAGGTATAGCATTACATACTAAGGGAGGCTGGGCCTGTTAAATCAAGTAAATTGCAACATATTCTGAAGAAATACACACTTTGACTAGGTACATGGTAACTATACAGTAAGCAGGTGATACTCCAACCCTGTTCCTAATATAGTGTGTACACACACACACACACTTTTCATCCTGTCTAAACGTATCTTCTTCCTGTGTAGATGCCACAGACCAATGTCAACTGTGCCTGTCAAGCCTGGCAAAGGGAAAGCACATCTTTTCTTGTCCCTTAGCGATGTCACAAAAGGGTGAGGACTCCATTTAGGCTGCTAAATTCTCAGCAGATGCCTGCTGAGCTTGCTGAGAACTGGCTTTTTGAAGGCGTATAACATTTTAAATCTCCCCATCTATCAAAGGCACTTCCCCTCATTAAGGCTATTTACATGCAAAGTTTTAAGCTGCAGATGCTTTTTCACAATACCATCAAAAATGTGCAGAGAGAATTTTCAGAAATGGGAAAAATGTATTTCCTATTTGTACTTGGCACTACATTACTGAAAATCTCTTCTGGTAAAAATCAAATTGAAGTTAATGGAGTGGCACTGTTATAACTGACATCAGAATTTGGCTCAGTACTGAATCTTTAATTATATTAGTATGTTTCAGAATTCTTTTATGAACTAAAGAATGGCCACCCTCTTTTGTTTAATGCTAACTAAAGAAAAAAAGGACCTCGCCTATGTCATCTGTCTTCCAACTCTTTGTGCTTCTTACTAAGTAAATATGTTTCTGTAACACTGCAAAGTTGAGGTTCATTTTTAAGATCCAAGACCTTTTTTTCATTGAAAGAACAGTTCATATTCTTTATGTGAAGGTCAACTATATTTTCCTATTGTGATAATTGATAACACGAGGAAAAATCACTTAACCTAATGTCACACTTTCTAAAAGATGGAGTTTACCCTGACTGGCCTGACAAAGCAATAAGCACATACAGAGGCTGAAGGCAGACAGAAACTATTTGTTTTGTTGACAAGCATTAAACATTCTTGTTGTAAAATGGGCATTTGTTATCTGCCAGAAAGATAACACCATCTGAAAGAGAGAGGAACTTGGCACATCACTGGACACACAGAAAGAAGAATCAAATTAAAAAAAAAGAAAGAATTTTCTTTTACCCAGCATTTGAAACAGCATTAAACTCTTGAAGGAGAAGCCCTGTGGTCTAGTAGACACAGCACTAGATTTGGACTGAGGTGAAGTGAGTTCTATTCCCCATCTGTAAAATGGGTAGAATGATACTGAACTCTTTTTTAGAGCGATTTGAGATCTACAGATGAAAAGCTGTACGAGCCAGGTATTATTATTAAATTAATGTGAGTATACTAATCCAAATGTGGGGACAGATTCTCTGGTCTGGCCAAAAGTGTCAATGGAAAAGGACTGGGGAGCAGAGAGCTTAATAGATTCACAGAGTGCAAGGCTAGAAGGGAACATAGTGATCAGTTAATCTGACCTCGAGTACAACACAGGCACTAGAACTCCTCCCCCACCAAATTCTTCTAGCATATATTTTAGAAAATATCCAGTCTGGATTTAAAAATTGTCAGTGATGGAGAATCCACCACAATAAATTAAAAATGTATGCCTTCATTCCAGTCTGAGTGTCTCTAGCTTCCGTTTCCAGCCATTTCCAGCCATTTGCTCGCTCAGTTGAAGAGCCCATTATTAAATATTTGTTCCCCACATAGGTACTCACAGACTGTACTTAAATCACTCCCTAACCTTTGCTTTGTTAAATTAAATAGATTGAGTTACTCCTTATGTCTATATCTCTAAGGCATGTTTTCTAGTCCTTTAATCATTCTCATGGCTCTTCTCTGAACCCTCTCCAATTTATCCACATCCTTCTTTAATTCTGAATATCAGAACTGGATGCTGTATTCCAGCAGAGGTTGCAGCAGCACCAAATACAGAGCTAAAATAACCTCTCTACTTCCTCTTAGGATTCCCTTGTTTATGCATTCAAGGACTGCATTAGTCCTTTTGTCCACAACTTTTTATTGGGAATGCACAGTCAGTGAACTATCCACCATGACTCCGAAATCTTTTTCAGAATTGCTGCTTCTCAGGATAGAGTCACCCATCCTATAAGTATGGCCTACATTCTTTGTTCCTAGAAGCATACATTTACATTTAGCTATATTAAAACACACCTTGTTTACTTGCTCCCAGTATACCAGCTGACCCAGATTGCTCTGTATCAGATTGCTGTTCATTAGTTACCACTCCCCCAACTTTTGCCATCTGCAAGTTTTATCACTGATGATGTTGTATTTTCTTCCAAGAACTGATTCCTGCAGGACCCCACTAAACACACACCCAATTGATGATGATTCACTATTTATAATTACTTTGAGAGCTCTCAGGCAGGCAGCTTTTATTCCATTTGTGCTCCATGATAATTTTATATAATTATAGCTTTTAATCAAAATGCCATGCCTTACAGAAGTCTATATTATATCAACACTATTACCTTTACCAACCAAATATGTAATCTCATTAAAAGAAAATATCACATTAGTTTGCCTTTTCTATAAGATTACAAGTTTTGGATGATAAAAATAATAATGTTGATGTAACATTCTTAGACTTCTGTAAAGCATTTAACCTAGTAACACATGAGATTTTTATTAAAAACTATAATGATATAAAATTAAGTTGGCCTAAGGGCTGCGTGGAAGATGGCTTTAAGCTTCAGGAAAGGAAGGATATTCCAATGATGAAGACACTTGCCTTGAATTTGGGAGGCTCATGTTGAATTCCTTTCTTTGCCACAGATTTCGTGTGGTATCTTGGGCAAGTCATTGAGGTTCTCTGTGTCTACTTCTTCCCTACTACATAGTGAGGACAAATGTATAAAAGATTGTGAGGTGGTTAGCTATTACAACAAAAGGAAGGGCCATGTAAGTCTCAAAGATAGGAAGTATACAGAGCATCATTCTGATGTTACACCAGTGTTACTAACCTGACTTTAGCAGAGTTGTCCCTTATTAAAACTGATGTTAAAGAAGGATGATGCCGAGAGTTTATTCTAAGGCAAACAATCAAGTGCATGTTATTTTTCATGGCTTTCTGCAGCTTCTCGTTTTCCCTGTTTTTGTTAAATTCCTCAGTATCTACAATTGAAGAGTGCCTGAAAGTTATGTTGTTCTCATAGTATAACATCCAGCATATTACACCAGACATCCAAAAACATGTATCACTCCAATATTGCAATTCCACACAAGCATAAAGATAACAGAGAAGTGCACCTAGAAACACAAAGAGATGGTGGTTCCTTTTAGTGTTAACATCAAGTAAATGGCAATGCCAGCTGGAGAGTCCTGGCACAAGCTACAATTTAATTGCAAAAATGCTTTCCGGGTGCAATATTGATATAGTGCCTGTACTTTGCATTTTTCCTTTTTTAAGAAATTTGTCACGTCAAAAATAAAGGGGTAAGCTAATTCCAATTTTATTTTATTTTTAAAAGAAGTTTTGGCACCAGTCTTGACAAGATGAGTTCTCATGGAAAGTGTAATTTAAAATGCAGGCAGTGTACCAAGAATGGACTCTGAAACACGGTTATTTATGACATTGGACACAAACAGATATATAGTACTTTGTTATTTAAAAATATATGTTTTCCAAGAAAAGACAAGTAGATGTTAATGTGTCTAATGGGAAAAAAGCTTTCCATATATACTGCAAATTACCAGAACACTTAGGTTGCAAACAATATAGTTTACCAATAATAAACTGCAGGAAGACCACAACATAGGAAGATGTAAATTTAAAATAAAATTTTTCAGTATCTCCAGCTGTAAGGCAGTAAGTACCTGACTATGAGATAATTGTGCTGGTATGAAGAGAACCAGAGTAGAGAAGGTGATCTTGCTACATCTTTGTTTGACCCAATCACAGAAATGGAATCATTAAAAGCGCTAAGGGATGTAAGCAGCAGGTAAGGGAAGTGAAAACCTCCCTTAGAAGGGCTATCTTATCCGTCATTCTAAAGTATACAATACTCCAGCCATTTCACGAGAACATTTCACTTAATATCAATGATCTCACCAACTCCAACATCCCTTTCCCTAAAAGATGGTGACTGGAAAACTCTACCAAGGCATGATCTCCAAGAAGATTTTAGACATCTCACAATCAGGTATTAGACTGATTTACAAACAGCTCTTTGTACACTGATGGACAATCTTCTGATGAAAAGAGGAGATATGTCTATAGCTATATTACTATAGTAGCCTTTGATATGATTGATCACAAGTTGTTGCTGACTTGCATATCAGACTTAGCAGGAGTGGAGGGTGAGGTATTTGAACTGGCTTTGCTCATTAATTTCAGCCAGATCCCAGGCAGTCAGGTTGAGTAACTTCTCCTGTTACTTAAAAACACTGATGAATAGCATCTCTTCATGTTTAGTGGATATTATGAGATATAGTCTCATGGTAAAAAGATGCTAACAGCCATCCCCACATACATATATACAGACTTACCTCCATCAGCAGCCACAGTGAGCACCATCAAGCAAATGTGTCAGAGCCTGACAAAAATAAATCTATGCGCAAAAAAATGTTAGTTCAAGTTCAAGCCTGATGAGAACGAGGTGATGCTGGGAAAGGGAAACGGTTTGAGAAGCTGGCTCTCTACTGAAGAAATCTACCTTCTCATTGTCAAGGTAGTGTCTGGCCTTGAGTTCTTGTTAAAGATCATTATTGAGGCTGTGTGTCTGTCATGGAGGTCACGGAAAGTCACCCATGCCCCCGTGCCATCCCTCCCCCTAGGAGCTGTAGGGACATGCTGATCAGAGCCAGGCAGGGAACCTGCCAGTCCCACCAACCCTCCTCCCTCCAAGCCCCAATGGGTGTCCTGGGCCATGCACCATCACCCTCCTTTTTCCAGCACCAGCAGAGGTCACAGGCCACACACCCCCAAGCACTGTTGGCCCCCGGGCCCAAGTTTTAGTTAGGGGTATATAGTAAAAGTCATGGACAGGTTACGGGCCATTAATTTTTGTTTACTGACTTTTACTAAAAATTCCCGTGATTAAAATATAGCCTTAATCATTATGAAGCAGAGCAATAAATTGTGTCTGAAACTTTTTTCCCACCCCAGAAAACAAAAAAATGATTTGTGTCAAACAAAACATTTCGCCAATCTGTGCTGATTTTGGCAAATTGCTTTTGATCAATAAATAAAAAGAAATAAAGAAAAAAATTGGAACTATCCAAACAAAATGTTTTGCTATTTTGGGCTAGACTCACAAAAGGACCTAGCACTGTTCACAGAACGGAGGAGGACGTCATTGTCTTATACCTCACATCCCAGTGGTTTGATACTCAGATGGGATATGACCATGCGATTGGCTATTCTGGGGAGGATCTCTCTCCATCGCTTGTGCTCCTCTCTGTGTTCCCTACCTCCTAGGTAAGAGCTCTGAACACCAGGTTCTAGAGTCATTTCCTTTCTCTCTCTGGCCTAGTGACTGGACTGGCGCTAGGGTTTCTCGTGCCTTAGGCGGACGGCCATTTCGCCGCCCCCCGCGCTGATCCAGCGGCTCCGGTGGAGCTGCCGCAGTCGTTCCTGCGGAGGGTCCGTTGGTCTGTGGCTTCAGTGGAGCTGCCGCAGTCATGCCTGTGGGAGGTCCACCGGAACTGCACGAGCAGCTGACCATCCGCAGGCATGACTGCGGCAGCTTCACCAGAGCCATGGACCAACGGAGCCTCCATAGGCATGCCTGCGACAGGTCAACCGGAGCCGCCTGCCACCCCCCCGGCAAAATGCCGCCCCCCGAAAAATCCTGGTGCCCTAGGCAATTGCCTAGGCTGCCTAAACGGTAGCACTGGCCCTGCCTAGTGAACCCTTAATTATTTATACAAAGTGGAGTAGCTTCAGCAGGCAAGATTGAGAGACACCCACTGCAGAATAGTCAATAGCCTAGCAGCTAAGGTATAGTTAAACTTTATATATTCTAGCACCCTGTGCCTGGGATATTCTGGATGAAATCCTGGCCAATGACTTAAATGAGGCCAGGATTGTCTTGTCTCACTGCAATGCACACAGCCAGGATTCTGCAGTAGCCATAGGGTCACCCACACCGAACATCTCAGGCACTAGAGGCTGGGTAACAAAGAACAATATTACAGTCCCCAAGAGAGCACAATGTGGGCCTCCTCTACAACAGACTGCATCTCAGCTAACTAGGGTGACCAGATAGCAAGTGTGAAAAATCAGGACAAGGTGGAAGGTAATAGGCATCTATATAAGACAAATTCCCAAATATCGGGAAAGTCCCTGTAAAATCAGGACTTCTGGTCACCTTACAACTAACCCCACAAACTCCATCTTCCTCCTGCAGACTTATCAAAATGTAAAGTTGCAGCCCACAAGAAGACAAACCATGACATATATTCTAACTTGGATCTTTACACAGCATCTCTCTCTTGGTTGTATCTGAATGCTGCATGCAATATGTACTGTAGTCTGCATCCCATATATGGCAGGAAAGAGGGGAGCTCATATTGGTGTTAAAACTGGAAGTCAGGAGATCGTGACTCTTTTCTAATCTTTAACACACACTTACTGGTGACCCAATTAAAGTTCATCATATCATTCCATTGTATGGCTCACTTTTTCCATCTGATAAAATGGGATAACAGTAGTTTCCTGTCACAAAGGGACATAGTTGATAATGGCTGATATTTACAACAGTCCAGAGGGCCTTCTCAAAAGCTCTGTACACCACTTAAGCCCTCCGCACAAGGCTATACGTGGACTTCAGTGGTATACAGTGGCTGCACCATGCATAGGAGTAAATTTGTATTTGTTGAGCACTTTTGAGATGGATGATGATAAAGAACGGCACAGTATTAGATAGGTTCTGATTCTGAAACACAGGTGCCACAGACATGCACACAAAAACCTGTGATTATTTGCTCTGATGGGCATTTATACATGACAATCAGATATTATGGGGTGTTACTGCCAGATTCATATGTGCATATGGATGTTTGTGTCTGACGAAGTGGGTATTCACCCACGAAAGCTCACAATCCAAAACGTCTGTTAGTCTATAAGGTGCCACAGGATTCTCTGCTGCTTTTACAGATCCAGACTAACATGGCTACCCCTCTGATACTTGACAAAAATAAATATATTTGCACCATCCAGGAATACAAATACCTTTTACACCCATGTCCATTGCATCCATGTGAAAGTTTTGCTTATAAAATGAAACTAATGAGCAAAGACTTTCCCTCTAGTTTTGTGAGCAAAATTTTTTTTTTGTCTTAGACCTCTTCACAAACTCCAAATGTCACTAAAAGCAGCAACTAAAAACAAAAACAAAAAACCAAACACAATAGCACTCCAGAGGGAAACTGCAAACATTGCTTCACAAATATTTCATGCAATTCAACTAAGTTTGCATTTGTCATTTCTTTAGGAATTGTATTACATCTATTGCAGTCAAAGGCAAAGCAGTGGCAGTTGGATTGGGATTTTAGGGCTTGATCCTATGCTCATTGAAGTCAGTGGTGAAGTTCCCATTGACTTTCATGGTGCAGTATCTAGCCTTTGACTGTACTCTTTGTGGTAGCATGTATCTTCATTTTTGTCTTTAGTACAACAACACTAAACATATTGCACACGCTTCAGAAATAATAATCATAACAATTAAGTGATAATTTTGCACGTTTTTCTAGTTTTGCAGTAAGAAGTTTGGAAAATGAAACATAAATTTTCTATTTCCCTAACAAGGCCAAATTCTTAGATATGCTGAGCATCCACAATTCCCATAAAAATCATTAAGTCAGTGTGCCTAGCATCTCTCAGGGTTAGGTTGTGAATCTCTGTTACCAGCTTACTGCATGAAAGAGTCTCGTCCGTCAACTATGCTGCCGCTGGCAGCACAGACCCTCCACTCCAGGCTCTGAGAGCCCCTCTCTTTGCTTCTGCAAGCTAACATTTAGCATGTACCTCACCTTGTTATAACTGGGTGCTCACTCTCTTGTCTTCTGGACACCTGCAACGTATATCGATCCTCTGTCTCAGTGGAAGCAGCGCACCCTGGTTCACCAGCCTCCTTTCATTAAACACCCTTTAGTGCAAGGCACTTGGTCATGTCTATGTGAAAGCAAATATAGGTTTATTTAGCAGAGCTTAAGAAAGAGATCCAAAATAGATGCAAGTAAAAGGCTTGGAAACATCAGGTAACAGATAAAATAAAAAATATAAAATGTAATCTAGGACTTATAGGTTCATAGATTCATAGACTCTAGGACTGGAAGGGACCTCAAGAGGTCATCGAGTCCAGTCCCCTGCCCTCATGGCAGGACCAAATACTGTCACATCAAATGGCTGACACCGGACATTACATTTATCTAATTACCTAAATCTCCAGAGATGGAGATCCCAACTTCCACAAGGCAATTTCTTCCGGTGTTAAACTACCCACAACTTAGGAACTTATTCCTACCACCCAAACAAACTGTGAGTTTAATCCATGCTTCCTTGTAAATAATTAAGCTAGTGGAACAGTTTCCTCCTCCCTTCATGACACCCTTCTGAATATGAAGATGCAATCTGTCCCCTTCATCTTCTACTTCCAATCAAATAACCCATTCTTTTTCAGCCTCCTTCACTTATAGTCCATGTTCTACAAGACCTTTAAATCTTGGTCTCGTTGCTCCTTCTCTGGACCCTCTCCAATTTCTCCATATTTTCGATTGAAATGCCTGGTCCCGCAGAAACTCGGACACACAATCCATGGGTTCCACAAACCGCGCAGATGTTATCTTTTAAAATGTATAGTTCTGGAGCCGGTGATGAAAGTCTTCTTCGAGGTTCTTGATATTTACAACATTGAAACCTTAGTATATGGACATCCCAGGAATGGCTTTATAGGTTGCTTTTTTGAGCAACTGATTGCTGTCATTGTTTCATTATCTTCCTAACTGATGAGTAATGACACTGATTGGATCATATTTATGAGCTTGTGTCTACCTGTTGACCTCAGGAATCTCTTTTTCTGTCCATACTCCTTTCGTTATACGTCTCTCCCATTCGAGTATGTGTTTCGCTTCTAGAGTTTGGAGCACGTTTTGCCATTTGTCTTTTCACTTGAAACTTTCATTCATGTTTTCACTACTCCAGGTCCATATATCTCCTTGTCCAGATTTCCATTTTGAATTTGACCCTGTCCTTGAAAGCAGTTGCGCAGTTACGAACCCTTCCCAGCATTTGGTTCATTGTACTGCAAAATCTTGATAATAAGGGCGAACTTTCCACCGCGCCACATCTAGTCGTGCAGTCAGTCGACAGATATACATTGAACAGGAAGGACAACTTCGGCCCAAAACAGACCCCTGCGGAACCCCAGGCCACTTGTTATAACCTTTCCAGCGGATTGGTAGCCATTAATAACTCTCTCTGAAAGTATAACGTAGAGTTAAATCAGTACCCGTTTGCCACCACTCCTAGTATGTTAGACTCCCCCAAATCTAATTGCTTTTATTTTGTCCTCGTTTATCGATAAAGCATATCTATGTTATAAAAATGAGGATACCGGTGTATCAGAATATGCCTTTCTAAAGTCTAGGTATATCACATCCACCGCTTCTCCCTTATCCACAAGACTCGTTATCCTATCAAAGAAAGCTATCAGATTGGTTTGACATGATTGGTTTGGAACTTAACAAGTACCTTTCCAGTCTAATAAGGTACTTCTCACCCAGTGTTCAGACCATACAGTGCTTGTGCAGTCCAGAGCGCTGGGAACCACTTTATAGGCTGTCACCTCCATAATGGACAACATCTTGTACCCTTTCTTCTTCTCTTACACATTCCCAGATTTTTTGTCTCTTTTCATAATCAGGACATTTCACTAACTTCAGCTCAGCCCTGAGGGTCCCATATTGAGAGTCTTTTCTTGGGGTTCTTTTGTCTTTGTAAATGCTCAGGCCTTCATCTGGTCCAGGCTGTAAATGCAAGGGTCAAGAGATGTTGATTGTTCTTAGCTTTTGATTGAGTTAGCTCTGAGATCTATCCTGCCCTAGCTGACATGGTTCATCTCCAACAGTTTTGGAACATAATATTCTACATATCTGAAAATATTTCCTGCACAAACATCTTGTAATAACCATGATGATTAGCTAGGTCTTAGCTTTTGGAAAGACAACCACAACCACACCCCACCCCTCACCCCACAGTTTGGTGAACTATTGAGAAGCTGGTCAGACAGAAGTGTAATATGCCTGCCTGGGAATGCCTGTATCACCTGGGTCCACAGATGGCCATAGAGTAGAAGAAGCTGTTGTATACCCTTTTCCCACATTGGTGTGCTGAAAAATAGAACTAGCTACTATTTCTTAGTTTGCTATTTCTGTGAACTGCAGAGGGTTTTCTCATCTTTTAGGGGGGAAACTCCCAGGACTTGAATACAAAGGGACACTGTTGTAGAAATTAGACTCTCTGGAAGCCTCTGTAAAATTTTTAATCTTCAGTAAATAGATGTATGAATGTTTTCAGCAAAGTGCCTTCTTGCTGCTTCACAAAGAATCATCCAAGATTAAACCAAGAAAATGTCTCTTTTTGAAGAGACAAAGTTGAAGAAAAAAGTTTGACGTCTGTATGCAGTACCAAAAGGAACCTCAAAGAATGGACATCATGAAGAGAAGGGATCTAGGGAGACTTAAGTGGGCATCTGTGAAAGCATAAAACCTTCACAAGAAAAAGAATGTAGCTGCCACAGCCAGCAGCTCAGAGTCAGCTAGCCAGTAAACTGTCTGAAGGAACCAATCAATAGCATAAAGGAAGTTTCCAGGGTCTGCATCTCTGATAAGTGTACCTACTGTATTTCCGGGAAGTGGGCAGGTGGAAGCCCGCCCACTGCTAAAGGATTCCACCCCCAGCCTAAGGGGAGGATTTACAGGACCTCAAAAACCCAAGTGAGTTCAGGGGATAACTAATAAAAGAACAGGGACAGGAGTGCGGTCAAAGGGTCATAAGAAGGGAGCCTGACGGGGACACTGAGCAGAGAACCCCGGACAGCACCCACCACTTCTCGAAGGCGTCAAGGGAGCCGCCCAGAGGAACTCTGCCCAGATACATGAATGGATAGAGGATTGGAAACAAGCCCCACAGTCACAGGAGTCTCCATTGGCCAACCTCCTCTCCCTGGTTGTGTAGACGGCCATTTTAGCCATGGTGAGGAGGAGGTTGACCAGTTTTGGTAAGTGTAGTGGGGTGACCACCCACTCCAGCCTGGAAGGGGTTGGAAAAGCCCTGCAGAGGGCAAAGTAAAACCCTGGCTGATTGGGGGAAGTGGCTGCAGCTGGGGCCACACCCCAAACTGAGCAACAGGGCCTTATAAGAAGGCCAGGGATGCCAGAAGCAAACAGTCTCCCTCTGCCTGTAGAGGGAGAAGGGCCTGGCTGCAGGGACCTAGAGACAGAGTACCTGAGTGAAGCAGGGCTGGGGACAGGCTAAGGAGCTAGGGAGCTCTAGCCTGGAAAGCCCCAGGCTGCGGCCTAGCAGAAGGCCAAGGGGTACTAGGGGTTGCAGAGGGCAGCCCAGGGGTAGGCAAAGGCAGCAGGTCCAAACCCAACCTTGCTAGCGATGAGTAGGCTGATACTGCAGTCTGCCCCAGAGCATGGGGCTAGATGATGACTGGCAGTAGCCTGATACTGAGGCAAGGTGGGGATAGTGGGTTGGGGTTTCCCAGGGAGGGAAGACCCTGAGAGAAAGGAGTTACTGCCAGGGGACAGCACCCTAGCTAATAGGGCACCGGAGTCCTGGGAGAGACACTTGGCTAGAGGACAGGCGGGTCACCAGCCTGCAGAGGGTGCTCTGGAGCTGAATTGAGCTAATTCCCTGAGAGACCAGCAGGAGGTGCCTCAGAGATGAGTCCGCACATCTACAGTAAGTATTTTTGCAGCAGTTGTATAATGTTTTTAATGTGCATTGTTACAGTTTAGTAGTCTATTATAAAAGTGATGATGCCTCATGGAGAACTTTGAACAACATTTTATTTATGAAAAAATCAGGGATAGATCATATTTTGGTATGCTGTATTTTTAATTTCCTTTCTGTTTATTACTTGGGAGATCTGCATAAAAACAATATCAGTGTTTTTAAGAGTTCATCTTCTCAAGCAAGTAATTCTCCACCTGAAGTGCCTTGCATACTTTTGATGGTATACAAATGATATCACAAAAAGGATAATGTGGTTATCATAGAAAATGATTAACACATACAGTACAACTACATGATTTTAGAGTTAGGCTAAGAAGAGAAAAATAGTTCTTGTAAAAACAGGCTATTTCTTCCCCTTGGAGTGAAGAAAGACCAAACATAATTATATAAAATACAACATATTCTGTTGTTGGTGTGCACACCAACAATCACATATTTCTAAAACTGAATGTTTAACAAATGTTTTTTCTTGTTTTTTAAATGAAGGATCAGATAATCTTTAAAATATAACAGTTCACTTTAAAGGGAGTGGATGGGTCATTACAAAAACTAATTTCACTATACTAATTTTCCCCTACTGTTACTCACACCTTTTTGTCAACTGTTTGAAATGAGCAACTCTCATTACCACTACAAAAGTGATTTTTCCTCCCTTGGTATTTATTGTTAATTGAATTGTCTCGTTAGACTGATTCCCCACTTGGTAAGTCAACTCCCATCTTTTCATGTACTATGTATACATACCTGCTACTGTATTTTCCATTCCATGCATCTGATGAAGTGGGTTCTAGCCCATGAAAGTTTATGCCCAAATACATTTGTTAGTCTCAAAGTGCCACAAGAACTCCTCATTGACTAACATGGCTACCACTCTGAAATCTTTAAAGACCTTGAATTTCTGAGGTAAAAATATCAAAGCTGCAGCCCTGGAAGCTTCCTCTTCTCAGTTGAATGGCTGCTGCAGAAAATTTACTGTCAAACTGACTCAGAGCTCCTGGATGTGGCACCAACAGTCTTCTCAGATAAGGACAGACATCATAACACAAAATTTAAAAACCAGCAGTGGAGGCCTGCTGGCTCCTGATACTATTCCTCCACATCTGCCTATGGGAGAATTGGGAATGCCTTTCCTCCTTCCTCCAGCATACTAGTGTATGGTGTCAGAAAAATGCTCTGTGCAGGGCAAAAATATCCACCAGATAAGTCAAAAGGAAGAGTTTGACTCATTGTCAGATGAGAGTTCTAAGACAAATATATTTTTTCATTACATTTCATTCATTAATCCAACAAAGTGCTGAACACTCCTGTAAGGTGCTGAGTGCCCTCAGCTCCTATTAAAGTTATTCAGTTCCTTATAGGGGTGCTCAACAATGTATAGGATTGATCTATATACTTCCCTTGATCTGTGCAGGCGATGCTCATTGACATCAATGGAGGAGCTGCCATGGATTGAAAACCACACATGACCATTAGGGTCCAAATCCAAATTGATTTGTATATTCTACAAAGTCAATTTTCAATTAATTTAAAATAATTCCACATGTGACTCACTCATGCTGGATAATTCAAGCAAAAATATTATTTATCAATGTGGATTAAACTCTGTATTTCAGGACTCTGCCAGTAGTTTTTAAGAATGTTTGAGTCCAAATGGGTTAGGAGGAGGGATTGGTAATGGAATGTGAAGGTTTTTAATTCTTAGTCACCAGTTTAAATCTGGCCCAAGGTCACCAGTGAATGAAAATATGTTGTTACCATTTGACAGATGTTTGGTTGTCATAGTGAAATGAGTTGCTGTTCTCAGTCCAATTCGTAGTGTGTAGGTGTCCATATGCCAAAATCCATCATTATAATCGGAATGAATGATGTTGCCTGTCTCAGGGAGGCCAAAAACTGAATGGTCACAGAGAACATGGAAATAGGACTGAGGTACACTGCTGCTATTCCACTTTGGATAAACAAAAACATCCAAGGCTGTAAATCTAATGCTATTAGCTAACACTACCTTTTAGTGGACCAATTTCTGTTGAGCTTACACAGTGGTGTTCTTCATATCTCAAGCTCGAAAGCTTGTCTCTCTCACCGATGGAAGCTGATTCAATAAAAGATATTACCTCACTCACCTTGTCTCTCTAATACCCTGGAATCAACACGGCATTAGCTAACACTAACATTCAATGTTTTTTTAAGTCTAAGGTATGTCAGAAGATATAATTTACAAAGCACAGACATCCAGAGAACCTTCTGATGACCCACAGATGACTGTTAACTGGGACCCCAACATTTGCTAAATATTCTTCTCTTTGGATAATATAATATTGTTACCCCTTGGTACAAGCATTTACCCAGTTTTCAAGGCCTTGCTCGGCTGTTTCCATTGAGAGAAATTGAAGGTATAAGACAAATATTTCTTGGTCTAATGCTGTGTATTTACAAAGAACCCAATGTCCAATTTCCTGAACACAGTATGAACAAACAGCAGGAGGCAGATTCCTTACTCAGAAACCCAAGCCAGCTAACACTCTGCCCAAAAAGGAGCTCTCTTTTGGCTGCCTCCCAGGACCATACTCACCAGTGCTTGCCTGGTTTTGTTTTTTTTCTGGCTTTCTGCACTCACACATACAGACACACACAGCTCCACCAATCAATACTGTAGTCCCTCCACTTGCATTTCTTACTCAGACTTTCTGATGTGGTCTAGTATCTTGTGCAGGGGCTTCTATTGTTTTAGCTATCACTACACAAAGGGACATTTAATTGCTCCCTCATTTAACCTGAATGAAAGGTGGCTAGCAGGTTCAATGAGGTTTGTCATGGCCCATAGATCAAAACACACTTGCTAGCAGCCACCAATATCCCCAGCATAACAAACACTGTTTCTTGTAGCTTTCAGTTGACATTTTCACTTTTGATCAATGCATAACTCAAATATGGACAATAAAAACCTGGAGATTCAGTTTTTCAGAGATGGTCTGTTACCAGTAGAATCAACATCTGTTGAGAATCCAGTACCAGTCCTCTAAACACTTGAGATGAAATGTTGGACCAAATGAAGACAATAGAGATTTTGCTATAGACTTCAGTGGGGCCAGGATTTCACCTTTCATTATCTACTAGTAGTTCTGATGATTTGCTATTGAAATATGGTTGCAACTGCTGTGAAGATTGTAACTTTTAATTCCCAAGTTGGGTGCAAATAAGATATCAACCTTAACATATATTAATAGAGATTTTCTATTTAATGCCCTTCATGTTAAAAGAAAAAAAGAGAAAAGTGAAAGTGTATTTCTTGGAATGTCATATCATCTGATGTAGCAATCAGACTTCCAGATGAAACAATGGTGCCTCATGTGGATATTCTTTTTTTTTCATGCCAATGCCATTCAAATTATAATGTGCTTCCCAATAGTTTCATAGCAATGTTAGTGGTAAAGATGATTATAACAACATAACAATTTCTAGAACCTTTCTACAGGTATGGCTTAGAACAGGAGAGGGAAAACTACAGCCCATGGGCTGGATCTGGCTGATCAGGGCATTCAATCTGGCCCACGGGATTGCCAGCCCTGTGGTGCAGTGGGGCTCAGGGCAGGCTTCCTGCCTGCCCTGGCCCTGTGCCACCCCTAGAAGCAGCTGGCACCATGTCACTGTGGCCCCTGGGGTGGGGGAGGGGCAGAGGGCTCCGCGCCCTGTCCTCACCTCCAGGCACCACTCTCTGCTGCTTACATTAGCCAGGAATAGGGAACCACAGCCAGTGGGAGCTTCTGAGGTGGTACCCACAGGCAAGGGCAGCGTGCAGGGGCACTGCCTGCCCCAAGCCATCCCAAGGAGCCTGCCTTAGCCCTGCTGCGTGCCACTCCCATCCTGGAAACACTTGAGCAAAGTGGCACCATGGTGGAGCCCACACTCCAAACCCTTCCTGCACCCTACACACCAACCTTCTTCCCTGAGCCCCCTCCTTTGCTCCACACTCCTTCCTGCACCACAACCTCCTGCTCTGAGCCCCATGCTGCACTCCGCACCCCAACCTCCTGCCCTGAGATTCCTCCCATACTCCACATCCCCTCTCACACCCTGCAGTCCCTCCCGCATCCTAACCCCCTGCCCCAGCCCTACATTCATAGCCCTGCATACAATTTCCCCACCCAGATGTGGCCCTCAAGCCAAAAAGTGTTCCCACCCCATTTAGAAAGTAGATGTTTAATTACAATACTTAAGGATCTACTAGAAAGGTATTCAAATGACCTCATTACTAGAAAAATAGTCGTGTCCTAACAAGAGTTGTCTTTTACTGTAGGAAACAAAATTGCCAAAATAGATTAAGTCAATGATAAATATTTTTAAAGCCAATCAGCATGGTTTGGAACACTTATCCACTTACCACCTGCAAAGTACTATCTCAAATGATCTTTAATATATTTTATCTTGCAGATGGAACAATTTTCAAAATACTGCCTCCCATATATTTATATTGGCTCCCTTTGTAGACTATTAATTTATCCTTCTAAGTATCTATATGGCCTTCATTATCATATTCATAATCAGCATTAATGAATATACCCTCATCAAAAACACTCATAAAATAGGGAAGCAGTATCCTCATTTTACAATTGGCACAGTGAGGCACAAAGAAATTGACTTCCCTGTGGTCACACAGGAAACTTGTGGCAGACCCAGCAACTGGATCCCAATTTCCTGTGTCCTAGTCCAGTCTGCTTTAACCACAAGGCTGTCCCTCCTCCTATAGACAATCCTCTGAATTTCTGACAATACAGTCACATCCATGTTTACAGGTTGAGATCATGAACAAAGGAGGTTAATTTCTAATCATGATTATGCAAAACAAAAGGCACGTGAGTGGAAAAACTTTCTTCTAACAAAAGATCACCAATAGCACTAAAGAAAAACCGTTCCCCTTTCTTCCATTCTCCAAGTGTGGAACTCTCATTTTGGTATTGGCAGTGCAACCAGTAATACTTAATGATTCCTGAAGCACGTATGGTATTTTTTTTTTGATTACAGATATTATTTCATTTTGTCAATATAATTAGTACTAGTCACAGTTACAATACAAATCAATTTTTGAAAAGTTTTTGGAGAACATCTTAAACCTTCTGGGTTTCAAATCAAAAGGCGTGCAAGCCAACTGTGGAATGGTCTCACATTGGTTACCCAATCAACTGAATGGCTGAAGAGCTGCCAGGCTTCTGCCTAGCATTATTAACTGAAGAGGAGCATTACTGAATCTCAGTTAACTGAGAGGTTCAGTTACCTGGGGTTCAGCTGAGGAAAGTTAGATTGCAATTAATAGATTTTCTTTGTATTTCTAGTGGATATGAACTGGAGAAACCTCCAGGTCCTTGAAATTCTGCTATTTAAAATAAATATCTATTACAGGCCTCTGAAAGCGGGGACATATTATTTAGCCCACATTTTCTCATGAAACACTTTAAAAGTCTGTCAATCATTCAAAAATTTAGCAGTGACAGAAATTGAGTCAGTTGAAATGACTTGTTTAGATTTCATGAGCTCATAATAATGGATCTTCTTTGCTGGGTGCATTATGGTTATATCTAAATTTTGCTGTCTAAGCCATCTTTCATGAGGATCTACTGTATCCTACTGTTGACTCTCTACTACAGGTGAGCATGGGAACAACTCACCTAGTAAAAGAATGACCTGTCTTCAAAAAATGTGTGTTCACGTTTACAGTTCATCAATTTCAGCTTGAGAGAGAATTTTATACTGGGGAGAGAGAAACAAACAATTAATGCACTAAGAAAGAAGATACTGTCCCTACCCATCTAAGTAAAGCAGCTGGAATGCAGCACATTGTACAGTTGGATCACCAGTAGCTCACAAACTGTAGAGCTGTGCATATCTGACAAACAGATGTTGGGTTTTAGGCATGTGGATTAGCCAGACCAATGCTGGAATGGGGAGAAAGGAACTGCCCATGTTGATTGCACAATATTTCAGTCTTTTTTAGCAATGCCCTTTATGTAGTTTGTTCGTGTGCCAAAAGACATGATGCATTTATAACGAGTCTGGATTATTTGTTCCATTGTTTAAGGAGATGGGGCTATATCTAATCTGACTACACAGACAGCTTCACTGACATATATCTTGAGTAATTCTTCGCTAACTTTTGACCAGATCTTTCTGAATAGTGATGGATATATATTCATATAAATACTTCATATTTAATAAGTGACATCTAAGTATCATGCAGTGGGCCAAAATTTATTCTCATTTACACTGGCACAATCCCATTGAAGTTTACTGAGAGGAGAGTTGGGTTCAGCATGCTTATTCTGTTTATAAGAACAGAGTTGTCCGAATTCTGCTCAGTTAGATTGGTGCCACTCCACTGACTTCAGTAGGGTTGTATCATTGTACTGAATAGCAGAACATGACCCACTGAGAATCAATTATAAAAGCATCTCCGATTGGAAACATCCAATTGCTTTGTAATGAATAGGTATGGGCAAACTGTCCAGATAGTTCAAGTAACCAAAATTTGAATGCTTATCCCAACATCTTTGGGCTACAAAAACTAGGATGCACACTTTGAGAACAGTGTGTCATGAAAGATTTCTGCCTGGAAGGCTAGAATTACTAGAAAGTTGTCTCTCATGTGGTCTCAGCACTTCCACTTTTAAGTTATGTTTTCTCTCTCAATTTTTTCATAAAAATTTTATACTGCACAAATGAAATGTTTAACATCCACTAACTGTAGAAACACTTTGGTTCTATAACTCATTCAGACCTGAACTTGTCCAAGGGTACAAGACATGCACACTTCATTCAAACTGCAGTGCCAGTAATTACTTATCTTCAGAATAATATTACTTTATGAAACAACCGTGAATCATTTGTCAAGAAAACAAATTGAGAATTTTCTAGAGTTAATTTAATATCCAGCCGCCACTAATGCCACATGCCAACCCATTCCATGAGCAGCCAGAATATACATCTGTATTTGAAGCCTTACAGGTAAAGTGTGTCTAGTTCTACAATGCAGCACCATATACTGACACTCCAGTGAAACAAAACTTTCCAAACAGATAATGTATCTAGATGTATAAACATCAGGTCTTTCATTGGATTTCTGGTGGTGCTCTATCTGCTTCATGTCCAGGCAGTGAATCACCACAGACAGTTTTCCAGCCAAATCATCCAGAACTACCCCATAGGTGTATATGGTTTTGTGCAGAAGTAACAAGGGAGCATTTGGCCCTTCAGTATTTTGTCATATTCTCCCTCTCTTTTTGGGGGGTTGAGGTGGGTGGGCAAATGAATTCGAATGAATCAGCTAGAGAAGATCAATTTAACTGGCAAAAATAAAAGCCAGCTTACTAATTTCTACAACACTATATGCATTTATATATAATCGGACCATAAAACCTGATAAAATACAATGTGGATTCTAAATATAGATGAATTCAGCTTTTAGTCATAGCTTTTCAAACCACACGTCAAACAATGAAAAAGGGCCATAGCCTGAACTGCTGAGGATCATGTAACTATTGATTTCAGCTACACTGGTTTACACCAAATGAAGATCTGGCCCAAAGGATATAGAAAAAAATCACAATTAAATGTAATGAGTATTTGTCACATTCTGGGTTCAGTCCAGACCAATGAGGGGCTGTGTCACCACCTGCTCTGCAACCTGAGGTTCCTTACAATGCTTTGCTGCTGTAGCTCCCAATCTGGACCGCTCACAAAGAGCCATACAGCATGCAGGTCACACCCTGTTGGCAACAGACCTGTCACACTTTGGCTTCCACCAGTCTTGGTTACCACTTTCAAGGTGACCACAACACACTCCCAATATGAATTTTCCCCAAAATGTATGTTCTACACTGTCCAGCCTTCTCCTGGACAGTTCAGATATTATAGGTTTGTTGTCTCTGTAAAAGGTCAATATACAGCAGTTTGCTTTTTAACTGAAGCTATCCAAACTGTTCAGTTTTGAATTAGTTTTGATTAAAGAATAAAAAAATGTATTTACCTACAAACAGAGAAATTTTAAGTGAATTCAAGGATAAGGCATTAAAGTCAAAAATGGCTACAAGAGACAAAAACAAAACACTTTCCAGTAACTAAAACTTAATAAGCTAGACTTGGTTCACGGTAAAATCCCTACCACGTGTTCCCAGCTACAGGGCTGACCAAATTCTCGGGGCAGAACTCCCCCAAAAGTCCAAAGGCTGGTTCTGTTGTCTTCTTACGTGTCCCTAGCCTCTGTTTTCCAGAAGCTGGGAATGGGCAAGAAGGGATGGATAACTCAATGATTGCCTGTTTTGTTCATTCCCTCTAAAGCACCTGGCATTGGCCACTGTTGTATGACAGGATACTGGCTAGATGGACCATTGGTCTGATCCAGTATGGCCATTCTTATGTTCTTAAGAGAGCACGAGAGAGATAGTTTAGCTAATATATATTTAATTGACTTAGTGTTTATCTAGTGAGAAATTCTGAACATTAAAATAAATTATTGCTGGGAAAGACTGGGAGTCCTTCTTCCACATCCTCCTGACACTAAGCAGCACTACCTCCCTTCAAGGGAAGCATAATCAGTGATAAAACCTGATGATCTTGCATATCTTCCAATAAGCACATTTGGAAAATTAAGGGAATAAAAAATTATGACAAGTATGAGTCCTTTGAAAAATGAATAAAGAATATTTCTACTTCATAACAAAGATAGCTGGGTACTGTGATCCTGGCATTTTCCCTCTCCTGTAGGGTCATGCTAGAGACTTCTGAAAAAGATTTAGGCAAAATCAAGGTTTAGATATGGCAGGAGACAAAAAAGAAAATCTCAAATCAAATATCTGTTCTGGAAGAAAAACCTGTATGGTAATTTCGGACTTTTTGGAAGCAGGTGGGATTGGGAGGCAAGAGAGAGGTGATTCTGGTGAAAGATGCAGAGCAGATCTAATTGTAAATGCTTTTCATACAATCTGTTAAAAGCAGCTTACAAATTTTACTAGAGTCAGCCTTATAAAGTTTGCTCGTTATTTTGCTATATTATAGTGCGCTATAGGCCTAAAAGTTAAATTATAACTTTAAAGCTAGATTCTGACACCTTTTATTCACACTGAATAGCAGCTTACTCCATGAATAGTAGCACTGAAATCTACAAGACTATGTGTGGAGTAAGGCGCTACTCAACATAAATCTGAGCCTAAATACGAAAAACAGAATTAAGGTCCTAAATGTGAAAAACAGGTTATAAGTGCTAAGTTGAAACACTATATGTGCAGTATGAGCAAAAGGAAATTTAGCATCTCATGAAATATATTTATAAATACATCATAATTGACTAGCTAGATACTGTAAAAGCTTTGTTATCCATCATGTTGGGAAAATTGGGGGTGTGGTATATTAAAAATTCTAGTTAACTAAGAGGGAGGGAGTTTGGGCACAGGAGGGGATGCGGTGTATCAGATCCAGGCAGCGCTCACCTCGGGCGGCTCCCCGCAAGCGGCGACATGTCTCTGCTGCTCCTAGATGGAGGTGTGGACAGGTGGCTCTGCACATTGTGTCTGCCCACAGGCACTGCCCTGCAGCTCCTATTGGCCATGGTTCCCGGCCAATGGGAGCTGCATAAACAGCACTCAGGGCAGGATGGGGACAGCACATGGAGCCCCTGTAGCTGTTCCTAAGCCTAGGATCATTGACCACAGCCAAGTTCTGTACTTAACTTTAGCTCAGCAATAAATTCTCTTAGGTATAATCCATATTTTTGGCAAAACTGTACCTATCTCACAAATCAAGCCTCTATTTGTGGCATAATCATCCAAGTCCTCAAGTATCCACCCAAATCTCAGGAACAACATTAATGGTTTCAGTTACAGAATTATGGAAATTTAAGATTAGAAGGACCCATTAGGTTGTCTAGTCTACCTCCCTGCCAATGCAAAATTGAACTCTCCCGTCTGTCAGTATCTTTCTGGCAAAATGATGCCCAAGAATGAATGGAATATTCTCGGTATAGTCACATTACAACAACTGAACCTTACTTCTGTTCTCCATGACATGATATATTTGTAGCCAAATATTTTTTCCTGCCTTATCTCAAACTCATACCTAATTTTGCTAATTTTCTGTTTAACCGTAAAAGGTCTCTTTCAGCATTAAAGTAAATGGTGGATTCTCTGTAACCTGAAGCCTTAAATAATGATTTGAGGACTTCAGTAACTCAGCCAGAGGTTATGGGTCTGTTACAGGGGTGGGTGGGTGAGGATCTGTGGCTTGCAATGTGCAGGAGGTCAGACTAGATCAGGGATCAGCAACCTTTGGCATGTGGCCCATCAGGGAAATCCACTGACGGGCCAGGATGGTTTGTTTACCTGAGAATGGGGGTTAAGGAAAGCAGCATGATGTGCTGGCCACCGCTTCCCGCAGCCCCCATTGGCCTGGAATGGCAAACTGCGGCCAGTGGAACTGTGATCGGCCGAACCTGCGGACGCTGCAGGTAAACAAACCGTCCCAACCTGCCAGCAGATTTCCCTGACAGACCGCATGCCAAAAGTTGCTGATCCCTGGACTACATGATCACAATAGTCCCTTCTGGCCTTAAAGTCTATGAGCATTACTGGTTTCTGGGTTTCTTCATATCAACAAATATCTGAATTTAACTTATTTTTCCCAGCTGTAGTAGTTTGCATATTTCCCACTTGAATCCCATGTTGTTTTCAACTCAGTTTATTATCTTAGCACTAATCCCTGGGATATCCCTACTATAAACTTTCCAGAAGTTGTCTACACAGCTGGGAGACTAGGGGAGTTAGCCAGCTGATGAGTATCTGTGAGCCCTTCTGTTTTATTGCTAATGATTAACTCTGGGGATGAGTGGGGGCAAAAGAGGAGCACGTTCTGTGCTGGGAAGTTGCCATTGAGTTTTGTAATCTGGGCTAGGTTGCTCACTATTTGGGCTAGCGTGCCATGCAGTTAGGTGAATTGGTACCTGCTTTCGGGCAGGGCTCTTTGAAGTCAGTATGGTTCCTGATTGGATAGGCCAGTGACTAGAAGCAGCTGAGTGAAAGGTGGTGGAGTCGCCCATTCCAGCTGTGTTTGGGACCCAGATTTTAAAGAGCACGCAGGCTTCGAAGCACTGGTAAAATGAAGGCAGCTGGGAGATTAAGGGATTTAGCAAACTGACTAAGGTTTGGAGTTAGGGTTGTGTGTTTTGTTTTTCTTTTCCTTAACTTGCAGATACTTTAAAAGGAATAACTTGCACTAGGAAGAAATTGCATGATACCAACACCACTATTAGCTCTTCCTTTGCCTGCACCTGTGGAGGCTCCCACTAGACAGACACTAACTCTGGAGGTTTCTGCTCAGGCCCTGGTCTTGACTTGTTGGGAATGCAGTTGCAGGGAGGAGTTCTGGAAGGAAGAGATGGGGTGTTCCTGTCCAAGAATGGGGAGAGAATCTTTGTGCACTGCCTCACCAATCTAGCGAGGAGAGCTTTCAACTAGGCTCAAAGAGGACAAGTGACAAAAGTTCACAGGTACATACAAAAGAGTAACCTTAACAGAGGGCTAGATGATGGCGTGGGGGAGGGAACCTGGAAAATTACAATAGGGTCACAGAAGCAAGAAGAAGGAAATCAGTAGGGGGAATTTTAGATATTTATACAAAAATGCAAGGAGTATGAGGAATAAACAGGAAAAACTGAGAGTATTAGTACATAAGCTAAATTATGACTTAATTAGCATCCCAGAGACTTGGTAGGATAAGTGTCATGACTGGATTATTAGTATAGACCAGTATATCTTATTCAGGAAGAACAGATAGGATAAAAAGAAAAGGAGTGTTTCAATAGTTATCAGAATGTCTACACTAGTTCTGAGGTCCAGAAGGAGATCAGAGGCAGACCAGTTGAAAGGCTCCTGGTAAAGATAAAGGGGACAAAATATAGGGATGACGTCAAGGTAGGGGGTCTATTAGAGACCACTAAATCAGGAAGTGGAGATGGGTGAAGAATTTCTAGAACAAACAACAAATATCAAAAACACAAGACCTGGTAGTAATGAGTGACGTTAGCTATCCAGACAGCTGTTGGAAAAGTGATATGGCAAAACATAACATTTCCAATCTTGGAAGGTACTGGGGACCAATTGGTAATGAATCTGAAGGTGAATTTTGGAGAAAGTGATCATGAAATGACGACTTCATGGTTCTAAGGAAAGGAAGTAAGTAGAGAAGCTGAATAAGGACAATTGTCTGAGTTTTAGTTTTAAGTCTAACTCAGAACTAGCAGGTAAGGTCTCTGGGAAGAAAATCTAAGGAAAGGTGTCTCGGATAGTAGGTAGTTTCTCAAGGAGATAATATTAAATGCAGAACTACAAACTATCCTGATATGAAGGAAATAAAGGAAGAATAGTAGGAGGTCAATATGGCTCTATCACGAGACCTTTAAAGGCCAGAAAATCAAACAGAAATCTTACAAAAAGTGGAAACATGAACTAAGGAGGGATACAAAAGAATAGTAGAAGGGTGTAGGGAGAAAATCAGAATGGCTAAAGCACAAAATGAGTTATACTTAGCAAGGACATAAGAGGTAATAAGAAGCACAGGCAGTGTATGACTATCGTTTGGAGAGGCTTATGCAAGCGCTGAAAGTTCCCTAGAAGTGTGAGGAGCCATGGGTTCCCGGACCAAGGTCCCACCCGCTTGCCCACCCCGAAAGTGCTGTCCCTGCTCAGCCTCTTCCCCTAAAACACCTCTCTGCCCACCACTGGCTCCTTTTCTCCCTCTACCCCCGCCCCCAGCTCTCTCTCTTGGCAGGAAAATAGGGAAGGACATAGCCTTCCCACTTTTAAAAGTCATGAGGCCATGACCCCTGGCTCCCCCTGGGCTGGTGCTCCTTAGCACAGCAGCTCCAGTATCAATATGCACAGAAGGAGGAGGAGTCCCACAGCTGGACTATGGGTGTTGATGCCGGTGCAGCTCAGCTGAAGGGTGCCGGAACGGGGAGGGGAGAATCAGGGGATCATGGCCCCATTACTTTTTTCCTCCTTTCAGGGCAAGTGATGATGGGGGTCACAGGAGAAGAGGCAGAGCAAAGGGGGAGCCACAGTCTGGGTGCCAGTGCCCCCCCCCCACACTTCTAGGGAGCTTCTGCTGGCAGAGCTCCAAAAGCTGGCACACTTTCAAAGGAAGGTGACCCTGCTGCATCCAGCATTTCTTGTCGTCTGCATGGCCAGCCTTTTCTGAGGAGGCTTAGCCTCCCCAAGCCTCTTACATGCACCAGGCATGACAAGAAGAGATACTTTAAATACACTGGGAACAAAAGAAAGATGAAGGAAAATATAGGTCCTCTACTTAGTGGGGAAGGAGAGCTGATAACTGATGGATCAAGAAGATTGAAGTCTTTAATACCTATTTTGCTTCAGTCTTCACTAAAAAGGCAATGCTAACCAGATACTCAACACAGTTAATATAACAACAAGGGGGAAAAGCACACATCAGCGTAGGGAAAGAACAGGTTAAAGAATATTTACATAAGTTAAACATACTGAAGTCAGCAGGCGATGAAATTCACCCTAGGATACTAAGGAACTAGCTGGATTTTCAACT
The DNA here is from genome assembly GCF_003597395.2 of Chelonoidis abingdonii. NCBI lineage: Eukaryota > Metazoa > Chordata > Testudines > Testudinidae > Chelonoidis > Chelonoidis abingdonii. The sequence goes on from NC_133771.1 coordinate 66,053,589, forward strand.
AGTTGTGTACCAACCACTTAGTCATTTCATCCAGACCACATTTTCCTCTAGGTGTTTCCAAATTAGGAAATTATGGTTACAAAGAATACCCAGCATGGCATTGTCAAGAATAAAACAATGCCAGACCAGTCTAATTTCCTTCTCCAACAGGGTTGCAGGCCTAGAGGACAGAGAGGAAGCAGTAGACATGATATCTTGATTTTTGTATGGCTTTTGACACAGTCCCATGGGACATTCTCACAAGCAAACTAGGGAAATGCAGACTAGATTAAATTACTATACAGTGAGTGCACAATTGTGAGTACAGTCTTTCAACCAGAGTAGTTATCAATGGTTCACTGTTAAACTGCGAGGGCTTATCTAGTAGTGTCCTGCAGGGGGTCAGTCCTGCATCTGAGACTAGTCAATATTTTCATTAAAGACTTCGATAATGAAGTGGAGAGTATGCTTATAAAATTTGCAGATGACACCAAGCTGGGACAGGTTGCAAGCACTTTGGAAGACAGGATAAGAATTGACCTTGATCAATTGGAGAATCGGTCTAAATTGAACAAGATAATATTCAATAAAGATAAGTGCAAAGTACTTCACTTAGTGGGGAAAAAATCAAATGCACATCTACAAAATGGGGAATAACTCTGCTACCGGGTAGTAGTACTGCTGAAAGGGATCTGGATGTTATGGTGGATCAGAAATTGAATATGAGTCAACAATATGATGCAGCTGGAAAAAAGGCTAATATCATTCTAGGGTATATTAACAAAAGTCTCATATGTAAGACACAGGCTATAACTGTCCCAGTTTTACTCAGCACTGGTGAGGCCTCAGATGGAGTACTCTCTCCAGTTATGGGCACCAGACTTTTTGAAAGATGTGCACAAAATGGAGAGAGTCCAGAGGACAGTATGAAAAATAAGAGGTTTAAAAAACCTGACCTATGAGGAAAGGTAAAAAAAAAATAGGCATGTTTTAGTCTTGAGCAAAGAATGCTGAGAGAGGAGCTGATCATTTTCCAATATGTTAAAGGCTGTTATAAAGAGAATGGAGATCAATTGTTCTCCATGTCCACTGAAGGTAGGACAAGAAGTAATGGGCTTAATCTGCAGCAAGGGAGATTTAGGTTAAATATTGGGAAAAGCTTTCTAACTATTAAGGATAGTTAAGTTCTGGAATGGGCTTCCAAGGGAGGCTGTGGAATCCCCATCACTAGAGGTTTTTAAGAACATGTTGGACAAACACTTGTCAGTGATGGACTAGGTTTACTTGGACCTGCTTCAGCACCCACCCAGCTTTCCCATCCTTCTTGAAGAACTTCATTAGTTTAACTGTAACATTCTTTGTCCTGGCAGCAAAATATCCTATTTTATTATAGTTAGTTAGTTCATTCATTTTCTGGGTCATATATGCCTCTGGTGGGATTCCTCCAGAGAGTTACCTATCAAGAATATTTGACAGAATTACTACTCTTTCCCAGGCACCAGAGAGTTCTATAATACCTATAACCACCCAGAAACATCACTTATATTCCAGCCTTTCGTCAAGCTACCCCTCAATTCCACAGGTGGAGCACTAGTGGGGTAGGGTCAAACTATTCTAGGAGTTCATGTTAGTTTGTCATAATAGGATTTTGCAAGATGACAACTCTTGCGTGACAGTGATGTTTCCAGGTTCCTTTTTCGTTATTGGTTGGTACTTCCCTCCAATTTAAATGGGATAAGTTAACAATTGTCCACCTTCCAATGCAGTTTTGATAAACAAGTATAAAATTGCAGGTCTTATCATTCACGTTCCCATTTGCTTACTGTTTTGTGCCCTGTATTCTTAAAAGCCTAATTCATATGACAAGAGGTTGTAGTGAAAGTTGTTAAAAAAACAAAAACAAATCACTTTTCATCTCTGAATCCCTGCTATGAGCTTTCCACATATGGAAAAACTGGTAACAGGACATTTATTTACCTGACATAAATTACTTAGCTCTCACATAGAACTTGTCATTCAGAAATTTCAAGACACCTTAGAAAGAAAGTTAAGTATCTTCATCTCAGCTTTAAAGATGGATTGACCAAGATACAGTGAGGCAAGATGATTTATCTAAAGCCACACAATAGGCCAGTGAAAAAGTACTCAGATGTCCAGACTCTATCCCTTAGCGGTGGTTCTCAAACTTTAGTAACCCGAGGACCCCCATTTTGATTTAAAATTTTGCCATGGGCCTCCAACTCTCCCCCCCCCACACACACACACCCCTCAGCCCCAGGTCCTGTCCCCACTCCACCACTTCCGCCAAGGCCACACCCCACCTCTTCCCATCTCTGATCCACCCCTGCTCCTCCTCTTCCCACACCTCCCGCAAGTACCCACATCCCCCCTCTCTCCCAGCATCTCCTGCACATCAGGGAACAGCTGTTCCACAGCATGCAGGAGACACTTGGAAGGAGGGGGAGTAGTTGATCAGCAGGGCCAGTGGCCCCAGACATGATTCTTCCTCCTCCCCGGCATGTCCCACCCCCACTCCTCCCTCTCCTTCCCAGCACGGATCCCAGTCTTCCCCTCCCTCCTGGTCCGTGGACCCCAGTTTGAGAAACACTGCCTCCCTTTCCATAGTATCACTAATATGTTTATTAAATTAGAAGATTCAATACATTTACATATGCTAATTGAATGAGCTCATACATATTAAAACTTAAATTATGCAGGATTGTCCAAGTGGAAACAACTTGAACAATGAATAACGTGATAGGTCAAATAAGGGAAAAACAGCTGGCAAAAGCAGAAAAAGTACACTAAAACACATGCTTTCATTTGTGCAAATATACAAACATAAAAATACATGCTAATAATTCACTTTTACTGCAGCTGCTTCCATTCTCTGTTTCTGCCAGCTCCAGCTATACCTTTATTGCACAGATTCAGTTTGTATTCCCATTCCCAGTTTGCTTTGCCTATGCATTTACTTAAGGCCTGAACTTGTCCCACTGAAGTCAACAGGAGTTTGCTAATGGTCTTAACGGGAGTAGAATTAGACTACAGCTGGGCGAAATTTTCAGACTAACAGTTTATTGAACAAAAAACTGTTTTGATAGACCCCAAGCTATTCATGAATTTGACATAAATAATTTAAGCCATTTACAAACCCACCACAGCAGGAAGAGTAAGAGATGGAACTACTAACCTACTCCCTGCCACCACCCACTTTAGCCCAATGATTAGAGGAGATGCAAGTTTGAATTCCCACCCAGAAACAAGGCTTTTCTTTTCTGCATACCTCTGCATTTTCAGAGGCCTCTACATTCTTGCAATCTATCTGTTGACAAGCTTTTCCTTCCATCTTGTAGATTTGTTTCTAAATAGTTTAAATAAACATATGACATACGCTCTCTCTAGGGCTCCTGTCCATGCCTGACACAGCTCTAATGAAATTAGAGTGTATACTCACTGCCAGCTCTGTAACTCTGCAATGCAGGAGGGAAGAAGGTAAAATTCTAGTTTTTGTTTTAGTCGAGTCTACACTTTTTAGGCAGTAAAAATGAACTTTGTTCAGGCTTGGTTTAGCATGACAGGATTCACTTTGCCTAAGCAGTTTCCAATAGGTTAATCTAAAAAAACATGCATTGTCTGCAAACATAATTTTTTTTTTTTTACTCTCTATGGGTTCCCTTTTCTATATTTAACCTGCATTTGTCATCAGTTTTCCATTTTGTGTGTCAAAGGAATATTGCTGAATGATGTGTATTAGTTGTTTGTGGGCACTTGGTGGTGAAATCAAAGAAAGTGGTAGCTTTAGATGAACTACAATTAAATATCCACTAATTCAGTAGGAAATGTCTTACATATATTGCAGTTCTTTGCCATTATGAAAACATAGTGTTAAAACCTGAAATCCGGAAAACTGGGAAAATGTCTGTAGTGCTATTTTCATCAGTGTGCATATGATAAATAACTGATGTGACCCAAGTTTGGAGAACGCAGCAACAAGCCACAAATATTATTTGGTACAGTTGTCACATTATCTTTCATTATTGCTTAGGAGCTACCGTTGGGTTTTTTAAAATACAATTATGGCCAGAAAATGGACTATGTAAATGGCACCTCCTTACTCAAAAAAACCTGCTTCCTATTTGTATACAAATCCCTATCTTCTTGCTTTCATTACATAAGTTTATATTTGTGACGATGTGGTTCTGGCGGGACCCAACTGAGAGTGCCAAATCAGGATCAATTGCTCAAACAGGGCAGTCACAGCCCAAGGCTGGGGTTTTTCCACCTCTAAGGCAAACCAAACCAGCCAGACAAAAGATTTTGGTGTCACCCACTGGCTAAACTCAAGTCACACCAGCAATTTCCTTAGACACTCCAGTCTCCCAGTATCACCACCAGTCCCACACGTCCTGGGGATAAATGGTTATAAAAACCAACACCCCAGTAAAAGAAAAAGGTTCTCTCGATCCCAAAGGACCAAGCTCCAGACCCAGGTCAATTCAATATGTTTATTAGAGAATATTTAAATAAGGATGATACACAGAGTTTGGCATGTCAGTCATTAGTCATCGGGGGCAACACACAGAGTATGGGGGGACGCTGGTATTTGGTTATGGGTTAGCATATAGTACATACAGTCTGTAATGTCCCCAATGCGGGGTGTTACGGTGGGTGGGGTCAAAGTATAGTAGGGAGCAGTGAGGGTACATCGCTCATCTAATGGTTACCATAGTCATGATTAGAGCAAGCAGGCCGGTAATGGGACAGGGTGACCCTCACGAGGTGGAATCCAGATCGGTGGTTCAGGACTCAGGGGATGTGTTTAGTAGGGGGTGTAAGGGTTTTCCCCTCCCCCCCGTGGTGCGTGGAGCCACATCGGCTCACTCCTAGTACTGGCGGTGGCCGGTGATGTGTTCGGTGTAGATGTCCCTGGACCACCGGATAGTGTCCGAGACCATCAAACGTCTCATGAGTCGTGCATAAATGACAGCCCACCCACAGGCCCATACACATCAGATCTTACCCACAAATCACGCTGTTGCCAATCCTTTAGAATCTAAAATCTAAAGGTTTTTCATAAAAGGAAAAAGATTCATAAAATCTAAAGGTTTATTCATAAAAGGAAAAAGAGGTGAGAGCTAGAATTGGTTAAACTGAATCAATTACATACAGTATGGCAAAGTCCTTAGTTTAGGCTTGTAGCAGAGATGAAGTAAACTGCAGGTTTAAATTGAGTCTCTGGAGAACATCCCCTGCTGGGATGGGTCATTCAGTCCCTTGTGTAGAGCTTCAGCTGTAGCAAAGTCCCTCAGAGGTAAGAAGCAGGATTGAAGACAAAATGGAGATGAGGCCTTCGCTTATATAGAGTTTTCCAGGTGTAAGAACACCTCTTTGTTCCTACTGTGGAAAGTTACAGCAAAATGGAGTTTGCAGTCACATGGGCCAGTTTCTGCATACTCCGCTGAGTCACAGGGTGTATCGCCTTCTCTCGATGGGTCAATTGTGTAGGTGATGGTCCTTAATGGGCCTTCAAGCAGGCTAAGCTGAGCTGACACCAACTAGTCTGGGGTGTCACCCAGAACTGCAGCACCAATTTATAATACAGACAGTACACAGCCAATATTCATAACTTCAACTACGGAAAGATACAGACATACAGACAGCATAATCATAACCAGTAACCCGTAACCTGGTCTTAGACACCTTATATGACCCCCTTTACATAGGATTTGGTGCCACTACAAAACCTTGGTTGCAACCCATGTTCTATATGGTCCCAGTTTATATCAATAACGTCACAATATTATTTTTATCTCGTTGGCAATAGAAAACCAACATAACTTGGGAAGAGGGAACTGGATTCTTTTCTGGCTCACACATCACCAACAGAATTGTTAGCTAAATTCCAGTTGCAGAATCTTCATTACTGGAGGTGAGGTGTGAGCCAGAAAGAACATGGGATGGACTTTCAAACCCCAGAGTGAGCTTGAAAGGCTGTCAGTTAGAAAAGCTATTGCTTTACTTGTAAAATGAGCACAGTGTGTGTTGACACCTTTGAGAAACAGATGTGGAACTGGACATTGCCATTTATATGTCGCTTTTCAGAAGATTTAGCTGCATTTTTAAAAAAGGCAATGCCTACAAGAATGCTTTCATCTCAACGGTGCTCATACTTTCTTGCTACAGCTTTATCAAACCCATATTACCTTGCCAGCTATCCATGCAGACATAGCAGTTACTTCTTCTAACCTTAGCAACTTCAAATATTTTTCAGTAAAAATCAGAAATGTTGTTTTAGGAAAACCCAGGATTCACCAGTTGTCTTTTTCTTAACATAGAGTAGAGCAAGTCTAAATTTGTCCAAGCCGAACACTACACAATATGAAAGCTACCATTAAGTAGGTGCAGCAAAATTGAAGAACTCATCTTGATTTTAACCAAAAACCAAGGGCATGTTGCTCTAACATGGCAGCTCTTCAGGCCTCCCAGCAATCTTTCTATCAGGAGTGTGCAGGTATTACACACATATACAGGAGACGAGCAGGCACACAAGTGTTGTAGGGTCCATGAGAGTAGCCAAGAGGACCACTGAGATAACCCAGGCCAAAGAAGGTAAGGAAAGGGCAGAAAAATGTTAGCTAGAAAAATGGCAGAGCGAGAACATATGCCAGATGTTCTGAGCACACTTATGATATAATTTACAGCAACGCAAGTCAGGAGTGACTCCAATAAAGTCAACAGAAAAACATGAATAGAGGCAGATGAGACTAAGGCCCAGACTGTTCTAAGCTGATTTGAAAACAAGTGAGAGTGGTAAAATAGTGACACTTTTATGGACATGGCATTGATTGGGGGTACAAAATGAGCTCGATAAACTTGCCAAGAGAGTGGAAGGGGGTGTAACAAGAAAAAAGAGTTAACATGAGGGAGTAAGAGGCAGGTAGAGAGTTTGTGAGGTGCTGGTACTTCATGTTAGTTGAGGATGTTGTGAAGGCTAAGACTATAAGATGGTTCAAAAAAGAACCAGATATGTTCATGGAGGATAGGTCTATCAATGGCTATTAGCTTGGATGGTCAGGGATGGTATCCCTAGCCTCAGTTTTGCCAGAAGCTGGGAATGAGTGACAGGGATGGATCACTTGATCATTACCTGTCCCGTTCATTCCCTCTGGGGCACCTGGGCTAGATGGACCTTTGGTCTGATCCAGTATGCCCAATCTTATGTTGTCATGTTCAAACAAGAAGCTCCCTCCTTTCTTTTGAGAGTTTTTAAAGGGATAGTGTTCTCTGTAGTACCTGAAGTCACTGGTCACAATTTATTAAAGGCCCAATCCTGATCCTACTGAAGTCAATAGCAGAACTCCATTGATTTCAAAGAAGAGAATAGGATCCTTAATATTAACTCCTCATGAGAAACTAAGGACCGAATTGTGACTGTTCTTGGCACAGCTGCCTGGACTTGTGGGGAGGTGATAAGGAGATGAACCCCCCCCTCTTCCTTGAATTCTTGCCAGTTACAGAAACTGTGGACCCTGCACTGACCTGAGTAGAACAAATGTTCTCTCATTACTACCTTTGCAGGCCAATGCTTAATTTGTAATGAAAGAGGTGCTGCGGCTCTAGAAATTTTTTCTTTCATAATTGATGTGGCAAGCCCAGAGGTGCCGGGCCTATGAACTGCCAAGTCTAGAGGTGGCAGGGCTCAGCCCTGGCAAGCTCTGGCACAAACTAAGCACTGTAGCATACTAAACTATTCCATAGCATGCAAGAGGCACTGGGAAGGAGGAGGAGTATGGCTCATGCTTGCCAGATATGAGTGAGCCCTATACATCAAGGCAGGATATCATTAATGCAGAGTTTGCCCTACAGAAGAACCATCATCAGGAGTAGAACAAGAGGGTCACAGAAATTAATAAAAGCATGTGAAATTACGAGACCTGTGTTTTACAACTAAACTGAAATCTAGAATTCATTAAGAAATAAGTAAACAGAGTGGAATGAGGGTCTTGTCATAGGAAAAAGCTAAGCATAGCGGTCACCCTTAAAAACTTGCCAACTGCCTGAAGGAACTAAAGAATGTTTCTTCGGCATTTGCCCTATTCCCTAGGTATTCTCTATGGGAAGAATAGGCAACCATATCTGTTTATCTAATGCAAAACTGACAAGTTTTTAAGGGCAACTTTGCCAAAAGTTTTTTTAGCCAGAAAAATGACAGAGTGAGAACATATGCCAGGCTTTCCGAGCACGATTGTGATATTATTTACAACAACGCAATTTAGAAGTTACTCCAGTAAAGTCAACAGAAATACATCAATAGAGTCAGATGAGAATAAGGTCCAGAGTGTTCTAAGCTGAGCTGAAAACAAGTGAGTGGTAAAATAGTGACACTTTTGCAGACCTGGCATTGATTGGGGGGTACAAAAAGAGCAAGATAAACTTGCCAATGGAGTAGAAGGGAGTGTAACGGGGGGAAAAGTTGCCATGAGGGATTAAGAAGAAGGTACAGAGTTTGTGAGGTGCTGGCACTTCATCTTAGTAGAAAAGATGCAGGAAAAACAATCTGGCCCTCAACCAGATTAATTTAGTAGGATCCATGTGTTCAGCAGACCATGTTTTCACTTCTATAACTTCTGAGAACTAGGCTTCAGAACTGAATGACACAATATAGATACTGACATTATGTGCTTGGCTGAAACCGTCAATTGAATATTTATTATTTCATACTTTGGACTTAAAGCTGTAACAATGAGTTTAAAAATTACTTAATCCCCATCTACTCTCATTCCCCAACCTCTTCTTTTTTTATGAATGATGAAGATTCACACTGGTGATTTTCCATTAGATATTAACAGAACAGTATAGGTTAAATAAATCTCAGCCAAGAGGAATTAAATGAAATGTATTTGCATATGAGAAACATAAAATTGCAATCACAAGAATTCCTTCCCTCCTTCCCTTGTCCCTGTGTTCCACTTCCTGAGGTTACAGGTTCCATCAGATGATAACGTAGGATGAACTGCAATATGCAACCTTTTCCCAGTAATCACTGAAGCACAGGGGCAAAAGGAAAGATCTAAAATTCTGGCTCACAACATTTGCTAACTCCTCAAAAAACTTCAAACTCAGCCGTGCTTCCAATTACGAAGAATGTTCAAGCCTATTTTCCAGCTTCACTTGCTTCTCAGATTGCTTTCTCCCTTAACTGTTACCCCTTTCCACTATCACTGAGCAATGCAAATGATTATTTTTTTCTTTAATGACAAGAAGTTTAACCTCTTTGTTTCCAGACATTTAAATGTAACAATGTGAGCGGCATATCTAAGTGATACATCTTTAGTATACATTGGGCAATGTCACCTGGTACATGATAGTGCATAACCCACATTAAATTCCTGCTTAAAATACATTAGTTTAGAAATGTTTGTTAGACATTAACTACTGATGTGGTACTACAGCCACTGGATTATGTCTCTCCCCTTCGCTTTTAATTGCAACTCAAAGTACTATTAGAACTGTGGCATCACTAGAGCTTGTTGCAAAGTTTTCAACTGAACAAATTTCTGTCAGAATACACAGTTACATCAAAATCAAAGCCTTTTGGAGAAACATGATGATTTTAATGATATTTGACAGAACAATATCTAAACTAATCATTTCAATGTTCTCATTTCAACTTCCATGATAGTAAAATTTATTTTAATATTTGTTTAATCATATTTGTTTAATATTTACTAAATTTAATATTTTCTCTTATAATGTTTAACCTTATTGAAATAAAACACCTCAATGTTTCCAAATCAGAATTTTTCAGAACTACCATTCTCTAAAAACATTTTGAGCAAACACAAATATCAGAATTTTAAATATCAGAATTTCCTCAGTCCCTTTTACAGATGGATAGGGTGGAAATTCCATTTTCTGAACAGCTCTTGGTATCCCCTCTCAGTTTGGTGAAAAGTCTAACATCAGAAAGACTGTGTTATAATATACAAAAATCCTCTAATTGAAGTGACCTGCGAAAGTTTTTGGTACTCATGAAAATGAATTGAAAAGGAAAAGATATTTTTCCTTTATCAAGATTTCAGAATGACCAGGAACAAAGACCGTAAATTTGATATAAACAACAAAGGGCTGAATATTTGCTGAAAGAACCCAGTGTTTGAGAGAGTGTGATTAACAAAGAGCTGGGGAGGTAGAACGGTGACTAATCTACCTATCCCAGGGTTTTCTATAGCACCATTGTTATGGTCTCTAAAACAGAAATAGTCCAGGGGGTTATTCTTCTCGTTTATCTTGGGACATTGGCTCAGTTTCTTCTTGCCATGGAATTTGAACTTAATTTTGAGTAGGATGGATCAGAATTTCAACTAATTTGAACCACCAGTGGTGTCACGGAGACCAGCCCAAATACTGTCTGGAACAACTTGCCTTGGAACAAGGCCTACAACCTATTCAAGAGGTTGTTTAAAATTCTTGGTCAAAGAGAATCCTCATCACAGTGTTCAGTTTCCCTCTCCACCATTCTTTATATCTTTCCTAATACTTCTGTCTCTTTAGATTTGGGATTGATCACTTTGGATCTTTGCTATTTCAGTGCTCCTGAGAGTTAAACTGAAGACATACCCCACTAGAAATAGAGAGGAAATCAAGAAGACTAAAATCTTTCCTTTGACTAGGAGAAGGTGATCAGAGACAGATGGCTATCTGCAGCTGCAATGCTTCAACAGCTATAGTAAGACAGAATAAAGAGAGAGGTGGACATCTTGGTTCCATTGACTTCAGGATTTCACCCTCAGTTTTCTTCTCTTTCTTTCCTACAATGCGTGGGTGCTTTTCTGTGACCAAGGGCAGTAACTTTGTACAATTAACATTTAATAAAAAAGAACATGCACTAAATTATTACCAACAGAATTTTTGGCAACGACTTTCTAAGTAAAAGGGAAGCTCTTAAATGAAAACATGTTGCAAAAGGAAGAGAGGGAAAAGGAATTCCTAAAAATGAGTGTGTTTTTTTTTTTTAATTTTTAGTTAGCATAATCTTAACCTCATTCCCTACCAAATTTTCTAAATTAAATCAATTGCAAAATATATTTTATTTGTTTTCTTTCAGGTCAATAAGCATAGAAATAACTTGAAAATTAACCCACAGTGCCAGATCCTCGGCTGATGTAAACTGGCATAGTAGTATTGAAGTCTATGGAGCAATGTCAATTTTTAAGAATTTATCAGCTGGCCCTAAATGTAGTTGCAGTAAATTTGGATTATAAATTCAGATTGTCCTAAACCACTCAGTCCCTACTACAGAGCACATCTCATCTCTGTAAACTGTGATTTGTCTGACTGGTCTCTTCCCCTCACTTTTTTAAAAAAAAAATAAAAGCAGATTTTAGATCAATTCCTGCCCCAAGTAACCCTCATGCTGCCCCGCTTAATTCAGAATCTGGTTCTGCATCAGACTTAGTTTGAAAAAAGACTTGATAAAGGGAACAGAAAAATAGAGTTTAGCCAGACCTCACACATCACTTAAAAAAAGCCACTAAGAATTATTTCAATAACCTTTCCATTTACAGACAGAAATTGATAGAAAATTGTACAATTGTGATTTGAGAGGTAGATGTTTAAATGCTGCAATAATTCCTTAGGGTCTTGCACTCCCTCAGACGAGGACAAGACTTTGAAGATAAAGGTATCCTAAATCAAGATTGTTGCAATGTTGATATTTCATGGGAAATTGTTGCATGCTCTTGAAAGAAGTCAGTGTGCGGTATTTTAAATGCATTAGACCTACGGATAGTATGATAATAAATGACAGATGAGCACAAGTTAAACTGATTACTAGAGATATATTTCTAGAAAGGAAAAACAATATGCTTCCAACAACAAAAAAGTAGCACACCCTTATATAACAACTAGACAGGAATAGATGAACTATAACCATGTCTGTATATTTAGCAGAGCTGGGTGAAAAGTTTTAGCCAAAGCTTTTTTAATGCTGAAAAATGCAGATTCGGGTCAACTGAAGCTAGGGCTGTCAAACAATTTTAAAAATTGCAATTAATTGTGAGACCAAAAAAAAGTTGTGAGTAATAACCGTGGTAAATGCACTGTTAAACAGTTACAGAATACAAATTTAAATTCATCATGGAAGCAACTCCTCTGGAATGGTGGTCAAAGCATGAAGGGGCATACAGCTATTTAGCATGTCTGGCACATAAACCACTTGCAATGCCGCCTAAAACAATGCCTTGTGAACACCTATTCTCACTTTCAGGTAACAGTGTAAATAAGAAGCAGGAAGTATTATCCTGAGTAAATGTAAACAAACTACTTTGTCTTAGTGATTGGCTGAAGAAGAAGTAGGACTGAGTAGACTTGTGGGCTCCAAAGTTTTACATTGTTTTGGTATTGAGTACAGTTATGTAAAAAAAAAATTCTACATTTTGTGCACTTTCACGATCAAGTGATTGCACTACAGTAGTTGTATGAGGTAAATTGAAAAATATATTTCTTATTTATCTTTTTATAGTGCAAATATTTGTAATAAAAAATAATATAAAGCACTGTACACTTTGTATTCCATGTGGTAATTGAAATCTATACATTTGAAAATGCAGAAAAACATCCAAAAATATTTAAAATTAATTTAAATTAGTATTCTATTGTCGTTTAACAGTGTGATTAAAACTGCAATTAATCGCACCTATTTTTTATTCTAGTTCATTTGTTTTGCATTAATTGACAGCCCGACCTGAAACATTTCATGAGTTCATATTATTTTCAGACAACTATTTCAGGCAAAACAAAACAAAAAGTAAACAATTTGGAAATGTCAAAATGGTTTATTTCAATATTAACCAAAGGCCTCGTTTCCATTTTTCAGGCTAGATTCATTCACCAATACATCGGAGGAGGAAGGATATTTGAATAATCATCACCACCACAACTGATATTTTGTGAATCTAGCCTTTCACTTCCTTTGCTTTTTATTAAAAATGCCTGAAACAATTTTTTTTCAGTTTTTTAGAACTGCCAGTTAACTGAAGAATCAGTTATTCATCCATCTCTATTCTCTTAGATGAATCATGACCAGCTTTGAACTATTAAGGAACAATTCTTGCTTCTTGCAGGTAAGCTGCCTCACTACTGATTCAGCTTCAAGTAAAAAAGGGGGTTGGGTTATATTTTATCAGGCACTGGGCCAGCACTCTGGAGACTTCAGAAAACTTAGCTATCTAATAGAATCAGGACTGGAGTGGACAAACTTTCTCACAGGACTCTCCCAACATACTTCTAACCTGCCTATAATTAAGCCTCTACTATTTTCAGCACAAGGCCTGTTCTAAGCAGAGGCTGTCAGCTCAATCCAAGTTTTCTGAAGAGAAATGTGTACCAGGATGAAGACTTCAATTCCATTTCCCTTGTCATCTCCCTAGATATCAAGGTAAACATTTGGCACAATAACCTGTTGCATCACTGCCCCACTCCACACCACAACAGAAGTGTGTGTCTTTAAAACAAACCTGATTAATTTGCCATCAGCGAGAAAGCCTTCTAGTGTACCTATGAAAGCGACAGATGGCACTTACAAGGTATTTCTATACACTGTGTGTGTGGAATGGAAAAAAGGTAGCCTAAAGACAACTGAATCTAGAGTCTGGGGGAAAGATAGTTTAAATGATTCTGCCCAGACATGAATAAAATTCTTAATTTTTCAGTTTCAGTTCTGAAAATCCAGAAACAACCATTCTGTTTATTGAGCTCCTGTTTGGGCATTGCCATCAATTTACAGTCTTTCCCAAATGATGTAAGTTGTTATAAAATTAGGTAATACATTGTAGAATGTCTAAACAATGACGTTTTTATTCAAAAACTTGTATTAAAAACATATCTGAGCTTGCCAGGAATTCTCAGGCTCTAAGCACCTACATTCTCCTGCACTTTTTGCAGGATGAGGACCATAACTTTGCAAAAATCATCATAGGGAAATATTTCAAAGTGAAGACATCACAGATGGAAAATCCCAAGGAAGGCAAATGTTTGATGAGTGAGGGTTTATCCCATAACTGTAGAGCTTCTGTTTATATCTGAGAGTTCGGTTGTGTAATTTAAAATAGAAAAAAAAATCTATATTTCCTACTTGTTTGCCCCAGAAAGAAAGCACAGTGAAACTAAAGTAACAATGACTCACTGACCTATGCATCACTCTACTGCTGGGAAATAAATAAGAGTTCAGTTTTACTTGGAAGTACTATTGACTTTCCTGTATATTATACTGTATAATGGTTCTTTGATACCGTGAGACAGATTCTCATCTACCCAATTGCCCCTTTGTGCCACTTTGTCACCACAAAACTGGTATAGCCTCTCTGGGGATTCCCCATGGAACATTAGCTGTGTGCCAACCCCTCTTGCAACACTACAACATACCGAGTATGTCCAAGGACAGGGGGCATAGCTTAAGAACGTTTGTGCTCTTGTATTGTTATGTTCATGGCATACAAACAAAAAATGGATAAAAACTAAATAGTCTTGCTGGAAGGTTGCAAAGTAACACTACTTTGTTTTGTAGAATTCAGAACAATACCACACAAGAATCCAAAAATCAGAGAGAGAGAGAGAGAGAGAGAGAGAGAGCAGGCTGCTCCCTAAACAGCGAGGCACATCTCACTCTCACCTGACTCTGGGTTTCCTCTCTGCAGACTGACTGTTGCAAGGTCCAGATGACAGATTTCCTTACAGAGCACATTTACCTGCAAGCAGGGCCAGGAAACAACCTTGAAACTTAAAGTCAGAGTTTACAATTTTCCTACAGTTATCCATATACCACATATTCCTAGCTGCTGGAACAGCCTCCTGGGGCCACAAACAACAAGATACAGGTAAGAGAAGCCTTAAAGCTGCTCTAAGGCCTGACCTACACTAGGGGGCGGGGTCGATGTAAGATATGCAACTTCAGCTATGTAAATAGCCTAGCCAAAGTCGAAGTATCTTATTTCAACTTACCTCCCATCCTAACGGCGCAGGATCGACGGCTGTGGCTCCCCCTGTCGACTCCGCTACCGCCGCTCACTCTGGTGGAGTTCCGGAGTCGACGGGAGCATGTTCGGGGATCAATGTATCGCGTCTAGATAAGACGCGATATATCGATCTCCGATAAACCGATCGCTACCCGCCGATCCGGTGGGTAGTGTAGACATACCCTACGTTAAGTTAGTAGCCAGCAACAAAATCAAGGAGCCACCAATATGGCATCATTAAGCCACCTTTACCCCTGTTTGGGTCTTGCTCTAAGGTCAGCTTGGCTGGGCCCAAGATTTGGGGCCAGTTAGCACACAACAAAATCACATGCAAAATGTAATTACAATAACTACAGGTTATGGGGTAAACAAAATGGATCAAGGTTATACCCCAGTTAAGGTAGAAATGTGTACAACATTCTTCAATGCCTTGGCATTTCAGGGAAAATTAAGGAAGTCATTTAGGCTATGTCTACACTATGAGTTAGGGGTGTGATTCCCCTGCTCATGTGTACATATCTGTGCTCGCCCTCATCTAGGTAGCACCAACATAAATAGCAGTGTAGCCATGGTAACATAGGTAGCAGCATTGGAGGCATGGCTAAGTTGCGCTCAGTACATTTTCCCTGGTTTCAGGTAGCCTATGTTAATGACTCATTTTGTGTAATGTGTTAGGGTTTACTGTTTTCTGCTGCATTTGTTTAAATGTAAGATCAGAGTTTTCTTTGAGTTTTTTTTTAAAGTTTCAATTTCATTCATTGGGACCACAGCCGGTCCCCATCAAGAGGTTTGCATGTATTCACAATGGATTTTAGTGCACGTCTAGGGGTACCCTCAGATGCCTTTCTTTTTTTCAAGCTCGCTCTTTTCTTCGCAAAGTACATTAGACTGCAGCTACGAATGCCAGTTATGGAGCTGCCCTGTGTAGATAAACAGCTGTTCTGAAAACACTGATTTTCTCGGAGACGTCACACATCAAGCATTTTCTATGCACATTTTGATTACATTTCACAGGATTTATTCCTATAGTGCCCCAAACTTTGGCTGAGCCCTTCCAAAAGTATAAATCCTATTGAATATAATCAGTATCAGTAGTGGGTGGGATTGGCTCTGCATTTGTTTTCTCCCTTGGAATTGTCATTCCATTTGGTCAAGACTAATGAATCCAGCTGTATTAGGATTAGTGTCTATCTCTGAGAGCACCCTCATTTTATCAGGATTTCTTTTGATTTCTAGTTTTTGAAAGAAACTTTGGATTTGTTTGACAAATAAAAAGTATGGAAAACAAATTCTATTGAAGAGAAAAAGCCACCTATCAAATTCCCAGTTGTGTTAAAATAATATTTTATGCCATAAGCTCCTGAAAACAGAAGTGTGAAAATTGGGCATTCCAATGCATGAACATGTGAACAATGTCTCAAGTGGGAAGAGCTTTATTGGTGGGAAAAGTTGGAAGAATACCACTGTTTGTTTTTCCTTCACCCACTGTGTGTGTGCACATGTGGGTGGGTGTGAGAGAGCGCGATAGAAAGTAGAGAATGCCTAAAGTCTAATTAATAACGCATTCTTTTGTGAGCTTTTCTAAACTAAAAAACCCAGGTCAGCAATATATGATGGACACATAAATGCTATTGGCATGAAGAAACAGATATTTTAAGTTTAAGAAAAATATACTGATTAAGTAAAGATAGAAAACCTTCAAAGACTCACATGATTAAAAGGGGGATTTCTCCAAATGATTGGCTTGCCTACTATAGAGAACTTTAATTAATGCAACACATCAAGTGCCAGAGCTTTTATATGTAATCTGCTACTGTCTTTTGAAGGTAATCGAAAATCAGAAGTTATTCATTTGAACTTGGAATTTTCTCCAAAGATAAACAAGATTCTTTGTGTGCTATGCATGAGATTGAAGGATTGAAATCCAGCGTCTCTACATTTTCAGTTGCAGTCACTCCAAGGGCTTGTCTTCACTACCACGCTAAATCAGCGCCACTGTCATTGATGCAGCAGCGTCAATTTAGCAGGTCTGGTGACGACACACTAAGTCAATGGGAGAGTGCTTTCCTGTCTACTTCAGCACTCCATCTCAACAAGAGGCAGAAGCTATGTCGATGGAAGAGTGTCTCCCGTCGATATAGCATCATTTAGACACTGCTTTAAGTCTATATAAGTTACGTTGATTTAAGTTTTCATAACTTATGTCACTTAACTAATGTAACTTAGATCGACTTACAGCATTAGTGTAGACAAGGCCTGACAGAATTTCACCTCACAAGAAAAGAGAAAAAGGAGAGTGAACCTTTTCCGAAGCTTGCACATGGCCAGATTCTATTTGTTCCTGCACCAGGTGCTTGGTGCTATAGGTGGGGGTGGTTAGTGGGAGGAGGGGAGATTCTCGGATATCCAGTTACAACTTTATGATTCTCAGATTGTCCCAACCCCAGACTACCCTAGAATCCATCCTATGGGGCCTTACTCTAGTTGAAAATTCCCCTAATGGGTGGCAGCCAGAATACATTCCCTTTGCTTAGGTGGCACAAAGGAAATAGAACTGGGACTGGGAATCTAGTGCACTGTGTCTAGCTGGACTCAACACTAGTGTGTAGCCACTGTATTAGGACACTGTGCTTTGGTGCTACTTATTAATAGTTCTGGAATCTGTTTAAATCAAACTTGGGGTTATTTAAAGGCTATATCATTACTTCCTCACTGATATGATTTAGTGTGCTATCATTTCAGAGGTGAAGAAAAGTACTTCAGTACATAAGTTACAGTTGTGAAAAGGAATGTATCATCAGAACATTCAGAATTAAATTATGATTAGTAACTTACCAGATGCTGGAATATAACTTCCTAGACATTTAAGTGGCTGGAAGCAGTTGTTTTCTTCTTCTTAGTGAAAATTAAAGAAAGCAACAACTGGAGACAGGCCATCTGGCAGTCTGCTTCGTTTCATAAAGCCATTTTTTATCCTCATCAGAGAAGACAAAATAACTTTGAATAGGCAGACAAAAAATTCTATACATTATATACTAATACAGATAGACAAAAATCATATTGCTTAATTTTAATACCGTCCCCAGGGTGCTGTATTTCATCCATAGACAGTAAGATTATATGTAAACTACTAAATGTGGTCACTGAATTTACTGGACTTTAATTTGCCCTTTTACGAATGTGGTCTGAGCATAATACATCCATGCAATCATTACTAAATTGTTTGTGTCTGTGACTGGAGACATTTGTTCAAGCCATTTCCATCCACTCCAGTCATTGACATAATCAACACAGTAGTTTTTGCATAAATGTTTTCTGCACTTTCTTCACTTGAAAGAGCAGCGAACCCTCTAACAGCCTGGATGTCAAAGACAGAGCTGGATGAATAGTGAGTATATTACTCAGGGCCAAACTGTGAGCACGGTTGGTAGTGAAAAAAATGGGCATCAGTCTAACTATACTACAGTAAGACATTTTGGAAAGTAAAGACGTTGGCATGAATGTTATATGGTACCATATGTTGTCACTTTACAACTATTTCCAAAAGCCATTATGTGAAGAATCTTCAACATACTCCAAAGGATTTGGGTTGTTACCTCTACAGGATCCAAAATAAAAGGTCTGGTATGTGTGGGTGTGGTGGGATGGGAAGGGAAGGGAGAGGGGGAGGGGGAATTGTGAAGGAAAAGGTAGGAAATCTGTGTTGCATACCATAGAATCATGGGACTGGAAAGGACCTTGAGAGGTCATCTAGTCCAGTCTCCTGCATGCATAACAGTGCTAAGTATTATCTAGAGCATTCCTAACAGGTGTTTGTCTAACTTGCTCTTAAAAATCTCCAATGACAGTAATTCCACAACCTCCCCAGGCAATTTATTGAAGTGCTTAACCATCCTCACAGGAAATTTTTCCTAATGTCCAACCTAAACTGCCCTTTCTGCAATTTAAGCTCATTGCTTTTTGTCCTATCCTCAGAGATTAAGGATGACAATTTACCTCCCTCCTCTTTGTAATAACCCTTTATATACTTGAAAACTGTTTTCATGTCCCCTCTCAATCTTCTCTGTCTTCTCTTCTCCAGACTAAACAAACCCATTTTTTTCAATCTTCCCTCATCGATCATGTTTGCTAGACCTTTAATCATTCTTGTTGCTCTTCTCTGAACTTTTTCTAATTTGTCCACATCTTTCCTGAAATGTGATAGCCAGAACTAGACACAATACTCAAGTTGAAGCCTAATCAGCACAGAATAGAGTGGAAGAATTACTTTTTGTGTCTTGCTTACAACATTCCTGCTAATACATCCCAGATGGACATTTGCTTTTTTTTTTTTTTGCAGTGTTATACTGTTGACTTATATTTAGCTTTCAGAGTAGCAGCCGTGTTAGTCTGTATCTGCAAAAAGAACAGGAGTACTTGTGACACCTTAGAGACTAACACATTTATTTGAGCATAAGCTTTCGTGGGAGAAGTGGGCTGTAGCCCACGAAAGCTTATGCTCAAATAAATGTGTTAGTCTCTAAGGTGCCACAAGTACTCCTGTTCATATTTAGCGTGTGATCCTCTATGAATCCCAGATCCCTTTCCTCAGTACTGCTTCCTAGGCAGTCATTTCCCATTTTGTATGTGTGTAACTGATTGATACTTCATAAGTGTAGTACTTTGTATTCATCCTTATTGAATTTCATTCTATTTACTTCAGACCACTTCTCCAGTTTGTCCAGACCATATAAGATCCCGAGTCAGCAATCATAGAATCACAGAAATGTAGGACTGGAAAAGACTTCAAGAAATCATCAAGTCCAGCCCCCTGCACTGAGACAGGACCAAGTAAACCTAGAGCATCTGTGACAGGTGTTTGTTCAGCATGTTCTTAAAAGGCTCCAGAGATGCAGATCTGCAACCACCCTTGGAAGCATATTCCAGACCTTACCTACCCTTACAGTTGGAAAGATTTTCCTAATATCTAACCTAAAACGATCTTGCTGCAGATTAAGCTCATTACTTCTTGTCCTACATTCAGTGGACATGGAGAACAATAGCTCACCATTCTCTTTATAAACAACCCTTAATGTATCTGAAGATTTATCGAGTCCCACCCTCCAAAAGCATCTTTTCTCAAGACTAAACATGCCCAGTTTTTAACCTTTTCTTATAAGTTAGGTTTTCTTACTCCCCTCCTCTCTGGACTCTCTCCAATTTATCCATGTCTTTCCTAAAGTGTGGTGCCCAGAACTAGACACAGTACTGTAGCTGAGGCCTCACCAGTGCTGAATAGAGGGACAATTACCTCCTGCATCTTATATACAACAGTCCTGTAAATACAGAACAGAATGATATTAACCTTTTACACAACTGCATCACACTGTTAATTCATATTCAATTTGTGATCCATGATAAGCCCCAGATCCTTTTCAGCAGTACTACCATTTTGTAGATGTACATTTGAATTTTCCTTCCAAAGTGAAGTACTTTGCACTTATTTTTACTGAATTTCATCTTGTTGACTTCAGACCAATTTTCTAATTTGTCGAGGTTGTTTTGAATTCTCTTTCTGTCCTCCAAAGTGCTTTCAATTCTGCCCACCCTGGTTTCATCTGAAAATTATATAAGCAAACTCTCCACTCTATTACCCAAGTCAATAATGCATGTGAGCACATGCGCAAGTGCTTTTCTGAATCAGGGCCTAGTTTGCTGACTTAAGTTAACAGTGGTATCTGTGACTAACATACTAAATCTTCAGCACAAAATTACATTCATCACTCCAGTTCTAACCCTTTAGTTCACAGTAGCCATGAGATAATGGTAACATGAATAAATAAAAATGCTAATGTCTTAGCCTGTCCGGGAATGGAGTAAATGAATCTTTAAAGTATACAAGTTATCCGTATATTTTCCAATCTCCTACAAGTCCCTACTCTGGGTACTTGCATTCTCTCCTTTTACACTGTTTCAAAAGAATAATAAAAGGTTATTAAAAATGACATTAATGAAACAACAGGAGCAAAATGAAACAGAGATTGTCCAAGTGTAGAGAAAATGCAATTAAAAGTCACCTTCAGTGCCAGCAGAGAAGACAGGACCTTTCTGTCCTTTCCTTCTGCTTGGAATTGAATGAGACGGAGCTTAACATGCTGTCTCACTTTCACAAATTACCAGGAGGAGGTGGGAGGATGCCTCTTCAGCAAGCTCACTTCCATAAGAGCCAAGGGTCACTCCTCACTCCTTTTCCTCTCACAGTACATTTACTAAATAGGGTGTTTGTTCACTAAGTCCTGACTGATTTTCAGTAAAAAGTCTATTGCTCCTACAAACGACGCCACTAATTAAAACAGCAGAAATAGATTCCAACTTTCATTTTCAGAAAAAAAAGTCAATAAAAATAACAAATTTCAAAGTATTTAGTTCCTGCATATGCTTCGATATCCACACTAATTTTTTACTTTTTCCCCTAGAAGTGTGCAATTTTTATAATAGACTTTAACAAATCTTTGACTCTTTGCTGAATAATTTTAGCTTGTGTCATCCTGCTCCCATATACAAGCCCTTACTTGTGTCACTTAAGTTCTCTGTGAGAAAGCCAAAGTAAGCTCAAATTACCAGTCATACTAAATGTGTGCTCCCTTCTGTGAATTTAGGGCTTTGGGGCTTTTTTCAGCCCATCAGACAAAGATCACTGAGGGAAACTTATCTGATGTCTGAGCAAACCAAGCATTAACATAACTTTAGAGTTCTCAGTATACACTAGCTGTAGCATGAATAAGGTATTATTTTCATCTCTCTGGATTTTGATTAGTAGCAATGAAAAATGTAGGGCTTTTTCCCCTCACCCCCTATATTGAAAGGCAGTTTCTGCAGGTGTGACTGATCTATGATCTTAGCAGACATTCCACTTTCCATTTCTGAACCTCACAAGAAGCAGACTTCCACATGGAAACTCCTCCAGCGCTAATACAAGTCAAACTTATTTACAAACAGTGGCTGAGACCATATCTTATGCCCTAAAAGATGTTGCGCCCTCCTTGTCCCTGCCTTGTGCACAAGTGTCCTTATCGCATCTTATGGGGACTGACACTGCCTTTCCTTCACCTTGGAGCTTATGATCACACCGTTATCTTCTCTCTATCTCAGCAGCAGAGTTCAGGCACCGTTTCTCATGTTTGCCTGTGTTTGTCCCCACTAAATCACCAATTTAATAGTTAGGAGCAAACTAAAGAGAAAACCACCTGGGCCCACACAGACTGAAGCCAGCCCCTGCATGGATGAGCAAAGACTGAGAACATGGTGTTGCTTTTCAACACCAGTAAGTAGAGCTGACTGGGCCCAGTGGGAATAGCAGATTGCAGCCTTGCTAAGCTTCCCTAATTGCTGCCCTGGTCTTGTGCATGACTCTGGAGCCCTGAGGATGAATTATGGCTAAGTCAGTGCAGCTCCACCACAGTTTTGCCAGTTTACATGAGGGAAGGTCACAGTCTAATCCTACCAAACCAGAAGTTATCTAGAATATAAATTAATCTACCAAAATGCAGATGGAAACACTGTAATACTTGTGCCTAGCTAGGCCTAACCTCTTTGTCTTTCAGCCTCTCTCCTTGGAAGTCTGTGTAACTTGACCTACCAAGATATGGACAGGGAAAAAGTGTTTCTCTATGTAACCAAAGACCCTCTGTTTATAACCCTCTGCAGCTTTGTGAGCCCAGACAGCCTTCATTAGCATGTTGTGCACTCCCTAGGCCATTGATTCAGATGTAAATGCTCAGCTATAAATATTATTTCTAAGTTACAACATATTTGCTTAAGCTCATTAATTCTTTTTAAAGCCCTTCTGCTTTGCATGGGTGAATTTCAAATATCTTTTGTCTGTTGCAAAAATATCTTTGATGTTGTGAAAGGGTTTAGAGTCTTTTACATGTTCTACACAAACCCTCAGCATCAAAGACAACTCGGGATCATACTATTTTCCTAATATGATCTTGGTAACTTTCAGATGCTACGCCCTCTCTCTGGTGCTGCATAAGCATAAACAAAGGGAGAATCCCTGGCCCTATTAAAGACAATAAAAAAACTCAAATACTTCTTAACAGCAATGTGGCAATTACTTCTTTGTGGCCAGCATATCACCCGAAGTGTCTCATTAGAATTAAGACTAAGATAGAGGACTCTCAGTTTCTTGACTGATTTGTCAGATGATACAAACACAAAATTAAGCTTTTGATTACTTCTGATCCTGACTTCACTGTGAGTTTTACTTGATTAAGAAACACAGAATTAGGCTGACAGCAAAATAGTTGTTATTCTGAGACAAAGGTGCCAGCTATCTGGTGAATCTCCTCCCCACACTTTTTTACTGGGGAAAAATAACATCGTTTAAAAAATTGCAAAATCATCTTTGCAGTGAACATTTTTGCAAAGCAAAGATTGACCATTTCACACCTTTTTAATTACGGTACATAGGATGAACAAAAGAGTAAAAGAAGAAAGAGGATGTTTTACCAGAGATAAAAAGAAAGCAATGTATAGGAATGATTATAGAGAAAACAGTGAATCCTTGTTACTCATGGGAAAGGGGTAAAGAGGACTACTGCATATACAGTTTCTTAGGGTATTTACCAGCATATGTACACCTGTATGTCTAAATACTAGGGTTGAAGAACTGTATCCCCAAAGGATTTGTCCACTCATCTCGAAACATCCACCAATATGAACAGAAAGTGAAAATGCAACTGCTTCTTCATATACACTGCATGACATGGCTAAGTAGCATGCCCGTATAGTCAAATCTTGTAGCACCAGGTGGAAGTTAAGAGGACTTTGACAATAGAAAGTAATAAACATCACATTTTTCCATATTCCTCTAGCACCATCAATTCCAAAAGAGATCCATTATTCCATCTATTTAATGGTAAGAAAGTAAGATGATATTCAGTGGCACAAGCATATGTTAAATATCTGTCATGCTACAAAGATTGTGGTTGTATTGAAACTAGCACGGAATCCATTCCAATGGATTATCTGGAAAAAAAAACTAAACCACCCTTATAAAACAGGCAGTTTTTTTAGTTACTAGTAGGGGTGTCAATCGCAGTTAACTCATGCGATTAACTCAAAAAAATTAATCACGATTAATCACAGTTTTACTTGCACTGTTAAAGCATAGAATACCAATTGAAATTTATTAAATATTTTTATTTTTCTACATTTACAAATATATTGATTTCAATTACAACACAGAATACAAAGTGTACAGTGCTCACTTTATATTATTATTTTATTGCAAATATTTGCACTGTAAAAATGATAAACAAAAGAAATAGTATTTTTCAATTCGTCTCATACAAGTACTGTAGTGCAATCTACAAATATAGGGTTTTTTTTTGTTACATAACTACACTCCAGTTCAAAACAATGTAAAACTTTAGCACCTACAAATCCACTCAGTCCTACTTCTTATTCAACCAATTGCTAAAAAACCAAGTTGTTGTTTACATTTACAGGAGATAATCTGCCTGCTCCTTGTGATGCTGTACCCCATAAAGCTTTATGGAAATATGCTTAGGAATAGATATGACATAACTGGAATATGTTCTATGCTGCATATGCCATGTAACATATCTATGTGAAGGTTATGATCCACTGAGTTTATTAATCCTATCTGTATGTATGTATAATTTTTGTATTTGAAGTTATAAATATTGGCTGTGTACTGGCTTGATTTCTAAATATCCTTAGTAAAGCATTTGGTCAGTTCCTGGAGAAAGGAATGTTAAAATTAAGTACCTAATCAAGAAATACTTAAAGGACAATAAATTTTGGAATGCTCCAATCCACATAAGAAGTCTACTTGAGGACGTTCAAGGTAGCATGTGACCCATGGCTGCTACCTGGTAAGAAACTGTGAGTCATGCATGGACATATGACTTGCCCAGGTGACTCCAGAACTCCATCTTGGAGATGGACTTTGCAGAGGAGTGAGGAGGGGGTCTCCATCCACAAGAGAGAATCTATTTAAGCCTGCGAGAGACTCCTCCATTTGGTCTTCAGCTGCCTAAAGAGAGAGCCTCTCCACCACCCAGGATACCTAAAAGAAACTGAAACAAAGGACGGTGACTGCAAGGGGTTTGAGTGATTGCTGGGCCCAGGCTAAAAGGAGATTAGTCTGTAAAAGGGAGCATTCTGGAACTGGTGAGGATCTTATCTGTATTCAGTTTGATTAGACATAGATTTGCATATTTTATTTTATTTTGCTTGGTGTCTTACTTTGTTCTGTCTGTTACTACTTGGAACCACTTAAATCCTACTTTCTCTATTTAATAAAATCACTTTTTACTTATTAATTAACTCAGAGTTTATGTTAATACCTGGGTGGGCAAACAGCTGTGCATACCTCTCTATCAGTGTTACAGAGGGTGAACAATTCATGAGTTTACCCTGTATAACCTTTATACAGGATAAAACTAATTTATTTGGGTTTAGACCCCATTGGGAGTTGGGCATATGAGTGTTAAAGACAACTGAAAGCAGCTTACAGAAGTGTTCTTAAGTCTGCAGCTTTGGGGCAAGTAATTCAGACCCTGGGTCTTTGTTGGTATAGACGGAAGTGTCTGGCTCAGCAAGACAAGGTGCTGGAGTCCTGAACTGGCAGGGAAAGCAGGGGCAGAAGTAGTCTTGGCACATCAGGTGGCAGATTCCAGGGGCTTTCTGTGATCCAACCAGTCACAGTCCTTATGTACAATGTCACCTGAAAGGGAGAACAGGCATTTGTGTGGCAATTTTGTAGCCGGCATTCCAAGGTATTTCTGTGCCAGATATGCTAATCAGTTATATGCCCCTTCATGCTTCGGCCATCATTCCAGAGGACATGCTTCCATGCTGATGACACTTTAAAAAAAATGCATTAATTAAACATTAGACTGAACTCCTTGGGGGAGAATTGTACGTGTCCAGCTCCGTTTTACCCACATTCTGCCATATATTTCATGTTAAAGCAGTCTTGGATGATAACCCAGCACATGTTGTTCACTTTAAGAATACTTTCACTGCAGATTTGACAAAACGCAAAGAAGGTACCAATGTGAGATTTTTAAAGATAGCTCCAGCACTTGATCCAAGGTTTAAGAATCTGAAGTGCCTTCCAAAAACAGAGAGGGACGAGGTGTGGAGCATGCTTTCAGAAGTCTTAAAAGAGCAACACTCCATTTTGGAAACTACAGAACTCAAACCACCAAAAAAAAAAATCAATCTTCTGCTGGTGGCATCTGACTCACATGATGAAAATGAACATGCATCTGTCTGCAGTGTTTTGGATTGTTATCGAGGAAAACCCATCATCAGCATGGATGCATGTCTTTTGGAATGCTGGTTGAAGCATGAAGGGATATATGAATCGTTAGCACATCTGGCATGTAAATATCTTGTGACGCCGGCTACAACAGTGCTACACAAACGTCTGTTCTCACTTTCAGGTGATATTGTAAACGAGAAGCAGGCAACATTATCTCCTGCAAACATAAACGAACTTGTTTGTCTAAGCGACTTGCTAAACAAGAGATAGGACTGAGTGGACTCATAGGCTCTAAAGTTTTCCATTGTTTTATTTTTGAATGTAATTATTTTTTGTACATAGCTCTACAGTTGTAAGTTCAGCTTTGACGATACAGATTGCACTACAGTACGTGTATTACGTGAATTGAAAAATACTATTTCTTGTTTTTTACCACATAAATATTTATAATAAAAAATAAAAATAAAGTGAGCACTGTACTCTTTGTATTCTGTGTTGTAATTGAGATCAATATATTTGAAAATGCAGAAAACATCCAAAATATTTAAATAAATGGCATTCTATTATTGTTTAACAGCACGATTAATCACAATTAATTTTTTTAATTGCTTGACAGCCCTAGTTACAAGGTAGGAAGCAAAGAAACAATAAAATTTCAGGAAAATGAGACGTGGTCAGTCATATTCGGTTACAGATGTTTCTAATGAAGTTCATATTTTCTCATTAGCAGATGGCTTAAACACTGGTAAGGGAATATTACACCCAGCTTGACATCACAGCAGTGTAGTTCAAGAGTTTAGAGATTCGCTTGCTGTAGCTTCAGGACTGGTGACTAGAAGGGAATAAAATAAATGTTTGTCACACATGATTGGCAAGATAGAAGAACAGTTCTGAGAAAAAGCTTCATAAAATCTCTCTCTCTCCTGGAAGGCTAGGGCTGAATGATTTGAGCAACTCGGGATATTTCTTGGCCAACATACAGGTGACAGATGTCTTCTGAATGGGTCAGCCAAGCACAACAGAGGATAAACTATTTGTGCATGAAGGAAAGAAAGGAGAGAATTATAGCTAGGCCCATCATCCACTCTGTGCCTTTCCCATATAACTGTACTATAGAGCTGGGGCATATCCTTTCTTACAGTCTTATACCAATGTCTGTCAGAAACCACATTCAGAAGTAATCTGACAAGAAATTTTTCCTTGATTTCTTACTTAAACAACATATTTATACTGCTGCACAACTCTGGTTGCTGCAGCTATCAATGGTGCAGGTGTTCTGTTCTTCAGAACTTGTGCAACACAGCAGATCATTTAGACAGAGAATACAGAAGACTTTGCTTATATTCTTCAAGACAACTGTAAGGAACCCAGTTATTCTGGCTTTACTTAGTAGCATTCCTTCATTTGTTCACTGATGAACTTAAATACGTCCAGTAAGAACTCTAGATAATGTACAGATTTGATTATAAAAATCTGGCTCATTACTTTTGCTTTTTTCTACTGTTGATACTAGCTGCACTAGAAGACAAACACTGCTTGTGCTTGCTCTTTCCCTTCTCTCGCTGGAGGACTCTGACAGCAGCATGCTGTGCAGCTTGAGACACACTTTGGGAAGTGTTTCCTCCTCTTTCCTGTTTTATTTTTGACAATACAATATATTCTACAGGTCACTGAAGTTAAGAAGAATTTACACACTGATTATTCTGTTTAGTGTAGTCCTCTGCCAGTCAAGACTAATATACAAGCACCAGTCTGCCCAGAGAGACTTGTAGGGCAAAGTGATGAATCAGCCCAGAGGGAGAAAAATTTACTGTCATGGTGGGTGGCTGGCTGGCAGGCAGGCAGAGAAGCCAAATCTCATTCTGGGAGAAAGAGCTGAGCCTCCAGCCATACAGGAGGGTTGGGGGAGTTGATGCTGAGCACGTCTTAGCTGAGAAAAGCCTCAGAGGAAGGTAAGGTAACTAGGGTGGAATTTTCCTGTGGTTCCAAGGAGGCTCATCTCCTGTCTCATCAGACACCCCCTTGTAGCTGCAAGGTGGAGATGTCCATGAAAGGAATTTTCCATGCTGTCCCTGCTCCTCCCCTCCTTTTTTATTGTCCATATTTCTTAGTCTCTCCTAATTGCTTTTTTTTCTTCCTTCCTTCTTATGAAGAGGAGCTGGACGAAAAAGAAGAGGTTGGAGAAAAGACAGAATTTGAGACAATGTCTGAGATATGAATATTCATTTCATGTTTCCAGTTCAGAGGGCAGAGAGATTTAGAAAGGAAGTGGTGCTTATAAACTAGCCTTGATTGACAAACCTTTTGCCTTCTTGAATCTGAGTAGGTGAGGGGTCATAATGTTGTCTGTAATTGGTGGAGCAGATGATAGAAGGAGGACAGACAATAATGAACAGATGGCCAACTGGAAGCAAGTGCCAGAATATGGTTTGGAGTTAAAGAGCCTGCTCCTTCTTCTACATCAGACAGTGTAAGTGTTAATATCTCAAATACTAAATTTAGTTTTATTGTTAATACCCATTACAGTTGATGCAGGTAATTATGTATCTATAAAGCTCAATACTTTGTCTTCTGAGGTAACTGTTCTATCTCACACAGGGAACTTTAAAATAAAATGTTCTTGCTTTTCAGTTTAACAATTTAAAGTTAGTTGGAAGTGAAAAAAAATCAGCTCTTAAGAGAGCTGTTGTGTTTCCTCCAGAGTCTGAGAGGAGGATAGTTCCCTTTTAAAAATTATTCTTCATCACTTCAGAGCTCTAAATAGGCACCCTCACCATCTCTCTGCTCCACAATGAGACATGCACAGACTGGCATTTCAACAGCAGGATGAAAACAGGAGGTGCATGGATATGTAGGTCATCCCCACCTCCACATGATATTACAGGCTAAAAGGACATTTGTGGGATACCTGAAATCCAGCCCTAATAATTTCAGTTGAATTGCCCTCGCATAGATGAAGTAAGTCTGGGATGAGTCAAAGCACAAAACGGTAAGAGTGACAGTATCATTCTGATACAAGGATTTGGTATTGAAATTTGATAGTGCTGCTGCTAATTGACATGTCTCAAAGAAAATAATCTGCGTGATATTAAAACATCACGTGTCAGGAATTGATGTGCCTTCAAGTCCAAAGAGATCTATAGACCAGAATAAAGGTTCTCTTTCCCAAATGCTCAGTATCAAACATTTCTGTTACTCCTGAAAAGTCAAAAGCTAGTGACTGTCCTCTGCTGAAAATAAAATATGTATCAGTTGCACATTCATATGGCTTCAGACCAGTAAAAAATTACATGGAGTGGGGAATGTACAGACCATCTAACATATGTAATGTAATAACTGAGTTGATATGAGCAAGCATTGATTTTTCAGATTCTAGAAAGAAATCCTTGGGAAAGAATGCTGCTCACTCTGTCACTGTATGATATCTTGCTCACAGCCAATGATTTATCTAGTCAAGGTTCTTCTTATGAAGCCTCCAGGCTCCTTACATCTATTCTCATGATGAAAAGGCTCGATAAACCTGATTGTGAACTAATTTACACAGGTATAACTCTATAGATTTCAGCAGTTACTCTTGATTAACACTAGTGAATCTGAGATCAGAATCAGGCCCAATGAATCTAAATTGTGTATGGAAATTCTGTTTTATCCACTTGGATAAAATGACTGGGAGCTTCTATTCACAATTGAATTAGTGGATGAGACTTGGAGAGAAGATTATTACAAAATAATCCAGGTAACTTCAATGCACCTCAGCCCTAAGGTAAGAAATGTAATTGACAGTGCAAAATCTGATATGACATTAATGAAAGGCAGGAAATGACAAGCGCGCTCTACCAAAAACAGAATTTATCCCCTCCAGAAGAACTTGATCCAGTTACTGTTTTAGATGCAATAACATGTTAATGTTTAAGGATTTAATGAAACCACTAGATTTTTTTTTAATGTTGGGTTTTTTAAGTTATTGTCATCTTCCACAAAATGTTTTTCCAAGAGAAGAAAAAGTTCTTCCCTAAGTCAGTACCAGCATGAGTTATGCAAAGAATAAGTATTCCTGCTTGGAAAAAATTCCTGCTCTATTTATAAGAATACCAGTGAATAAGATAAGGTCTGAAAAAATATTCAGCGGCCCCAAACTTGCATTCTCAATTACCAAAAGGAATTCAAACCTCACAACTTTTCAATTCTGTTCCGAATCTAGAAACAGTGGCTCAGATTCTGTCAAGCAGACAGCCACCCGGGGCAACCGGGACAGTCTGAGAGGGGAAGCTGATTAAATTTGGATCACTGGCTATGTACCCTAGAGGTATTTATAGCCACTGAGAATTGGCAGCGGAGGTCTGTGGTCTACACTGTGCCCACATGTCCCTTCCTCTATTCAACATGCTCCCTCTATACCATGGGCATTTGGCATTGGGGACAGCTCCGCCACCTTCATGCTAGGATGATTCTGAGCTCCTTTGCACCTCTTGGGAAACACAGAGGGGCCAAAGCCAGAGGACAGAATCTGGCCCACGGTTTTGCCTGGTTTCTAAATGCCTCAAAAAGTTCTCCCAACCTTGCAGTTGATACTGCAGCTCTGAAATTGCTGGGAATTCCAGCAATTATAACTCTGAAAGTCAGTAAAAGACAATAGGCTAGATTCTGCTATTAAAGTCAACGGGGTTACTTTGGATTTATGCCAATGTAACAGGTAACAGAATTTGTTCCTACAATTCAAATGTTTCACTCTAACCTGCAGAACCTGCAGAAATCAGCTCAAGTTCTAACCTGCAGAACTATCAGGGAAATGAATATCAGGAGGTTAATATTGTTGAAATAGATTTGCTCTTTAACAGCATGTTTGTTCTTATATATTTTGTGAATTATGAGCATCTTGGAAGTCCCTGGAACCTTTATGAAATAAAAACATTTCAACTTGTTAATTAACTCTGGATGTGTGACCTCTGCATACGTTCTCGATCAGAATATCAATCTTAAAACGTTAAAAAAACAAGCTGACTTTCTTATGAACTTGGTATAAGTGGAATTTATTACCAGGTCGCCAGTGGAATGTATTTGCACAACTCATTTATCCTCTCCTAGGGGTAGCATGGCTAGACATTGAAGCATTATCTACCGTGCTTCTAAAATTACTTCCAGGATATTTTACCCTCGAAGGGGCAGACTTTAGTATTCTACAGGAAAACACTTATGTTTAACTTTGACTATCGATAGTTTACTATCAGGATTATCGATTTATAGACCATTTCCATGGTAAAAGATATAGGTCATGGAAATAATGACAGTGCACCTTTTAGTCTTACTTTGGTGAACACTTATTCACAAGTAGTCCATTTACTCCAACGGTGTGAGGAAGGGTTACACACTTGGACCTTATGGAGTATTTTACATATTCAATATGCTGTCTGGACACTCATTAATTATACCTCACAGCACCTCTCTGTTGTAGGTAGCTATTTTGCACCTGGAGGAACTGATACACAGAGCTTAAGTAACTTGCCCCAGACCATGCAGTAAGTAGATGGCACAGGTTAGAATTCAAGTATTCTTGGCTTTCAGCCTGTGCTCAGTCCATTAGGTCATGTTGTCTAGAGTGATAGTAATGGCGATTATTTCTATCTGGAAGACATCCAAGTATAATAATGGGAAACTTTCAGAAATAGAGGAGTATTGCTTGCCATCTGTGCATATTGCACAGACCTTTCCACCATTTAGATACACGTACCGTTCAGTTGCTGACAACCTAGCTGAAGAAAGGATCCCGTGTCCACCTAATCCCTTACCCTTAGTATTATTCTAGACTTTTCTTGTGTTGCCTGCCCACCACAAGACTTTCCAAACCCACCCTCCAATGCTGGCTCCCCTTTGGAAGGGGCATCTCTGTTTCCTGATCACTTGTCTGCATTAATCATCTTCAGTTCTCAAATGCATCTCAGAATCCTTTTTTCCTGACTTCAGCAGTGCTTCAAAGGAGGCACTAAAAGAGCCATCATGATGGGATTCTGAAGCACATCACATCACTCTATGGGACACAGTGAAAATAGTTGAACCTGAAAGTATGTAAAGCCTACATAAGCATTAACATATCATATATTCACCTTTGACTCTTTGCCCAGCACAAACAGTTAGGTATTGGGTATCAATTTCTTGTGCAAGACAGATTTGTTACATGAACAAACTAACTGCATGAAAAATACCTTGTAAATATATGTACATGTTTCTGCAAGACACTAGTTAAAGTAGATCAAAGAGTTTTTCCTATGCAGCTGTAGTGTTAAAGGGATAAGTCTCTAGCTTAGAAGATCAGAAAAAAATATTTATCGACTCTCATTGTTCAGTACCTACCATATTATGAATTCGCAATCATGGCTCTTGGAGACCATCAATTACCACATAACTCAATCATTACATCTAAACAATCCTGGTAGGACTCATTGTTTAGGCCTCACAGTTCCCTCATAACATGGAGGCAGATTCTGATATCCTTACTTACTGTTAGTGCCACTTTCCCCTACACATTAGTCCCAGTGGAATCAATTATTCATGGAGTAAGGTTTAATTCAACACAGTAAGGGTGACAGAATCTGACCCTAAAGCACAGTTCTGTGTTTGTTCTAAAATTCTAAGATTTCTAAAAACTATAATTATTTGATTAGTGATACAGAGAGGTGTATAATTTTCTAGTCCCGCTCACTTTACCTTCTTTTATTAAGTTAAATTGCCTGTGTGGTAAAGATATTAAAAATTAAGAAAGTGAGAAAGGATTTTGTGGTTCCCTGAGACAACCTGTTGATAAAAAGCTACAAATTGCAGTTTCATTATATGAGAAATGAATTACCATTTGTGCTGACAAAGCACAGACAGGAGCTATTGGGGTCTAACTACATAAAGTGAGAGAGCTTTTGTCTGGACTAATTGAAGTGAATTAGATTACAAGATATCTGCCTGTGGAATGTCTACAGCCAGACATGCTAACAGAAATACTATTTAGAGAATAGCAGTTGTGTGGTACATACCACTGGCAAAGACATGAGATCCCTAGGGTGCTAGTTTGTGATGGCTGATTTTAAAAAAGATACACTTTATTTTGCTTCAGTGTGCATATTGTCCAAGAATGTAGTGAATGAAGAGTATACCAAAAAAAGGAGCTAAAATGTTTATCTCCAAGCCCAAAAAAACCATGGGCCAAGTTCTACTCTCCATCATACTTGAATTTAATGCAATTTTTACATGTATCACTAACATCAGAATTTGCTCCCTTGAATAGCATCTACACCTCATAACAAAAGTGAACCCAAGAAGAATCTTTTGCCAGTGGGCAGGCTCAAATAGTGTAGCTTACAGAATGTTTTATTAATAAAATTTTATAAAATGTTTTTAAAAGCCCAACTTGAATAGGAATATTCCTTTCTTAAAATTCAATACAAAAAGTATTTTGGGATTTAATCTCCACTTACACTCCACATTCGGCTAATGCATAAGAACTAAATGGACATTAAACAAATCAGACTAAATATATACACAAACTTCACATTTAACAGTGTTATTAGTATACTAATACCTTGCTGAATATGACCTATATCGTATCTAAGCGCATGCCTAACTTTCAGTGCAGGAGTAGTCTCACTGTCTTCAGTTTAGACACATGCTTAAATATCTTGCCAACCTGGCACCAGACTGTGCCTCACTCATGATTTTCAGTTGGGTTTAAGAATTGTATTTGGGCAATCCCTATTCTGATGTAAAGTGCCTGAAGAACATTCCTGGCCTGGCACAGTTCTCAGCATACTGGTGGATGCTTCCTGGGCACTGCAAAACCCATTGGGCACCTCCATCGGCATGAACAAGTGTCTCAGCGATACCAAATTAAGCTGAATAATCTAACTGCATTTGAACGGGATGGCACTCCTGGCTCCTGCTCCCCAAGTCTTTTCAGTATAGTCCCAGATTTCCTCACCCTGGGAGGGGTTAAGGCTAGTGATACTGACCACACAATGGCTCACCTTGGAGCTTGCCAAACTTATCTTGCCCAGCCACTATACTGGAGTCTGCTGTCTTCTTCTAGGATCGGTGTGTTACCTTCATGAGGGCAGTTGCCCTAAAGTTTTCCAGAGTCCCTCTTGGGAAAAGTAGAGTTGCTCTCTGCTCTCTCCTACAACTACCCAGCAACTGTCTGGACTGGAATTTCCTGTTTTTAAACCCTTGTTCCATCCGAAATGACTAACAGGGCCACAGAGGTGAGCCCAGCCCTGCCCAGAGCAACTCTTTAACCCCTTTGTCACTGGTGTGGGATTTATACACCTCATCACATGATCATACGGAGATAATACATTACATCTTAAGGTCTCATCTGAAAGACCCTTACCCAGTAACCTGTTTGGTACTCAGCACTCAGTTACTATGATGATGAGCACAGTATAGGACCTTTTTAGTACAGAATAGAATTAAATACTCAAACTACCTTGGAAGCATAAAAGGGTTCCCCTTCGCTGAGATCTGAAGGAAGCCTGTCAAGAAGGGGAGAAATTCTGGTTCCACTTAAGACAAATGGGAGTTTTAAGACTGACTTCAGTGGGGCTGGGATTTCACCTTAGATTTTTCAGACCCGAGGCTAAAGGTTTGTCTATGCGGAGACTTAGCGCAAACCAAACCGGGATGTGAATCTATAACACACCAAGTGACCATGTAAACCTTGCTGATGTGCACTAACAGTTCTGTAGTGCACTCTGATGTACTGCTTACAGCATGTCTTACACCACATCTGGGAACCTTTTACTTAAGCTACATCTATACTACAAGCCAGTGGTGGTGGCAGCATGTAGTGTACATGCCACAGTGAAAAGCCTGCTGCATCCGCACTGTGGTGTGTAGCTACACATGTCAGTGAAACGCACTGGCAGAAGGGAGTCTTTTGCTTCTCTCTCTGCCCACCTTCAGGAGTCTTTCCCTGTGGATGGGAAGGTTCCAATCGCAGGGAACTGCCAGAGCCTTTCCCTGCGGCCAGTCTTTTCCTGCCTCAGGGAAAGGCTCCAGTAACAGGGAGACAGAGGGATACTACACTGCTAGAAATTGCAGGCACGGAGGCAAGACTTGGGCAAGTAGAGAGCTATGTAGGGTAAATACTTGCAGACATACCCTTCAGGAGCTTCTTTACTCACCTAAGCCATTCCCCCCTGCAATTTATACCCCTGTTAAGGAGGCTACACATCTATGTACTCTATGCACCACCAAAAGGAGCATGCAGTGTAGACTCACCCTCATGATGGTGGCATGCAGCGCATGCCTTAGCGTGCAGAAGCTTGTGCGCTATGGAGTCACACCCTGGCTTGCCACGCACTAAATCTCCATCTAAATAGGTTTCATTTTCCAAGCTGAATAAAGTATAAAAATTAAATAGCGAGTTTATCTGGAAATGGAGTAAAGTCAATTAAAAGTGGAAAGTTTAACAGATCTAATCTATGTTATTTGCATCACAGGTAAGGTAAAGAATTTTTTAATGGAATTTTTACCTTGACATTGCCTTTTTCAACATACTTAGCTCTGAGCACGTGGCAGTTGAATAACTGTTGATACTGGCCCTTTTATGCAAGGCTAATATTTGAGGGTTTTTTATTTTTTCATAAACCAGAAATCAATTATGCAAAGATAGGATAACATTACTAGTAACAAATGAAATACAGTTATTGCTGTGCTCATTCAGCAGAGTTGGTTTTGGCATGTTAATTTCAGCTAAAGCTTGAATAAATGTATTTTATCTATTTTTGGAGGAGTTGTGCTATGAGCCAATTTTAAACCCTGGTTTAGCCTAAACCATGCTCATGGAATCTTAGAACACTCCTCACTTGTGGGAC
Organism: Chelonoidis abingdonii; assembly: GCF_003597395.2. NCBI lineage: Eukaryota > Metazoa > Chordata > Testudines > Testudinidae > Chelonoidis > Chelonoidis abingdonii. Next base: position 66,089,720 of record NC_133771.1, read on the forward strand.
AGGTTCACACATAATCAATCTATTCAGGGTCAGTGAGCTTAGAGCAGAATAGCTGTTTCATAAAACGTCAGACTCTTAATAGAAATCTCAGTTGAGGCTCCTTAGTAATTGTTATCAAAAGCTGAAATCAGCTGGGAAAAATAAATGATAAAATAAGACTAATCACTTATTTTTCATCATAATTCCTCATTGTCAACCCAGGTGCAGTGACTGTGACTAAGTTTGAGTGGGGCAGAATGGCTGGGTCAAAGGCCAAGATGCAGTGCTACCAGTCCAGTCCACAGTCAAGATGCCTCCTCCCTGCTGCAAGCAGGCATCCACTTTCCAACTTCTTCACCACTTTCTCTCAGGTGAGTGGTAGTGATGGAAGTTGTGGCTGCTGGATGCGAGGGAGTAGTGCTAATTGTTAGGTGAAGGACCCATAGCTAAACTTTTCTGCCATGCTCACTGGTCCTGGATGAGGGCTTAGAATCTCATGATGCTAGTAAAAGCTACTAACAGAACACAAAAGCTTTGTAAAGAAAGGAGAAAAAAACCAAGCAAACAAAAATAACAAATCTCTCAATCCTAGCTTTGGAATCCCAGTGTCCCCCACACTGAAATCAAGTCTACAGGCAGTGTACATCTCATGAGCCTGCAAAAAAGATATAACTGAGTAGGTGCAGAGCCAGTCTTTGGGGTGGGTGGCCACCCAGGGTGCTGTGGTCAGAGGGCGCTGTGGTCAAGAGGCAAGCAGCGGGGTGGGCCTGGGGTGTGAGGCCATGAAAGGGAGCTTGGGGCAATGCAGGGGGCAGCAGGGCCTGGAGGCGATAGGGAGATGGAGGGGAGGCAGTGGGAGCCAGGGGCAATGGAGGGGAGGGAAGGCAGCGAGGGCCAGGAGCACCAGAATGCAAGTTTGTCCAGGTCACCATTTTCCTTAAGGCCAGCCCTGGGTAGGTGAAGGGAATAGCAACAGTTCCTAGTTCTTATGCCACGGGCCATAAATGGACAGATTATAGGAGTTGTGTATTTTTATCAATATTGTCCAATATTTAAACCAGAATCTAGAAACTATCTTGAGAGTAAGGGTGGTTTTCTGGTTGTGGTTCAGGTACTGAACTGGGACTCATTTCCCAACTCTGCCACGGGTTTCTTGTGTGCCCTTGGGCAACTCTCTCTTTCTCTCAGTTCCCCATATTGTAAAAAATGGAAATGCTTCATTTTTCCCAACCTAATTGCTTTGTCTCATTTAGAATGTAGACTCTTTGGGAAAGGGACTCTCTCTTACAATAAGGTTGTAGAGAGCTTGGCCCAGTGGGGATCTGATCTTAGCCATGGGATGCTGTTTTATAAATAAATAATCATTCAAACTTAAAGGACCACAAAGAAGAGCTAAGAAATGGCATAAAATGGAGAATGAAAAGCCTTCACCGGAGGAGGAAGTAGTCTAGAAGACATAAATAGATTGAGCTCCCTATTATATACTGCATATTAATTCCCTCAAAAACTAGTGAGAGAGACCTGGGTTCTGAAAACTCCAACACAGTATTAACAGTTAGATTGCCAGGAACAGCTCTTGTTAGACAGGAGTGTGTGCAAGTAGTAGGAATGTTCCATTATCATTAGTCTGTTGTTTTCATTAATATTTATACTGTGGTAATACCCAGAGAGCCCAATCAGAATTGGTGCCTTTTGTCCTAGGTGATATATAAACAGAAAGGCATAATCCCTTTTATAGCAGCTTCATGGCTTTGTAGGTACTCCACAATTGTCTCTATCCTGCATGCCATAGCTGTTTGGAACTTCACAGCGGCAATGGCAAAAGCACTACTGCTTGAGCTAAAGGAGATTTTATGTCAAATGTCAGCAGTATAGGGCTTATGTCACAAAGTCTAGCCATTCTTATTCTAGCCAAAAGAGAGTGATGTGGTATAGATATTAAAGTTCAATACAGTGTACACACACATACGCACAAGCCCTGCTTGAATTGTGGGGTGATTGTCAAATAATTGCAGCTGAGCTATGAACAAGAGATGGAAAATTGCAGAAAGGTAATAATGGACCTTTATTATTTGTGGTCATTTGGAAACGCTGGTCACCACAATTCCTGACGACACCTGAATTCAGCATCAAAACTGTGGTGGAAGCTTAATATTCCAGGATCCACAATTTTCGCAGTATCGCAAATTAAGTAGGGCCTTACACATACATACACACACACATCCCTACCTAGAGAGAGTTATTCCTCAGAATGCAACAGTGATTTTTCCTCATTAATTTTAATAAACGTATATCCTCCTACTGCTCTTGAAATGAAACCATAAAGTACTGCAAGGGATTTTGCACAGCATATCAACACCATTTCAAATGAAAAATGAGCGTAAGTGTTTCATCCTCTACTGATTCAATATTTCTTTACTTCCAGCACTTTAAATCTCGTAAAGCACTTCTTTTGAGCCTAATCCCCTAACCTGTTTCTTATTTTGAACTGTTGGCCCAAATCCTGAGAATCTGCAGTCTCCACCACATTTCAGTGGGAGTTGTAGGTACTCAGCACCTCTCAGGATTTGGCCCCTTGTCTGAATAGTCAAGTTTTTTTTATTACAGGCCACTTCACTCTTACTAACAGCCTGAGGTATGATTTAAATATTTCTGCAGAACTGAAATCTGGAGGATATTGCATCTGGAGTACCTAGAATTACATCTGATTCAAGTTGCACTTGTCTTTGTGCATAATCATTTTGAGTCATCCACAGAGATAAAACTTACTAACTTAGATATTTGAAAGGAGAGAGTCTTTTGCAATTATAAAGATTAAATTACTACCATTGGATTTTTCACATCCCAAATTCAAAGCTTGCAACTTTTTCTCATGAATATATGGAAACTTCATCACTGTTAAAAATGCAGGGCCAGATTATGTGCCTACTTGGGTGGTGCAAAAGGTTTGAATTTTGGCCACAGCTAGGAAGAAGGGGAGATTGTTAGAGCCAACTCCTGTGCCAGATGCCTTCACCCACCCCAGCGTAATTCATAGAGTTTAAGGCCAGAAGTTACCACCAGATCATCTAGTCTGACCTTTTGAATATCACAGTCCACTGTCACCCAACTAGCATCTGTACATTAAACCCAACAACCAAAATCAGACCAAAGCATTACAGCCCCCAAGAGTCTAAACTATTATGTGCTGCAGGCAAAGAATAGGAGGGACTGAGGTAAATAATATTTAAGAGGAGGAAGGGAACATCACTGGGGGGTCGGCAAAGAAATAACTCTACCAATTCACAGCTTACATATGGCTCGTTGGTGACCATATTCAACTGCTATAAGTCAAAGAAAGCTGTTCTGACTCAAGGAAGCTTGAAAATCCAGGAATCATAGTCAGCAGCCTGAGGGTCCCCCACCCCCTTCTGTACAAGATGGATCATGGCACAGGACAGAATCTATCCCACGGTGCCACTGTGATTTTCTGCTCACCATATACTGGACTTTGTTTCCCAGTGCTCCAGGTTCTGACAAAGAACCACAAAAACGTGTCCCACAGAACACGCCAGGAATTAGGAGGACTGTGCCCACTGCTTTCTCCCTTCAGGGGTGCAATATGCACTTCTCTTCAAAGCTGGCCTGTGCAGAAGCCAATGGATTAGGCCACAGCTCCATTTTCTCCTCACCTATTTCATGGGTGGTTTGGCACTGAGTCATAGGCACCAACTCCGTGGGTGCTCCAAGACTGGAGTACCCATTGAAAAAAATTAGTGGGTGCTTAGCACCCACCAGCAGCCAAGCTCCTCTTCCCCCCCCCACTCCCGCCCACCAGCAGTCCCTGCCAATCAACTTCTCTCCCTCCCTCCCTGCATGCCATGGAACAGGAGGCGCTGGGAGGGAGAGGAGGAGATGGGATGGGACGCACTCATGGGAAGTGGGCAGGAAAAGGCGGGGTCTGGGGCTGAGTGGGAGAAGCCAGCACCTGTACACTGTGTAGTCCCTATGTTCAGGAGAGCAGGATGAGTGCAATTGTGATGAGGTAGGGTAGAAGGGAGGTTATTTTCACCATCCACACACCCCACATTCAAGGGCCTTCAACAATCCCACTGGATACTTATACATATTCCAATGATAATATTTCTCTTTCCCTTTTTGCAATCATGTTCCCTCTGAACATCTATTACCCAAGCAACATATAAGGAGTTATTTTAAATCTCTTTTAACATCCGAGTTTTATTCCCGTTCGTGGTCCTGGAAATTGACTATTAAAAATGTCATCATCTTACTAAACAGATTTGCTTTCAATGTGTATTTAAAGACAGAACCAATTTATTTGTTACAAGTATGTTATATGACAAATTCAGCCCTTTTCTCCATTCATGAATAGTTTGCAGACTTATCTTGATTCGGTATTTAGTATTCACTGAATAATTATGCCAGCAAATTGCATTCTAGGTAGTGTCATGAATTGTTCACTTTGACTATTCAGTACACAGTATTCATGGTTTCTGATTGGCCTCCTCTGTCACATGATTTGTTTTGCCTCCCTGTTTGAATGACTGCAACTTTGCAAAGAAGAGAACAACAAATACTAAAAAGGACAAATTGCAAATAATGAATAGTAAATCCCCCTATTCATGGATGAATACCCTTGTCCTTTTGTGAATATGGCTATTTGCAGAAAGACCGGCTATTCCCCAAACATCTGGGGGAACAAGAATCTATTGGCATGAATGTTTGCAGATAGGAAATAATAAGGGGCGTGAATGTGATGGAACCAGATTACTGATTGGAACTGGCATGAATGTTTGAACACAGTTAGCCATATTTGCCCAGCTCTGCTTCGGTTATATCTGTTTAACATCTGTGGCAGATTTGTTTGTTTGTTTTCACACCTGCAGGGCCAAGACAACTCTGAGAGGGGGAATAGGATTGTATTTTGGCTGAGTCATTTATCAAAAATTGTTACCTAACCTCCAGATTATGCCCTCGGTTACACTTATACAACCCTACTAGAGAGACTTATTTATACTTGTGCAATCTAATTGAACTCGGTGTGGTTGCACAGGTGAGCAAGGTATTGCCTGCAGAATCTTTATTACTGGTGACAATGAGTGAAAAGGAAAGCCAGCTTGACTTTCAGATCCCAGGGGGAGTTTGCAGGACTGAAGGAAGCAACCCCCTCCCACATACACACTTTTAGCTTTTAAACTGTAAGTCTGAGCTGGAAATAACTGAGGTACAATGAAGATGGAACTCCAGGATGCTATTTTCACAGAATTTACAGAATACAACTACACTTTAATACACAGATTTCATTTTAAAGTAAAGTACACAAATTAGCTCACAGTAATTCTTCTGCCTAATATGCAGATAGAAATTCAATGTGTCTTTGTACCTGCAATGCAGCCAGTACTACAGCCTGTGGGTGGGACCTTCTGCATCTCCTCCTATTGGAGGTTTTGAGCCAGTGGCACAGATCCACCAGCATAATCCATCATTTCTCTAGACAGCCCACCAACCTTTATGTGCACTGCTCCACATCATGCATGATATTGGTTGTCAAGTCCCTCTGTTTGTCAGTCAGTAGTCTAGTCCCTCAGTGCAGCAAGAACACAATGGAGCCCTATGGCCCCTTTGTACCAGACACACCTGTGTAAATGGGCTAAAGGACAGGCATACGTTCCCTATCCTGGAGCATATCCCTTGCACAGGGAGCATTTCTGCCACCTCCCCATCAACAAGTGCACAGGGATCTGTGGCAGAACATAAGTAGAGTAGAGGCTGGAGGGATCATGGCCAGGGCAGAATTGCACACTGTGATTCTTCACCACATCAAAGCCCCACAGGGGCCACTAAAGCAGGGTTGAAACTTTAGGATATTGCCAAGCATGCGCCAGAGGCCACGCTGGCTCCCACATCCTTTATACAAGGAGAGAACAAGACACTTCCATTTCATCTCTGAACTGGCACCTACACCACCATAGAGATTAACATGTCTTAATATTTCTACTGTCTTTCTGGGCTTGCATGCCTGGTGAAAGGGTCACAATACATGATTGACTTGAAAGCACATTCTCATTCTGATTTTAGATAGGATTTTTTTAAATACCTTCAAATCATATAACTGTAGGACTGGAAGGGATCTTGAAAGGTCCTCTAGTCCAGTCCCCTGCTCTCATGGCAGGACTAAGTATTATCTAGAACATCCATGACAGGTGTTTGTCTAACCCGCTGTTTAAAATCTCCAATGATGGAGATTCCACAACTTCCCCAGGCAATTTATTCCAGTGCTTAACCAGCCTGACAGTTAGGAAGTTTTTCCTTATGTCCAGCCTAAACCTCCCTTGCTGCAATTTAAACCCATTGCTTCTTGTCCTGTTCTCAGAGGTCAAGGAGAACAATTTTCCCTCCCTCCTCCTTGTAACAACTTTTTATTTACTTGAAAACTGTTATCCTGTCCCCTCTCTGTCTTCTGTTTTCCAGATTTAAAAACCCAGGTTTTTTTCATTAGTTCCTTATAGATGATGTTTTCTAGATCTTCAATCATTTCTGTTGCTCTTCTCTGGACTTTCTTCAATTTTTCGACCTCTGAAATGTGGCACCCAGTACTGAACACAATACTCCAGTTGAGGCCTAATCAATGTGGAGTAGAGCAGAAAAATTCTTGTGTCTTCCTTACAAACACTCCTGCTAATACATCCCAGAATGATGCTTGCTTTTTTGCAGCAGTGTTACACTGTTGACTCATATTTGGCTTGTAATCCACTATGACCCCCAGATCCCTTTCCTCAATACTCCTTCCTAGACTCATTTCACATTTTGCATATGTGCAGCTGATTGTTCCTTTTTCAGTGGAGAACTTTGAGTTTATCCTTCTTGAATTTCATCCTATTTACTTCAGATCATTTTTCCAGTTTCCCCAGATCATTTTGAATTTTAATCCCATCCTCCAAAGCACTTGCAACTCCTCCCAGCTTGGTCTTATCCTCAAACTTGCAATTGTACTCTTTATGGTATTGCCTAAATCATTCATAAAGATATTGAACAGAGCCAGATCCAGAACTTATCCTTGGGGGATCCCACTTGATATGCCCAGGGCCGGCGCTAGGATTTCTGACGCCCTAGGCGCCAGGACATTTCGCCGCCCCCCGCGCGGGTCTCGCGGCTCTGGCGGAGCTGCCGCAGGCATGCCTGCGGCAGGTCCACTGGAGCCGTGGCTCCCTGACCCCGGGCGGGTGGGGGCGCCCCGGGCCGCTGGACCGCCGCGGTGGCTCCTGACCCGGGACACCCCGGGCCACCGGACCCCGCGGTGGCTCCCTGACCCGCCACAGCGGCTCCCTGACCCAGGAGCGCCCCGGGCTGCCGGACCGCCACGGTGGCTCCCTGACCCGGGGACGCCCTGGGTTGCCGGGCCGCTGCGGCGGGCTTCCTGACCAGGGGGCGCCCTAAGCTGCCGGGCTGCTGCGGCGGCTTCCTGACCCGGGGGCGCCCTAAGCTGCCGGCTGCGCGGCTGCACGCTAACCCGGGGGCGCCCTAAGCTGCCGGGCTGCAGGCAGCTGCTGCACCGGCAGCTCAGACGTGGCAGCGGCCGCTGCACCATTTAAAAATTTGGGGGGGGGCGCCGCTTTTTGGCGCCCCCAATCTTGGCGCCCTAGGCAACCGCCTATTCGCCTAAATGGTTGCACCAGCCCTGGATATGCCCTCCCAACTGAGCTGGTGGGGTGAATAGCTGAGTGTCTGTCTGTTGTGACCATTTGTTGACTGGTGCTAGTTGCAGGGTGTAGTGGGTGGGTACCCGCTCCTGCCTGAGGGGTTTAAAAAAAGCCCTGGAGAGGGCTGCAGCCTCTAAAAGCTGGGCTGATTGGGGAAGCAGTGCAGCTGGGCCACACCCCATCAGGCCACAGCGGCCTGTATAAAGAGGCTGGGAGCCAGGAGTTCAGCAGTCTCTCTCTGTCTGTAGAGGGAGATGGGCCTGGCTGCAGGGAGCTAGAGAAAGGGTACCTGAGTGGAGCAGAGCTGGGGAAAGGCAGAGGAGCTGGGGAGCTCCAGCCTGGAAAGCCCCAGGCTGCAGCCTAGCACAAGGCCAACAGGTACTGGGGGTTGCAGAGAGCAACCCAGGAGGCAGCAGGTCCAAACCCAACCTTGCCAGTGATGAGTAGGCTGATACTGCAGTCTGCCCCAGGGCATGGGGCGAGATGATGACAGGCAGTAGCCTTATACTGAGGTGAGGTGGGGATAGTGGGTGGGGGTTTCCCGGGGAGGAGAGACTGTGAGAGAAAGGGGTTACTGCCAGGGGGCAGCACCCCAGCAAACGGCACTGGAGTCCAGAGAGGGACATGGGGGCCAAGCGGTAGTAGATCACTGGCATGCAGAGGGAACTCCGGGCTGGAAATTGAGCTAATTCCCTGAAAGACCAGCAGGAGGCACCACAGGGGTGAGTCCGCACCCTTACACAGGGACTGTTGGACCATGTGTTCGTTTGTCTGAAAAGTGTGAATTTGGAGTGCTTTGTTCCAGATGGGCCTTGAGTGGGTGATTGGAGGGAAGGCTTTAAGCCAGGGCAACTGCTTCAAGCCAGCAGCTTTATAAAAAAGCAGGCAGCTGCAAACCAAGAGAGTTTGCCCAGGGAGACTTCCACACAGTTTTTTCCTTCAGGCTTCTGTGAACAGTAAATACAATATCTGAGAAGGCTCTTAGAAGGAAGACAATATCGATAGTGAGCGATCAGCTGTTGTGACCTGCACAGGATGAGCCTTGGTTGTTTTTCTCCCAGAGGATAGAAAAGCAACTGTCTGTATGAAGTGCAAGCTGGTCTCCATATTGGAAGAGAAGGTTAAAGGTCTAGGGACCCAAGTATCAACCCTGAGCTGCATCAGAGAAAATGAAGACTTTCTGGATAGAAGTCAGTGTTTGGTACTGCAGGCACAGCATGCTGAAGAATCAAAGAAGGCAGTGCAGAATGGAGAAGAAAATTAGCAGTGTGTGACCTCCAGAAGAAGAAAGAGCAGAACCCACGTATCCCCAATTCAGATAGAAGAAAGAAACCATTTTCAGGCTCTCTGCACATGTACTACAGTGAAGAATGGTTTGGAAGAGTCAGAAGGAGACTCCATTGACCAGAAAACATGGAATGTATTGTCCTAGGGATGGGGGTTCCATCACTATCACTCCCAAGAGGAGGAGACGGGTGGTGGTGGTCATGGACTCCCTCCTAAAGGGAATGGAGTCATCCATCTGCCGTCTAGACTGGGAAACTTGAAGTGTCCTGCTTGCCTGTGATGTGACAGAGTGTCTGCCAAGACTGATCAAACCCTCAGACCTCTACCCCTTCCTACTTTTCCATGTGAGCACCAATGATACTGCCAAGAATGACCTTGAGTGGGTCATTGCAGACTATTTGGCTCTAGGAAGAAGAATAAAGTAGTGTGAGGCACAAGTTGTGTTCTTGGCTATTCTCCCTGTTGAAGGAAAAGGTCCGTAGGGACTATTGAATTGTGGAGGTGAATGCGTAGTTACACAAGTGGTGTCAGAGAGAGGGCTTTGCATTCTTTAACCATGGGATGTTGTTCCAGGAAGAAGGATTGCTAGGAAGAGATGGGATCCACCCAACGAAGAGAGGGAAGAGCATCTTTGCAGGCAGGCTTGATAACCTAGTGTGCAGGGCTTTAAACTAAGTTCTCTGGGGGATCGAGATCTAAGCCTTGAGGTAAGTGGGATACCAGAAGGAAACACAAGGAGGATGGTGCAACAGGGGAGGCCTCCTGATTCATACTAAGAAAGTAGGGTAATCAGCTCATTATCTTAGGTGCCTGTATATGAACACCAGAAGCCTGGGAAACAAGCAGTAAGAATTGGAAGTCCTGGTACAGTCAAGGAACAATGATGTGATTGAAATAACAGAGACTTGATGAGGTAACTCACATAACTGGAGCACTGTAATGGATGGGTATAAACTGTTCATGAAGGACAAGCGGGGGAGAAAACCCTGTTGAGAGTCTTTGGGTTAAGTTTAAAGGCTAGAGCAACAAGGGTGATGTTATCATGACAGTCTGCTATAGACCACCAGACCCAGAGGATGAGGTAGATGAGGCTTTGTTCAGACAACTAACAGAAGTTTCCAGATCACAGGCCCTAGTTCTCATGGAGGACTTCAATCATCCTGACATCTGCTGGAAGGGCAATACAGCGGTGTGCAGACAATCCAGGAAGTTTTTGGAGAGTGTTGGGAACAACTTCCTAGTGCAAGTGCTGGAGGAACCAACTAGAAGCTGTGCTCCTCTTGACTTGCTGCTCACAAACAGGGAAGAATTGGTAGGGGAAGCAGAAGTACATGGCAACCCGGGCAGCAGTAACCATGAGATGGTTGAATTCAGGATCCTGACAAAAGGAAGAAAGGAGAGCAGCAGAATACAGATCCTGGACTTCAGGAAAGCAGACTTAATTCCCTTAGGGAACTGATGGGCAGGATCCCCTGGGAGGCTAATATGAGGGGGCAAAGGAGTCCAGGAGAGCTGGCTGTATTTTAAAGAAGCCTTATTGAGGGCACAGAAACAGACCATCCTGATATGCAGAAAGAATAGCAAATATGGCTGGTGACCAGCTTGACTTAACAGAGAAATCTTTGATGAGCTTAAACACAAAAAAGAAGCTTACAAGAAGTGGAAACTTGGATAGATGACTAGGGAGGAGTATACAAATATTGCTTGAGCATGCAGGAGTGTAATCATAAAGGCCAAAGCATAATTGGAGTTGCATTTAGCAAGGGATATGAAGTGTAACAAGAAGGGTTTCTACAGGTATGTTAGCAATAGGAATGAAGTCACGGAAAGTGTGGGACCCTTACTGAATGAGAGAGGCAACACAGTGACAGATGATGTGGAAAAAGCTGAAGTACTCAATGCTTTTTTTACCTTGGTCTTCACAGAAAAGGTCAGCTCCCAGACTGCTGCACTGGGCAGCACAGTATGGGGAGAAGGTGACCAGCCCTCTGTGGAGAAAGAAGTGGTTTGGGACTATTTAGAAAATCTGGAGATGCACAAGTCAATTGGGTCAGATGCAATGCATCTGAGGGAGCTGGCTGATGTGATTGCAAAGCCATTGGCCATTATCTTTGAAAACTGGTGGCAATTGGGGGAGGTCCCAGATGACTGGAAAAAGGAAAATATAGTGCCCATCTTTGAAAAAGGGAAGAAGGAAAATCCAGGGAATTACAGACTGGTCAGCCTCACCTCAGTCCTCGGGGGGTGGGGAGGGAAATCATGGAGCAGTTCCTCAAGGAATCCATTTTGAAGTACTTGGAGGAGATGAAGGTGATCAGGAGCAGTCAACATGGATTCACCAAGGGCAAGTCATGCCTGACCAACCTGATTGCCTTCTGTGATGAGATAACTGGCTCCATGCATGTGGGGAAAACAGTGGACGTGATATACTTTTTTAGCAAAGCTTTTGATACGGTCTCTCACAATATTCTTGCCAGTCGGTTAAAGAAGTATGGATTGGATGAATAGATTATAAGGTGGATAGAAAGCTGGCTAGATCATTGGGCTCAATGGGTAGTGATCAACAGCTCAATGTCTAGTTGGCAGCTGGTATCAAATGGAGTGCCCCTGGGGTTGGTTTTGTTCATCTTCATTAATGATCTGGATGATGGGATGGATTGCACCCTCAGCAAGTTCACGGATGACACTAAGCTGTGGGGAGAGGTAGATAAACTGGAGGACAGGGATAGGGTCCAGAGTGACCTAGACAAATTGGAGGATTGGGCCAAAAGAAATCTAATGTGGTTCAACAAGGACGAGTGCAGAGTCCTGCACTTAGGATGGAAGAATCCCATGCACCGCTACAGGCTCGGGACCAACTGGCTAAGCAGCAGTTCTGCAGAAAAGGACTGGAGATTACAGTGGACAAGAAACTGGATGTGAGTCAACCGTGCACGCTTGTTGCCAAGAAGGCTAATGGCATATCAGTCTGCATTAGTAGGAGCATTGCCAGCAGATCAAGGGAAGTGATTATTTGGCACTGGTGAGGCCACATCTGGAGTATTGCATCCAGTTTTGGTTCCCCCACTACAGAAAGGATGTGGACAAACTGGAGAGAGTCCAAAGGAGGGCAACATAAATGATAAGGGACCTGGGGCACACGACATATGAGGAAACTGGGCTTATTAAGTCTGCAGAAGAGAAGAGTGAGGGGAGATTTGACTGACCTGATTGCCTGAAGGGGGAGGGGGGGTTCTAAAGAGGATGGAGCTAGGCTGTTCTTGGTGATGGCAGATGACACAACAAGGAGCAACAGTCTCAAGTTGTAGTGGGAGAGATCTATGTTGGATGTTAGGAAAAACTATTTCACTGGAAGGGTGGTGAAGCACTAGAATGGGTTACCCAGGGAGGTGGTGGAATCTCCATCCTTAGAGGTTTTCAAGGCCCAGTTTGACAAAGCCCTGGATGAGATGATTTAGTTGGGGTTGGTCCTGCTTTGAGCAGGGGGTTGGACAAGATTACCTCCTGAGATCTCTTCCAAAATTACTGTGCTATGATTCTATTGTAAGACACACAAGGTTTAAAGGCAAGGGTGAGACACACCCCCACTAGTCTAGATTATGCCCCTGTTTGTCACACCAGCACCACTGCATTCTGCTTGTATATTTTTAAGAAGCATAGAGGCAGGAAAATGAAAAGTCTCAGAGGAACCAGTCTAAGGAATACACCCATTTTTTGCAAATATTTATTTTTCTCATCTTGAGGCCTCAGGTTATGTTTGATTTACAGTATTGAAAGAGCAATCAGTCTAGCCAGTAGCAAACTATTTTGCTGAACAAACAACCTCATGGATTAGAACCCTAAAAAGTATTCACATTGCATCGCACCGTGTAACAGTTAGAGAAACTTCTTGTTACCAAGTTTGGATCGAGGGTGAAAGTAACTTAAAGGACTTACTGGTACACCGGAATCCTGAGCAGCGGCGTGGCCTCAACCGGAAGAGGCCGGAACTTTAAATCTTGATTTAAAGGCCCTACTCCAGCTGGGAGCCCTGGGGCCTTTAAATCTCCCCCGGAGCTACCAGCTACAGAGGCATCTGGGTGCCCCGGGGCTAAGAGGCGATTTAGAGGGTCCAGGGCTCTGGCTGCTGCTACTGCAGCAGAGTTCCAGGCCCTTTAAATTGCCAATGGAGCCCTGCCGCCGCTACCCCGGGGCTCCAGCAGTGGGGCTCGGGTGGCGCTTTAAAGGGACCAGAGCTCCCTGCAGCGGCAGGAGCCCCGGGCCCTTTAAAGAGCCACCTGAGCCCCAGGGTAGGTGGCAGGACTGTGGCAGACCTTTAAAGGGCTCCCCGCAGCAGCAGGAGCCTTGGGCCCTTTAAATCACCTGGCTGCTGAAGCCCCGGGGCTCAGGAGAAGATTTAAAAGCCCCAGGGCTCCAGCCGCTGCAGGGAGCCTCGAGCCTTTTAAAGCTCCAGCCTGGGGAAGCCAGTCTGGTCCGGCATGGCATACCAGGCTGGCTTACTATCACCTCTGGTTTGGATAGTTTGTCATATCATTTGAGGAATATATTATTTTGTGAAATTTTCTCAGCAGCTACTTGTAAACATTTATTTAGAAAGAAAGCAATTGCTGTGAATTGTGAGATCAGCTCTTGGAGGAAAAGCTGGGGACATACATTGTACCTGCAAGATTTGTGTGTGGATTCATTTTTATGCAAAACATACTTCTGTGTATAGAAATGCAAACACAAAAAAGCTGTTATTTGCACAGTTATTACACATTCAAATCACTTTCTGGAATATAAGGAAGGTGCTCATACACTACAGGTACGTGTGAAAGCACTGGTGGTGTATGCTTGGAAGCACATTTGAAACTTTGATCCTGAGTTTTCAGCATATCTTCAGTTCTGTAATGCTGCAAAGAAGAAGCAGCAGTGTCCCCAAATGTACAATGGTTGAGAACTGCAAAGCCGTCTCGAGGATCTAGCCACAAAACTGAGTGATTAATAGGACCTGTGTGGCTAAATTCCCCTAGTCAACTTTGAAAAAACTCAACCATATGTTATTGAATGTGGGGAGGGGCAAAGTTTAGCTGTTGTAAAGGGCAATGTATAGGGGCATGATGTTGAATTAACTGAATTTATCCTGACTGTATTATAAAGAAAAAGAGAAGAGAGATGAGAAACATGATCTGACATCAGGAATCATAACATTCAAAAACCAGTAGGAGAACACTTCAACCTCTCTGATCACTCAGTAACACACTTAAAGGTGGCAATTTTGCAACAGAAAAGCTTGAAAACAGACTCTAATGAGAAACTGTTGAGCTTGAATTAGTATGCAAACTAGATACCATTAACTTGGGTTTGCATAGAGCAGGAGTCAGCAACCTTTCAGAAGTGATGTGACAAGTCTTCACTTATTCACTTTAACTTAAGGTTTCACGAGCTGGTAATACCTTAACATTTTTTAGAAGGTCTCTCTCTCTGACTCTATGTTATAGAATTAAACTATTGTTGTATGTAAAGTAAACAAGGTTTTCAAAATGTTTAAGAAGCTTCATTTAAAATTAAAATGCTGAGTGTAAGCCACCGGCCCACTCAGCTCGCTGCCAACCTGGGATTCCGTTCACCTAGGCCGGCAGGGGGCTGAGCGGAGCCTGAGGGACCCTGGCTGGCAAGGGGCCGGCAGCTGGGACCCCAAACCGGCAGCAGACTGAGCAGGGCCAGCGGCCAGGATCCCAGACTGGTGGTGCAGGTAGGAATGTTGGGGGGGATGTGGGGGAATGCAAGAGTCAGGGCATGGGAGGCTGGGTATGTGTGGGGGTTGCAGGGGTCAGAACGGGGGCTGGAGGTGTGTGAGGGGGTGCAGGAGTCAGGATGTGGGTGTGACGATGAGGTTCTGGTGGGACTCAACTGAGAATGCCAATTCAGGACAAATTGCTTGAACAGGGCAGTTACAGCCCTAGGCTGGGGTTTTTCCACCTGTAAGACAAACCAAACCAGCCAGACAAAGATGACTTCGGTCTCACCCCACTGGCTAACCACAAGTCACACAAGTAATTTCCTTAGACACTCCAGTTTCCCAGTATCATCACCAGTCCCACTCATCCTGGGGATGAATGGTTATGAAAACTAACACCTCAATAAAAGAAAAAGGTTCTCTCGATCCCAAAGAATCAAGCCCCAGACCC